>NC_091445.1:58368396-58688123 GCF_964237555.1 Oryctolagus cuniculus
TGCAGCTATTTGGGGAGTAAACCAGCAGATAGAGGATCTTTCTGCCTCTGCCTTTCAAATAAATTATCTTAAAAAAAGAATTATGGAGATAAAACCTCCACCCTGAGGCTGATGTGGGTTAAGCCACCATTTGCAATAATGACATCCCATATCAGAGTGCCAGTTTGAGTCCTGGATGCTCTGCTTCTGATCCAGCTTCCTGCTTATGGTGCCTGGGAAAGCAGTGGATGACGGCTCATGTACCTGGGTTCCTGTCACTCATGTGGGAGACCCAAATGGAGTTCCTGTCTCCTGGTTCTTGGCTTTAGCCTATTTCATCCCCGGCTGTTGCAGTCATTTGGGGAGTGAACCAGCTGATGGAAGATCTCTGTCTCTGTCTCGCTCTTTCTCCCTCTTTCTCTGTCACTATGCCTCTCAAATAAATAAGTAAAATTTCCATCCCACTGCATGCCATACACCAGCTAATTAAAAAATTAAGAGTCAGAGAATGGTCCAGGAGACTGAGCTGGAACAGGAAACCTCCCCTCTCCATCACACAGTGAGCACCTGCAAGACAAACTGTGGGAGAGAAGGCAGAAGCAACAAAAATGAGCCTCCTAATATTTCCTCACAAAGGCATTTTTTAAAAAAAATTTTTTTATTTATTTTGAAAGGTAGAGTGATAGGAGGTGAAGGAGGAGGAAGGGAGAGAAATCTATCTTCTACCCTTTGGTTCTTTCCCCAAGTGGCTACAATGGCGAGGGCTGGGCCAAGCCAAAGCCAGGAGCCTAGAACTCCATTAAGGTTTCTCAGGTGGGTGGCAGGGGCTCAACTACTTGGGCCATCTTCCACTGCCTTCCCAGGCATATAAACAGGGAGCTGGGTCAGAAACAGAACAGCCAGGACTTGAACCAGAACTTTGATGTGGGATGCGCAAGCTGTGTGTTTTTGGTTTTTTTGTTTTTGTTTTTGTTTTTGACAGAGTTAGACAGTGAGAGAGAGAGAGAAAGGTCTTCCTTTTCTGTTGGTTCACCCTCCAGATGCCGCTACAGCCTGAGCTATGCCACTCTAAAGCCAGGAGCCAGGTGCTTCCTCCTGGTCTCCCATGCGGGTGCAGGGCCCAAGCACTTAGGCCATCCTCCACTGCCCTCCCGGGCCACAGCAGAGAGCTGGACTGGAAGAGGGGCAACCGGGACAGAATCCAGCACCCCGACCAGGTCTAGAACCTGGGGTGCCAGCGCCGCAGGCGGAGGATTAGCCAAGTGAGCCGAGGCGCCGGCCGCCAAAAGGTTTTAAAACATGTCTCTGTGAGGGGCTGTTGTGGCACAGCAGGTTAAACCAGTGCCACGGCTCATTAGGCTAATCCTCCACCTGCGGCGCTGGCACTCCAGGTTCTAGACCTGGTCGGGGCACTGGATTCTGTCCCGGTTGCTCCTCTTCCAGTCCAGCTCTCTGCTGTGGCCTGGGAAGGCAGTGGAGAATGGCCCAAGTGCTTGGGCCCTGTACCCAATGGGAGACCAGGAAGAAGCACCTGGCTCCTGGCTTCAGATCGGTGCAGCGCCTGCCGTGGCGGCCATTTGGGGAGTGAACAAACGGAGGGAAGACCTTTCTCTCTGTCTCTCTCTCTCACTGTCTAACTCTGCCTGTCAAAACAAAACAAAACAAAACAAAACAAAACAAAACAAACCCAACCCCACAACCCTACTGGCTTGGCCGGCACTGGCACCCTGGGTTCTAGATCTGGTTGGGGCACCAGATTCTGTCCCACTTGCCCCTCTTCCAGTCCAGCTCTCTGCTGTGGCCTGAGAAGGCAGTGAAGGATTGCCCAAGTGCTTGGACCCTGCACCCGCATGGGAGACCAGGATAAGCACCTGGCTCCTGCCTTCGGATCAGCGCAGTACGCCGGCCGTAGCGGCCATTTGAGGGGTGAACCAACAGAAGGAAGACCTCTCTGTCTCTCTCACTGTCTAACTCTGCCTGTCAATAATAATAATCATTAAAAAAAAACCCTATTGGCCTCCTTTATTAGCTACTCAGAGGCAAGCCCTTTATTAGCTAGAGGCAGTAGTTTCCTGGGTATGCTATCATCTGCAAAGTGCTTGTCTTTCCTGATTCCCCAGTGATCCTGCCAGCTGGCTAACACAAGCTGTGTGAGTCTACCCCTTACAGAAGGGGAAATGGAAGACTGGAGCTGCCGAGAGGGAGAGGGAGAAGGAGGGAGAGAGGGAGAGGGAGGGAGGGAGGGAGGGAGGGAGGGAGAGAGAGAGAGAGAGAGAGAGAGAGAGAGAGAAAGAGAATCCAGTTCTTGAACAAAAGGCCAGTGTTACTTCAACCATCACAAATGAGACCACTCAGTTCTCCCTCAACATTCCCATATGTTGATGCTGAGATGCTAACAAACATTGACCAACTTATTGTCACACCTCAATTTATGCATAGTATCATAAAACAGAGAGGAAAATGTTTGAACCTCACTGTACAGTCAGAGAAATGGACTCAGGAAATGTGATTCCTCCAAGGTCTGGAGCAACAGGGGATCAGGTATCCTTGAGTCTTTCTCCGACCTGGTACTTGACAAACCCTCTTGTCAAGACACATAAAAACGCACCCTTCTCCACACAGAATCATCTCTCTGATGATCATGTGATGTCAAGCTCACCGTTCTTTCACATTAGTTCATCAGAGCCCATTCAAAAGTTGAAAAGATGGTAATTTCTACTGAGCTCAGTGAGACACAGATGAGTGAGTACAGGGCAGGCCTGAAAGAAATCTCCAGGGCTTTCCTCGCAACAGCGGGCTGGGCCCAGCTGCTATGCACCACAGCAGACAGGCTGACGTTCCAGAGCAAGGAAAACCACAGGAAAGACCACAAGCATACATTAGCTCTGCATGTGATTTAATTAGAGAAAGTTTGGCCATGTTCATTCTTCCTTTCACTAATCAACATGGCAGCCAAGGGAGCTAGCACAGCTGTCACCTAGACAAGTACAACGCAATTTGCGGATGAACTAAAATGCTGACTCTGCTGTGCCTGAGCCTGAAGGGCTGGGCCTGCGGCACTTCACTCAGACAGATGCAGAAAAGGCCACGGACACTGTCCCAGTCATGGGCGGCATGACCATATCCCTGTGCTTTGTCTGGAAAACGCCTATGTGTGAAGAAAACCCACTCAAAGCAAAGACTAATTCAGCAGCAATTGCAGGACTTTGTCTCACTTGACATCTGCAACTCACTTTTACTCCCACCATGAAATCCACTGGTGTAGACTCTGAAAACATCTGCTGACTCTTCTCCCTCTGGGGAAAGTTTCACTATTGTTTAAAGCATACAGATTCATCATGCAATGAACTAATGTCCGCTTTCTTAACAAAACTGTGTGGCGGGCACTTTGCAAGCCATCATCCTACCTAAAGACAGGTATTGAAGAAAAGATTGGGTCTGTCTCCCCATGACTGGACAGTGTACAGTGAGGGAACGCACCTCCTCCTTGTCACTCTGCCGGAGATGGTTGCAGCGATCCAAGAAACAGTGGCCACCCATGACCCACTCCTTCTGGATGAGGCTCTGGAAACCAGTCTTTGTTCGACAGTGGGCGTCCATCATCACTTGCACCAGAGAGGAAATGAGGCAGCAGAGGTCGGAAGCATTCTCCTCTAGGTGGGGACCCGGCAGCAGTGCCAAGAGGAAAAAGGGCATAAAAGTTAGCAATCTGCAGAGTGCTCTCTCATTTACACAGTCAAAAGAAGGGTTCCCAACACCAGGGTCTGCCAATAACAGTCAAGCTCTTTGAGGCAAAAGGCAATGGGAAAAAAAGGGTAATGTTTTCAGGCTGAGAAACAAATTGCTTTGGGCTTATCTAGTCCAGGTTCTGGCATATACTGTTACTAAATACAGATTTGCCCACTGATTATTGAATAAACACAGCACGACAAATCTACTCTCAGCACCGGGCATTTAGACGTGCCACATCAGAGTGAAATCATCCACGTACTGAGGATTTGCTGGCACTACAGAATAAGTGCACAACCCTCCCTTCCTAGGACATCAAGGCCTTCAACACAGAACCCGCTGTTCCAGGGCTGGGCTGCTTCTCAGATTTGCCTCAGAGAAGCTTTCCTCCACTCCAAAGTTCCCCATTAACTCTGCAGAAAGGTTAGTATTTCCCGACTGCCCCAGAACGGTCTCTTATTTTCAGCCCCAAAACTCTGTCCTCTGCTGGAGAAGCACAGAAGTGCCTGCTTCTCCTTGCCTACTCTAGAGAAGGAATTCCTGTGGGTCTACCTTCTGAGCCCATTTGGAAGACACTTTACAAAACACAGACAGCAGGGCCAATGCTGTGGTAGAGTGGTCTGGGCCTCTGCCTGTGACGTCAGCATCCCATATGGGTGCCAATTCAAGTCTCAGCTGCTCTTCTTCCGATCCAGCTCTCTGCTATGGCCTGGGAAAGCAGTAGAAGATGGCTCAAGTGCTTGAGCCCCTGCACCCACATGGGACTGGCCCAGCTCTGGCCACTGAGGCTATTTGGCAAGTGAACCCCCAATGGATAGAGGACTTCTCTGTAACTTTACCTCTCAAATAAAATATTTAAAAACAAAACAAACAAACAAAAAAACCCCATACAGCAAAAAGCCCATTCACATACTTGCTTCAACATTCATTAATTAGAGCAAATAAAAGCATACACCTTGGGGCTGGCATTGTGGTGTAGCAGGTAAAGCTGCAATGCCGGCATCACTATGAGTGCTGGTTCACATCCTAGCTACTTCACTTTCGATCCACCTCCCTGCTAATGAGCCTGCATAAGCTGCATAATATGGCCCAAGTACTTGGGCCACTGCACCGACGTGGGAGACCTGGAAGAAAGTTCCTGGCTCCTGGCTTCAGAATGGCCCAGCTCTGACTATTGTGGCCATTTGGGGAGTGAACCAGTGCATGGAAGAGCTCTCTTTCTCTAACTCTGCCTTTCAAATAAATAAGTAAATAAATCTTTATTTAAAAAAAAAAAAGCACACATCTGAGGTTGGCTGAATGGTAAAGCAGTTAAGATGCCACCTTAGGATGCCAACATTCCATATCAGGATGCTGGGGTCTGAGTCCTGCTTCTGCTTTCCATCCCAGCTTCCTGTTAATGCAGACCCTGGGAGGTAGCACATCATCGTTCAAGTGCTTGGGTCCTTGTCACCCACAAGGGACCATGGATGGAGTTCCAGGCTACTCATTTCAATCTGGTCCAGCCTTTGTTGTTCTGCACATTTGAGGAAATGAAGCAGCAATGGGAAGATTTCTCTTTTTCTCTCTGCCTCTGACATAAATGAAAATAACTTAAACGCACACATATACACCTCTCTAGCCATGCTTTATCTTGGAGTTTTAAGATCTTAAAAATCAGGGGCCACAATCCTATGGTTTCCTGTTTACAAAAATAAGTACACTTCAAGTTGATTTTAAAAAATGCCCACAAGAACAGGGCTAGTATTTTTAGGAGAGAAAATGTAAAATGCATTTTAACTAGAGAAGTATTCACACTGTCAGAACTCTACCGTATTGGCACAGGTTTACACTTGTCCCTTCCAGAAAATAGGCCTGAACTATGGAAGACATGGGTCTAAAAGAAACAGATTTTTATTTCTGTCCTCTAGTGCTATTGATTTTCAAAAAAGTTTTTTTTAAATTCTTATTTATTTGAAAGATAGAGACAGAAATCTCTCATCTGCTAGTTCACTCCTAAAATGCCTGGAATAGTCAGGGCTGGGCCAGGCCAAAGAAAGGAGCCTGAAACTAAATCCAGATCTCCCACGTGGATGGCAGAGACCCAAGCACTGGAGCCATCACCTGCTGCCTCCCAGCACGTGCATTACCAGGAAACTGGAATGGAAAGCAGAACTGGGACCTGAACCGAGGTACACCAATAGGGAATGCTGATGTCCTAAGTAGCAGCTTAACAGCTGAATCAAATACTCACCACCACAAGTTTCTTTTTTAAGGGAATCTTTTCACATATACGAGTAATGGGGAAAGAAGTTGGAAAATGAGATTTCAAGGGGGAAAACTCAGTAGCCCAGGCAGGGGTAAGAGACAGCTAAGTTCAAGCATCCAAAGGTTCAGATTTCATTGTGTGCATCACTGCAAATAGTGCAGTCTTCTATCCCCCAGACCTCCAATCTTCATCTTCCTTTTGCCAATTACTCAGGTATTCAGGGTTCCGTTCTTTTTTTTTTTTTTTTGACAGGTAGAGTTACAGACAGTGAGAGAGACAGAGACAAAGGTCTTCCTTCCGTTGGTTCACTCACCAAATGGCCGCTACGGCCGGCACTGACGCCGATCCAAAGCCAGGAGCCAGGTGTTTCCTCCTGGTCTCCCATACGGGTGCAGGGGCACAAGCACTTGGGCCATCCTCTTCTGCCCTCCCGGGCCACAGCAGAGAGCTGGACTGGAAGAGGAGCAACCGGGACTAGAACTGGCACTGCTGGCGGAGGATTAACCAAGTGAGCCACAGTGCTGGCCCCAGCCGTTCTTTCTTTCTTGCTTAGGTTTTTATTAACAAAATGTTTAAAGCAACTTTGCCACCAAATTGTAAACTTCTAGAAGGCAGAATCACAGAGGTCTGTACATGGAAGATGTTCAACATATGTACTCAAATCTGAGTCAGTGAATCAGCACTGAATAGTCCAGTAACCCTTAGACACATTTCCCGGGCTGCCCTTAGAATTTGAATCCAAACAGTCATGAAGAACATTTAAGAAATGATAACAGCTGGCTGGGGCATAAAAGCCTAAGACAATTTATTTAATTTAGAGTGTGTGCCGATAGCATTCTAAATAGCAGGTGATATTTTAGCTCATATTGAATAAGCTATAGCAATAGTTTTGTTGCATGGTGGTTTACATTTGCTTTTACACATTCTATATGTTTATGTCACTGTCCCATGTACAGCATAAAAAGCCCACTGAGGATAAGGAAATCGCAGACCATCAACTTTATATGGCAACTGCACCAAGTTGTCAAGCCAAAAGATATAAAATAACAATCAAATCATCTATGGGTCTCTCTATAGAAAAAGGATTACTAGAACATTTTAATTTGGGGGTTGACATTGTGGTGTAGCAGGTAAGCCTCCACCTGTAACACCCGCATCCCATTTGGGTGCCAGTTTGTGTCCCACTTCAGATCCAGCTTCCTGCTAATGGCATGGGAAAAAGCAAAAGATAGCCCAAGTCCTTGGGCCCCTACCACCCATGTGGAAGACTCCTAGCTCCTAACTCCAGCCTGGCCATCTGGGAGAAGAAGCTCCTAGCTCCGTTGTGGCCATCTGGGAGAGAACCAGCAGATGGAAGATCTCTCTGTAATTGTGACTTTCAAAACAACAACAACAACAAAAAAAAAAACTTAAAAAAAAATTTTTAGGGGCTGGCGCCCTGGCTCACTTGGCTAATCCTCCGCCTCCGGTGTCGGCATCCCATATGGGTGCCAGGTTCTAGTCCCGGTTGCTCCTCTTCCAGTCCAGCTCTCTGCTGTGGCCCGGGAAGGCAGTGAGGATGGCCCAAGTGCTTGGGCACCTGCACCCACATGGGAGACCAGGAGGAAACACCTGGCTCCTGGCTTCAGATCGGCACAGCGCCAGCCGTAGCGGACATTTGGGTGGTGAACCAACGGAAGGAAGACCTTCCTCTCTGTCTCTCTCTCACTGTAACTCTGCCTGTCAAAAAAAATTTATTTTAAACTTTATCCAAGTTGAATTCATCATGCAAAACAAATCTAAAAGAAATGTGAGCTTTGATAAAGGTACCAAACAGTTCCTTCTTGAGCTGTGAATAGGTCTGCCAAGTTCAAATGAATTTTATTTTAAAATATAGCACAAATACCAGGCAAAAGATCCCAAGCTTATGAAGAAAGGAATGGGTACTATTACACGCTAGCTAGCTCCTTCTTTAAGACAAATCTAGGGGCCAGTGTGGTAACATAGCAGGCTAAGCCACCACCTGTAATACTGGCATCTCATGTGGATGCTGGTTTGAGACCTCGCTGCTCCACTTACGATCCAGGTCCCTGCTAATGTTCCTGGGAAAGCAGCAGAAGATGGCCCAAGTGCTTGGGCCCTTGCACCCACGTGGGAGACCTGGAAGAAGCTCCTGGCTCCTGGCTTCAGCCTGGCATAGACTCATTGTGGCCATTTGGAGACTGAACCAGCGGAAGATCTGTCTCTCCCTCTCTATAACTCTGCCTTTCAAATAATAAAAATAAATCTTTAAAAAAAAAAAAGAAAAAAGAAGAAAAAGAAAAGGTGTCATAAAAAATACAAGTCTATTTACATAAAGCTACCTATACAGAAACTGACTGTGAGATGAAGGAAAATAGAAACCATCCTTTGTGCTTTAAATATATTACCTAAAAGAAGAACGTTCACGTTTTGTGCTTCCAGACATTCAGTGATCTCTATTGCTTTTTTCAGGCAACGTCTAAATAGGAGAGAGTCAAGAAAAAGGACATCAGAAACAAAAAGGAGACTGGAAATATTCTGAACTGATCTTCAGTTTTCTATTTCACTTATGTTTCATACTAAAATCAATCAGAAAGAAACTAATTACCACTTATACTATCCATATACTTTAAGACACTCATCTTCAAATTGAAGGGAATCTTAAAATTAATGTAAAAATGCTCCCAGGTGATTTCTAAACTAGAAATTTTTGTTGAAAATTCATAACTGAGTCTGCTGGTGATTCCTAACAAGATCCATAAACACTGCACCTGGAGAATGTGATACGTGGCCATATCTCAGGTAACTGGCTTCACACAAGGTGAACTTATCAGTGTGGCTCAAAAGAGCCAATCTGCTCAGAAGTCCTTTTAGTCTCTCTGCAGATGTTATTTCCTTTGGGACTATAGCCGCTAAGGCAGCTTTGACTTGTTCCCAGCTTATCAGGAGGGGCCCTCAAAGGGGCTGTCTTTGCTTGCAGTGGTGCCCTCTTCTGGCCCCCCAAAACTCTCCCCACACCGGGATACATCATTTGGGTAGGGATGCTTGCTCTTATCTGCCCACACCACAAAATGAAGGGTTCTTTTATAACATTTTTCACTGTTTACAATTAAATATTCAAATTATGGGACATTTATGGTGGGCTCTGGAAAGCACAGTTGTCAGGTGTCAGGAGGGCTGAGGCTCCAGCTTCTCACAATGCTGACTCAGAACTGTGAGAAACTGCACTGCCAGGCAGACAGAAGCATTCCTCTCTTTTCAGATGGAGTCAGAGGGTCAGAGTTACTGCCTCGCTCCAGCCATCTGCTTTGTACCTCCCTATGCCATATCCCCTGATGGCAACGGAGAAGAGCCATTCCATGGAGAAAACGGAAAAGGCAATATAACTGCTCTGATAACTCAAGCTAACACCAAAACCAAAAGTGATGAATTTAAATCATGATTTAAATTCTCAAATAGGCAATATGCACATAAGATACAAAATTCAAAAAGGTATTCAGTAAAAAGTTAGGCTCTCTCCCACTCTCATCCTCCAGTCTCCTCCCTAAGGCCTGCACTGTTGCCTGAATGATAATTTTGAGCTGCTATACCCTTCTACAGTTTTTCAATGCTTCATCCACAAAGTATATTTCCTTCCAAGCAGGTAACAGGACTGTAAATTCCCATCTGTTTAGAAAAAAATAAAAAAGTAAACTCTAGCATAGCCTTGAATACAACACGTGATCTATTCAATATGTGAAATATCAAACAGTGAAATCAGTCCTCAATCTCCTCTATTATTTTGAATTGACAATTGTAAAATTTATGAGAAAAACAATGGCCCGAAATACCTGATTATGTCAAGCCAGCTGCTACTTTCCAGCAAAGAAAACCATTTTATATCTGTGTCCCAAAATTCAGTACTGTTATCTGAAAAAAGGAAGAAAAGAGGAAAGATGTCAGTGAGGTCATCTGTCATGGTCACTGACAAGACTGCCACAATAACTCGTGCTACTCATCTGTGCTGTTCAGATGAAGGGCCCTAGACTCAAACCGCACATTCCAAGCACAAGTCTCTATTTTTAAGTAAAGGACATTCCCAAACTCAGCCAAGTGGTTTCTGAACTGTAGGTTGACAGAAGAGTGTGATAGTCAGAAAGAGGTATTTTGCTAAAATAAGAAATGCCTACAGTAAGTAAACAAAGCCATGATCTACCACCCTATAGTTCAACAAAAAGGGTAACGTGCTTTAAGCAGAAGTAGTCAACATACAGGCTGCTATTCCTAGAAGTGGAAAATGCAACAGGTGCAACAGAACACATCCTGATGCCATGTAAGACTTGACTTTAGATGCTTAAACACACAAGTTCATGTACCTTGCCCACCACTACATGATTACCAAGATTTATTTATTTGAAACATTTAAGGAGGGAGAGAGAGGGAGAGACAGATATCTTCTATCAGCTGGTTCACTCCCCAATTGGCTGCAACAGCCAGGGCTGGGCTGGGCCAAAGCCATAAAATCAGGAGATTCATCCAGTTCTCCCATGCAGACGCAGGAGCCCAAACACTTAGGCCATCCCCTGTTGTTTTTCCAGGCACTATCAGCAGGGAGCTAAAAAGGAAGTCGAGTAGCCAGGACTTGAACCGCCACCCACATGGGATGCTGGCTATGCAGATGGTGGCTTAACCTGCTGTGCCATAGTGCCGGTCCCCTCCGTGAATTTTTTGAAGATGATATACATTAGCTGAGTGAACCCTAAAAGAGTTAAGAGTTTTGTAGGTTAAGAAGTCCAAGTTAGGGAAAGTAATTGACATAGAGGTTAAGATACCATTGAAAACACTCATGTCCCTCATCAAAGTGCCTGGGTTTGATACCCAGCACTGCTCCTGACTGTAGCTTTCTACTAACAGAGATACTGGGAGGCAACAATGATAGCTCAAGTAATTTGCCTGCTGCCATCAATGTGAGCGAGCTGGATTGAGGTCCTAGCTCCTGGCTTTGGCCCCACTGGGCCACTGTCCACATTTGGGGAGTGAACCAGTGTACAGAAGGTCTCACTCTATCTCTTTTTCTCTCTTCCTCTCAAATAAATAAAATAGGGCCGGCACTGTGGCACAGCGGGTAAAGCTGCTGCCTGCAGTTCCAGCATCCTATATGGGTGCCGGTTTGAGTCCCAGCTGCTCCACTTCCAATCCAGCTCTCTGCTATGACCTGGGAAAGCAGTGGAAGATGATGCAAGTCCGTTGGTCCTTGCATCTGAGTGGGAATCCCAGAAAGAAGATCCTGGCTTTGGATCGGCACAGCTCTGGCTGTTGTGGCCATTTGAGGAGTGAACCAGCAGATGGAAGACCTTTCTCTCTGTTTCTCCCTCTCTCTGTAATTCTACCTCTCAAATAAACAGAATCTTCAAAATAAATAAATAGTGCCATTTAAAAAGGAAAATGTCCATGTCATTTGTACATGTGACAAATCTCACATGTTAAAGATTTATTCAGGAATGAAAAAAATCACCAGGTGATTGAGTATGTGAGTCAAGTTCTAAACTGTTACTAGCAGACAGCCTGGACAGGGAAATGGGGGTAAAGCTGGGCTGGACATATTTCATTTTCTAGTGTATGTGTTTCTTTTACTTTGTAAGAAACTGTATATGCCAAGCTGGAAGGAAAATTATGGTATTTCTACTTGGGGAAGAAACTCCACTGTGGAAAACAAACAGCTCATTTAATTTATAAATCACTGCAGTAAGTCGGTGAATATAGGTTCACAGACTTTTCAGGATTCTTTTTTTTTGAAATCTTTTATTTAATAAATATAAATTTCATTTATATATAAATATAAATTTAATAAATAAATAGGTACAGCTTTTTGGAATATAGCGGTTCCTCCCCCCATACCCACTCCCACCCCCACTCCCATTCCACCTCCTACTCCCTCTCCCATCTCATTCTTCATTAAGATTCATTTTTAATTATCTTTATATATAGAATATCAAGTCTATACTAAGTAAAGATTTCAACAGTTTTTAGCCACACAGACATACGAAGTATAAAGTACTGTTTAAAGACTCATTTTACCGTTAATTCTCATAGTACAACTAATTAAGGAAAGAGGTCCTACATGGGGAGCAAGTGCACAGTGACTCCTGTTGTTGATTTAATAACTGACACTCTTATAATTATGACATCAGTGATCACCCAAGGCTTTTACAGGATCTTGAGGCTGGCTGCCTCTGCCTACCACCATAAGGAACCCAGGAAAAAGGCACCAACTTTCAACTGATCCACGTGGCATGTCTTTCCCTATCTGACAGGAAAGTTTTGCTCAGCATTCTTCTCACCTATGAGAAATAGCTGTTTAAATTTAGAGTATGCAGTCTGGATTTCCTGCAGGGATAGGAAGTTGCTTGACAGGTCCTCAGTTTTAACAATTTCATAGGGCGGCCTGTGGATGATCTTGTAAATTCTAGGTAGCAAAAATTAACATGAGATTAGAAGAGCATACATGAATTTAGCATAGCTCATCATTTCCTAAGAACTAGCCATGCATCACAAACTGTGAAGGGCTTTGCAGGTAGCCCCCTTTTCAACTCATCTTTGTGGTAAGTGCTGCAGACTGCTGTTCCCGGTCAACCAATGTTGGAATGGAGGTGCACAGAGTAGAACTACTAGGCCAGAGATTGTCAAGTTTATAAACTAATAGGCCCAATTTAACTACAGACTTTATTCCATTTTTTCTTTTTAATTTGTCCATGTTGGATGCTTTGTTTGGTCATTTATTTTGAAAATTTTCAAATATGTAGAAAAATGACATTTACCAGGACTTGACAGCTGTGGACATAACAGCTATTATGGCACCTCCTTGTTGAACACTTTAGCATGCATCTCTAAAAATAAGAGTAGTTGACATTCTTAATGATTATGCTACACTGATTCCTCTAAAAGTAATTAAAACAACCACTGAGTTGTATTTCCATAGCACTACGCCACCAGCAAGTAAACAGAAATGGACGCTAATAGTACTAATAACTGTTCCCTGTTCCTTAGAAAACAGAAACTGAACTAAACAAGAACAAAATGTAAATTGGTACTGACCCATCCAAGAAGCTCTTATGAATTTGTAAAATGACATCATCCTGTTCTTTGGGCAGTGCTGACATTTTCAAAAGGGCACTTCCATTATGGCAGGACCAACACCATATCTGCAGAGGGGAATACAGGGTGGTGAGGCAGAATATTCAACATCCAGCGGGGGAAAGGTAAGCTGAGCATTTAAATTCACACAGGGGAACTCATAACTTCAGTACAAAATGACTGGATATATTCATGTTTAGTAAGCCAGGGAATATTAAGTCACAATGAAAAAGACTGACTCCGCCTTTAAAAAAAAAAAGCAGGGCCGGCACTGCAGCTCACTAGGCTAATCCTCCACCTGCGGCACCGGCACCTCGGGTTCTAGACCCGGTTGGGGTGCCAGATTCTGTCCCGGTTGCTCCTCTTCCAGTTCAGCTCTCTGCTGTGGCCCAGGACTGCAGTGGAGGATGGCCCAAGTGCTTGGGCTCTGCACCTGCATGGGAGACCAGGAGGAAGCACCTGGCTCCTGGCTTCAGATCAGCGCAGCGCGTTGGTCACAACGCACTGGCGGTAGTGGCCACTTGGGGGGTGAACCAACAGAAAAAGGAAGACCTTTCTTTCTGTCTCTCTCTCTCTCTCACTGTCTAACTCTGCCTGTCAAAAAAAAAAAAAAAAAAAAAAAAAAAGGCGCAAAACAAAATAACAGGTCTATGCAGTCAGACTCAGACTTGCTTAGGATCTAACATACATCCTTTGACAAGGGTTTAGTGCTGTTAATCTAGATGATAACATTTTTGTTACTAGGACAGTAGGTATCACTGGAGTGCAGCTTACTATGTGTCAGGCATTTTACTTGTTAACTTTCATGGTCACTCCCTCTGATCGATATTATTCCCATTCACAGCATGAGTCTTAAGAGACTGCAAGATTTCCCCACACTGTATAGAAAGTAGCAGCAATCTAACTCTAAAGATCTTGCTCAACCTGGATGACAAATGGAGTAGCTCCCCTTATCCGAGAGAGAATGGAGAGCTGGCTATTCAACATACAGAGAATGAAACTTGTACAGCAAGGCACTGCACTAGGCTATAAGAGGGCATAAAGATGACTAAGATACTAAGTCTATCTTTGCAGCCTACACTTTCTTTTTTTATTTATTTTTATTTTTTATTTATTTTTTGACAGGCAGAGTGGATAGTGAGAGAGAGAGAGACAGAGAGAAAGGTCTTCCTTTGCCGTTGGTTCACCCTCCAATGGCTGCAGCAGCCAGCGCACTGCACTGATCCGATGGCAGGAGCCAGGTACTTCTCCTGGTCTCCCATGGGGTGCAGGGCCCAAGGACTTGGGCCATCCTCCACTGCACTCCCTGGCCACAGCAGAGAGCTGGCCTGGAAGAGGGGCAACCGGGACAGAATCCAGCGCCCCGACCGGGACTAGAACCTGGTGTGCCGGCGCCGCAAGGCGGAAGATTAGCCTAGTGAGCCTATACTTTCAAAAGGGAAATACACTTCCAAATAAAACAAAGTAGGATGTGGCAAACAGCAAGAGAATTTCAAAGAACAATAAAGGGAGGTCAAAGGACAAAAAAATCAGATGAGTGACCATGAGTAAGAGGTCAGGGTGTGTCAGCTATGTTCTGGATACTTTGGGTGTTTGTTTTGCAGGAAGAAAAGGAAATTAAAAATTATCTTAGAGCAAAGTAATCCACCAATGGAGCCTGTAGTGGAGGAGAGGGCAGAGCAAGTCGGGTGGATGACACAGTTTTAGCCTCTGTGCCCTGTAAAAGGCCTGGTTATGTGTTGGGTGGCTAAGGTCCAGCCCTTGCTTTGCCAGCCAAACCACCCGCCTTGGCACAGAGGTAAACCTAGAGGAAATGAATGTCTTTTGTAATTCAGCTGCACACAGATGTCACTCTTTTGGCATTCATCTGCTATGTATAAAGCATACACTGTATATGTTAGCAGTATCTAGGTGGAGAGTTAAGAGATCAACACAATAACCCAGGCAATAGTCTGCACTGCTCTTAGATTGTCAGAGAGAGAGAGAGCTGGCACTTAGTAGGCTAAGCCTCCACCTGCAGCACTGGCATCCCAAATGGGTGCTGGTTCAAGTTCCAGCTGCTCCACTTCTGATCTAGTTTTCTGCTTGTGGCCTGGGAAAGCAGTAGAAGATAGCCCAAGTGCTTGGGCCCCTACACCCACATGGGAGACCCAGAAGAAGCTCCTGGCTCCTGGCTTTGGATTGGCTCAGCTCTGGCCATTGTGGCCATTTGGGGAGTGAATCAGTAGATGGAAGACCTTTCTCTTTGTCTTTCCCTCTATCTGTAACTCCATCTCTCAAATAAATAAGTAAATCTTAAAAAAAAAAAAAATAAAGACAGAAAAAGAAAAAGAGGAACCGGGTTGGGCTTTCTGGGGAAGATGCTGAAATCAGCACTGGCATGTTGGCTAGTACCAACAGAGGATACCCAAATGAAGACACTTAGGAGGTCCCAACATGAGAGTTCTTATCTAAAGAGAAGAAGGTGATGGCCAGCTGAATGAAAGAGATGATAACCCACCCACAGACCAGTGTGAGGAGAGTGTCACAGAACTACTTCAGGAACTGTCAGGAAGAACTCCTTTCAGACCTGGCCATACTTTAAGATTCATAATGGGCAGAAGAAGTATTAGAATACTGAGATGAACCAAAGGGCCCCTTGCAGTTCTCTTCTACCCTTTGCCTATGTCGTGCTAAGCAATGTGCAGAAAGCACCACAGCTTTCAGCCCTCTGCCAAAGGTGCATTTTTTTTTTAAAGCTTTATTTATTTGAAAGACAGTGTTACTGGGAGAAGCAAAGACAGAGAGAGAGAGGTCTTCTATCTGCTGGTTTACCGCCCAAATGGCTGCAACAGCCAGAGCTGAGCCAATCCGAAGCCAGAAGCCAGAAACTTCCTCCAGGCCGGCGCCGTGGCTCAACAGGCTAATCCTCCGCCCTGTGGCGCCGGCACACCAGGTTCTAGTCCCGGTCGGGGCGCCGGATTCTGCCCGGTTGCCCCTCTTCCAGGCCAGCTCTCTGCTGTGGCCAGGGAGTGCAGTGGAGGATGGCCCAAGTCCTTGGGCCCTGCACCCCATGGGAGACCAGGAGAAGCACCTGGCTCCTGCCATCGGATCAGCGCGGTGCGCTGGCCGCAGCACGCTGGCTGCGGCGGCCATTGGAGAGTGAACCAACGGCAAAGGAAGACCTTTCTCTCTGTCTCTCTCACTGTCCACTCTGCCTGTCAAAATAAATAAACAAATAAATAAATAAAAATAAATTAAAAAAAAATAAACTTCCTCCAGGCCTCCACCTGGGTGCAGGGACACAAAGGCCTGGGCCACCCTTTGCTGCTCTCCCAGGCACATTAGCAGGGAGTGAGACTGGAAGTGGAGCAGCCGGGACTCGAACTGGCACCATATGGGATGCCACCACTGCAGGTTGGAGCCCTAACCCATGGAGCCACAGCACCGGCCCCTAGCTGATGCAGTTCACTAGAATAAAGAGGTGGGGGTACACTTAGCCATAATTGGGTGACAGAAATTAAGTGCTCTTAAGCTTTTCTATCTCTTCACCTGGACAAACAAAACAAAACAAAAACAAAACCACAGACCGTTGGTGATATTCAGCCATAACTCACTTTTCACTGGGGACAAGTATAATGATAACCTCCAATCAATTGTTTCATTTCAGGGTGGGCAGCTGTTGCAGCTGTGAACATGCTGGTTATATATATCAGAGTGCCCAGGTTCAAGTTCCAGCTCCATTCTCAATTCCAGCTTTCCTCTAATTTACACCCTGGGAGGAAGCAGGTGATAACTCAAGTACCTGGTTCCTTCCACTTAATTTGGGAGAACCAGAATGAGGTCCTTGATCCTGGCTCTGGTCAGGCTCAGCCATGGCTGTTGCAGGCATTTGGGGAGTGAGCCAGCAGACAGGAGACTGATCTCTTTCTCTGCCTTTTCAATAAATTAAATATGTGTTTAAAAAACAATAGTTTCATTTCATCTGAAGCATGGAGGGATAATTAACTCTCTTGTTATCCTTCATTTGAAACAGTAAATAGAAACAAGCAAAATTCCTGGTCAGAGCAAGACTTCTCCCAGGGAATTTAGAAAAAAAAAAAAAAAAAAAGTCATCCCTTATGGCAATACATAAAATTTCTCTCTGGGAAAGAACCAGAGTTCTTAGTAGGAATTACTAACAATAGGCAAGAGTCAGAGTGCTAATCCCATTTATTCTTTTTGAAAAGGGGAGCTTATTCATTTTTTGGTACATTTTCAAGTGTCTCTCTTAGCAGAGTCAAAGACAAAGCTAAGGAGAATATTTACAATCAAACATGAGAAAGGAGTGCAAGGAGCACTAGGGAGGTAAGAGGACCAAGACAGGACAGTATGTTCAAGGCGAGGACAGGGACTTAGAAGAAAAAAACGGGAGGATGTAATCAGTGTCAAAAACTGCAGCAATGTAACGAAGTGGGGCCATGTGAAGCTCAATGACTTCTGGGAGGGTAATGCTAGCAGAGTGGGGGAGTACAAGTCATGTTGTAAGAAATGAGTGAATGATGGGCTCTTTGAATACGTCTCCCAGTATAGGGAAGGGGAACCAGATAGCAGCCTGTTAAAGAAAAACTTCCTCAGCTTAGGTGAGGCTTGAGGATGTCTACAGGAAGAACAGACTATGCTTTAGAAAGATAACAACGGTTAGGAGGCAAGCTGAGGAAAGAGAACAAGCACACAGCGCTGGCTCCAGACAGAGCCATCCCGAGCTAGGCAGAGGTTCAGATTTGGATTGAAGGAAACAGAAGCACAGAGAAACAGCAGGAGGTCAAGAAGAAGGAAGCTGAGGAAGTTCTTATCACTGTCCTGGATCTCACTGACGTAGGGGACAGGTCATCAGTGAGAGTATGAGAGGTAAGAATGATTCTACAAACTTAGAGAAGGAAAATATGTTTTCCCAGGGAAGGATGACACCAGAACCACAAAGAGTAGAAGTTGAGCCTAGCTGAGTCATGGCTGAGTCAAGGCAGCAAACAATTTTCACAGATCCCGCTACACAGTCTGCTACTTGGTTTGAAAAACCTACAGCAATGTTCATTAGCTTGAGTTTTTTTGAAAAAAGATCAAAATGCAAGAATGGGAGAAGAGCAGATCAAGGAGGCCTACATCTCTACAATGGCACCAAGTTCTGACTGAACTGAGCAACCACGCAGGTCTTCATGGAAAAGGAATAAGTTAAGGCAGGGAAGATTAGGTTTGTAAAGAAACAGAGATATAGAAATACTCTGTGGTAATGACTGCACAACACTGTGAATATACTAAACATCAATGGTGATAAATTATGTTACATGCATATTAGATTTTTTATTTAAAGATTTATTTATTTGAAAGGCAGAGTTATGGGGACACACACACACACACAAAGATCTTCCACTGGTTCACTCCCCTAAATAGCCACAATGGCCAGAGCTGGGCCAAGCCAAAGCCAGGGGGCAGGAATTTCTTCCAGGTCTTTCACACGGCTGCATACGCCCAAGGACTTGGGATATCTTTTGTTGCTTTCCTAGGTGCATTAGCAGGGAGCTGAATGAGATGTGGCACTAAAAAAAAAAAAAAAAAAGAAAAGAAAAGAAAAGAAAAGAAAAGAAAAGAAAAGCCAGTGCTGTGGCAGGTAAAGCCACCGCCTGCAGTGCAGGCATCCCATATGGGTGCCAGTTAGAGTCCTGGCTGTTCTACTTACTATCCAGCTCTCTGCTATAGCCTGGGGAAGCAGCAGAAGATGGCCCAGGTGCTTTGGCCCCTGTACCAGAGTGGAAGACCTGGAAGAAGCTCCTGGCTTCTGATCAGCGCAGCTCCAGCCATTGAGGCCATTTGGGGAGTGAACCAGTGAATGGAAGACTTCTCTCTCTGTCTCTGCCTCTCTGTAACTCTGCCTTTCACATAAATAAATAAATCTTTTTTAAAAAAAGATTTATTTATTTATGTGAAAGGTAGAGTTACACAGAGACAGAAAGAGAGGTCTTCCATCCGATGGTTCGCTCCCCAATTGGCCGCAATGGCTGGAGCTGCGCCGATTCGAAGCCAGGAGCCAGGAGCCTCCTCTGGGTCTCCTAAGTGGGTGCAGGAGCCCAAGGACTTGGGCCACCTTCTACTGCTTTCCCAGGCCATAGCAGAGAGCAGGTTCGGAAGAGGAGCAGCTGGGACTAGAACTGGCACCCATATGGGATGCCAGTGCTTCAGGCCAGGGCTTTAACCCGCTGTGCCACAGCGCTGGCCCCCAAATAAATAAATCTTACAAAAAAAAAAAAAAAAAAAAAGAAGCGGAGCAGCTGGGACTCAAACTGGCACCCATATAGAATGTCAGAATTGTAAGCAGTGGCTTTACCTGCTTTCCCAGAGCACCAGCCCATTATGTGCATTTTACCACAATTTTAAAACATTCCATAAATGGTGCTGAAAGCCCTTCATAATCTAGCCCCAAACTCTTCAATCTATCACTCCCCATGTCCCTACCACGTATTAACTGCTATTGTTGATGCAAGTGGTCATATGCCATATCCTAGGGGAAATGTTTTATGCAGGTCATCTCACAGACCAGTCACTCCCAAGCTTTCTGTTTTTAGATCCCTTTAACATTCTTAAAAATTACAGAATAGCCTAAAGAGCTTCTGTTTATGTGTTAGTTATTGATATTTGCCACATTAGAAATTAAAACTGAGAAACTTAAAAAGTATCAGTATATTTAAAAACAATAATAAACCAATTACATGTTAATATAACTAACATTTTCTATCAGAAAAAAAAATTTAGTACAAAAGTGGCATTGTAGGACCAGCATTGTGCACAGTGGGTTAAGCCACCTGGCATCCCATATGAGCACTAATTTTGAATCCCAACTGCTCTACTTTCGACCCAGTTCCCTATCAGTGTGCTGTAGGAAGTAGTGGATAAAGGCCCAAGTACTTGGGTCCCTGCCACCCACATAGAAGACCTGGATGAAGTTCCTGGCTCCTGGCTTCTACCAGACTGACCCCTGCCTGTTGCAGCCATTTTGGGAAGTAAACCAGAAAATGGACGATCTCTTTCTCTTTCAAATAAATAAATAAATCTTTCAAAAAAAGAAACATAGCATTGTTTTATAATTTTGCAAACCTTTTAATATCTAGTTTAATAAAGCCTTCATTTTCCTTTTTTAAAAAAACTACTCATTTGAGAGGCAGAAAGAGAAAGAGATACAGATAAAGAGAGAGCTCCCTTCCACTGGCTCATTCCCCAAATATCTACCACAGCCAGGGCTAGGCCAAGTTGGGAACTCAATCCAGGTCTCCTATGTGGGTGGTAGGAACCCAAGTATTGGAGTCAGCTCCTCCCAGGGTGCACATTAGTGGGAAGCCAGAATTAGGAACAGAGACAGGACTCACACTCAGGCACTCCATAATGGGATACAGGCACTGTGAACAATAGCCTAACCTCATGGCCAAAATCCCTGCCCCAAAGCTTAATTTCCTTCTCTGCTTAACAAAAACAATACACACAGAGAATGAGTAAGTTCAATAAAAATGACAGAGGAAGAAAAAAGACAAGGATGCGGCCAGAGAGGGGCTTGTGAACACTAACATTACTTAGTTATCTTATTTTCTGAGGGTCTGCTTAAGAATCTGATGAGTTATATGCTAAACAAGAAACCACTAATCTAGATCACTTTTTTATTTCTTTTTATAGATCACCTTAAGGATGGGGTTCTCAACTTGTATTTTGCTCCTGAGACGACATGTGGAAATATCTGAATATTACCTTTTATTGTCATAGGTTCAGAGGATATTACTAGCATCTCAGAAAATGTCATTGGCAGTAATGGTATTAAATATTCTACAACGACAGCCCTGAAAACAAAGAATTATCTGGCCTGAAATGTCTGTAGTGCCTATGGCAAGAACCTGGGACTTAAAAACAAAAAATAGGGGCCGGTGCTGTGGCGTAGCAGGTAAAGCTGCCACTTTCAGTGCCGGCATCCCATATGGGCGCCAGTTTGAGACCTGGCTGCTCCACTTACAATCCAGCTCTCTGCTATGGCCTGGGAAAGCAGTGGAAGATGGCCTTGGGCCCCTGCACATGCATGGGAGATCCGGAAGAAGTTCCTGGCTCTTGGCTCCGGATCAGCACAGTTCCGACCGTTGCAGCCATCTGGGGAGTGAACCACTGGATGGACTCTCTCTCTCTCTCTTTCTGCGTCTCCTCTCTGTGTAACTGTGACTTTCAAGTAAAATAAATAAACCTTAAAAAAAATAAATAAAAAATCAGAACTCTGCAATACTGATCATTTTAAAGAAAATTGAAATGACTGCATTTTCTAGGCTAAGGTTCCTAATTCTGTCAACCTCCAATAAAAAAGTCTTTTAACTTGCTTAAGGTGATTTTTTTATGATCTTCATGTTCTAGTCAGATAAAAATCTTACATTAAAAGAGAGAAATCTTGATTGATTGATAGTTCTGAATTCACTGGCTAGATATGTACATTTCATCTTGTATAACACTAGTATATTGTCCACTCGAGAAAACTCCAGCAATAACTTTCAGGACATATAATTAAGATGTAATGAATACACTGTCTCACAGTTTGTGCCTAAGTTATGCTACTGGTTCTACACTCAGTTCTACTTTTTTTTTTTTTTAAAGAAAACTTAATATATATATGCTTACTCATAACTGACACATAATAA
Organism: Oryctolagus cuniculus; assembly: GCF_964237555.1. Classification (NCBI taxonomy): domain Eukaryota; kingdom Metazoa; phylum Chordata; class Mammalia; order Lagomorpha; family Leporidae; genus Oryctolagus; species Oryctolagus cuniculus. Next base: position 58,390,141 of record NC_091445.1, read on the forward strand.
TTGTACATAAGTATGGGGTACAGTGTGATATTTCTTTTCTTTTTTAAAAATTTATTTTATTTATTTGAAAGACAGTGTAACACAGAGAGGTAGAGACAGAGAGAGAGGTCTTCCATCCGATGGTTCACTCCCCAAATGGTTGCAACGGCTGGAGCTGCACCAATCTGAAGCCAGGAGCCAGGAGCCTCCTCTGGGTCTCCCACGTGGGTGCAGCGGCCCAAGGACTTGGGCCATCTTCTACTGCTTTCCCAGGCCATAGCGGAGAGCTGAACCAGAAGTGGAGCAGCAAAGACTAGAACCGGCACCCATATGGGATGCCGGCGCTTCAGGCTAGGGCTTTAACCTGCTGCGCCACATCGATGGCCCAGCGTGATATTTCAATGTATGTATATAATTTGTAATGATCCGAAGCTAGGCGCTTCTTCCCGGTCTCCCACACAGGTGCAGGGGCCCAAGCACTTGGGCCATCCTCTACTGCCTTCCCGGGCCACAGCAGAGAGCTGGACTGGAGGAGGAGCAACCAGGACTAGAACCTGGCGCCCTTATGGGATGCTGGTGCCGCAGGCAGAGGATTAACCAAGTGAGTCACAGCGCTGGCCCCAGAACATAATTTTTTAAAAAGAAATATGTTATTTATGCTAACATATAATGTTAAATAAATATTAAATTTATTTCAGTTTGAATTTCTAATATGGCAAACATCAACAGTTACAAAACCTCTTAGATCTTACTAAATTTCTAGGAATATAAAGTTTTGAGGCCAGAAAGTCTGAGAACTGCTACTCTAAATCAAAGATGCAAACTGGTGGGACATGAGCCAACTCTGGCCCCAAGACTTTTTTTTTAAACATTTGCATCAGTTTCATATTTTCAGAGATCAAGAAATTCACATACTAATTAATATCTCTGGTTTCTAAAAAATCAAGACATCTGGCAACATTCAGCCCTCAACCTCACATGGCACAAACCAGTTGGTGCTAAAGAGCTGCTCCCCTGGAGCAGGTCGAGAGTCCCTGGCTCACTGCAAGGGCCACGCTCATTATCTGCCTGGCTTCCATGGTTTCTGGATGTAAGAACCTTTTCCACCACTTGCCTCCCGTCTGAGAATGAACGTTTTGGTGAACCAGCCATGTGCACAGCACAGCGTTTACTTACAATTCTTGTTTCTTACTAAATTCCCTCTAGGCTTGGCAATTCTCAACAACTAATTAGAAACTCGAGTGACTGCCGGAGTCTTGCTTTCTTTGATCAGTGACACATTCAACATAGCTCTCATCCCATTCTATTCTGTAAAAACTAATAAGTAATCCATGTTGTCTCTGGGAGAAAATACAACCACCACACCCATGAAAGATTTCTAGTGTGGACCAAAAAGTATCTTAAATCCGACTACCCTTAGAGTGGTCAGCTCAGGTTCAATATGATTTAGGTGCTAAACAAAGCTCGCTCTCAACCCCAGACATGTCTGTCATCCTCTTCTAAGTTGCTTTAATGCCTCTGCTGAACACTCAAGTGTGTGTGTGAAAATTTTAGAATTCTGTCCCAGGGAGCCTCATGTTTAAGAGACTTCTCTAGGGAGTCCCTAAGATATTTTTGGATCACTCTTGGATAGAAGACAAACTCACTAGTACAAAGCCAAGTGCTTTAAGCAGGATCATTTTGCTAGGCTGGGCCTCCAGATGCACTTACTGGTATGCCATGACCCTGAAAGCGCCGCACATCCTCTTCAGGAAGAGGGGTGGGGACAACAAAGTATGCTGGCAACCTAGAAGAAAGAGATGTCATCAAATTTTAGTACTACATTTAATTCAAAAAATATGCAAGCTCACTTCAATGAATGTGAGGAAGCTAAGCAGAACCATTTAAACTATGATGAAGACCATATTCCCCAGCTAGGAAGAACCTAGACCAGTTTTCGGTTTGGTGCAGAGTACTCTGGCCAAATCAGTCAGGAATCTGAGTTCATATCCTAGCTCTGCCTCTGTTCCTGCACAACCTTAAGTAAGTTATTCCACATCTCTAGGTCTAGTTCCTCTTCTATAAAATAAGGGGACTGGAAAATGTGGTATCAAAAATACATGAATTCCAAATTTGGAAGTGATATTTCTCATAGTATCAATTTTATGTTACTTTCAGTTAAATAATATTAAAATCAAGAATTATGAGATGACTGCTGCCTAAATATTTTATTAAGTGTTCTAGAAACAAACATTTAATAGCTATGAGCCACATACTGCTCCAATTACTTAACTTGAACACTGTTCTAATTACTTAACAGGAATTGTTCACTTGATCCTCCCCAACATTTCTACGAGGACACTATTATTATCTCCATAATATAGATAAAGAAACTGTGACCCAATGCTGCTAATTCTTCCCAGGTTACACAATAAGCACACAGGGGCTGGTGCTGTGGTGTAGTGGGTTAAAGCTGCCGCCTGCAATGCCAGTATCCCAAATGGGTGCCGGTTCAAGTCCCAGCTGCTCCACTTCTGATCCAGCTCTCTGCTATGGCCTGGGAAAGCAGTAGAAGATGGCTCAAGTGCTTGAGACCCTGCACCCGCCTGGGAGACCCGGAGGAAGCTCCTGGCTCCTGGATTCAGATCAGCGCAGCTCCAACCGTTGGGGCCATCTGGGGAGTGAACCAGCAGATGGAAGACCTCTTTCTCTCTCTGCCTCTGTCTCTCTGTAACTCTGCCCTTCAAATAAATAAATAAAAACTTAAAAAAAAAATAGGAAACTTAGTCTCTAAAAAGAAGAAATCTGTTAAGTAGTACATGGAAAAATTGAGTTTTCAGAATTTGGAGATCAAAGGTATCATCTTTTAGTCAGCAGACGTGGGTTTCTATGAATAAGAAACATGCCTAAGTTCTATTACTATGGGGCTGTAAATATTTCTCAAAGAGCCTAAAGCAAGCCTGAAATAAGGTAGTTATGGAATTACAATGGAAAATAAAGAGGTGTTTGTATGCATACTGCATTTTTTATGTCATTCTAACTAAGCATCAAGTCATGCGAAAGATGGATTTTCAGAATTAAAGAGATTGGAACTTGGGGCTGGCGCTGTGGCTTAGCAGATAAAGCTGCTGCCTGCAGTGCCAGCATCCCATATGGGCATCAGTTCAATTGACTGCTCCACTTCTGATTCAGCTGTCTTCTATGGCCTGGGAAAGCAGCGGAAAACAGCCCAAGTCCTTGGGCCCCTGCACCCACGTGGGAGACCCAGAAGAAGCTCCTGGCTTCTGGCTAAGGATCAGCACAGCTCCAGCTATTGTGACCAATTGGGGAGTGAACCAGCAGATGGAAGACCTCTCTCTCTGCCTCTCCTTCTCTCTCCTGTGACTCTGATTTCAAATAAATAAATCTTAAAAAAAAAAAAAAAAAGAGAGAGAGAGATTGGAACTCAAATGTGATCAAGCTGGTAGTCCTAATCAATGTATATGGGATAGAATAACAAATAAACATCACCATGGAGATGTGGGAAATTATCAGAAAAAAAGCCTAGCTTTTTCAATAAATTTCAAGAATATGATGATATGAGAAGATTAAGCAATTTAAGAAACTGATTAATCAATTGCAAGATAGCAATCTCATTGAATTTTGATTAATAATTAAATAGATTCAAAAAATGAAAGAGAAATTGTTCAAAAAATTTTAAGCAATTGTGTTCGCAGCCGCTGCCGCGCCACCATCACTCCCTAACGACAGCACCACCTCTCACTCACCGAGCTGCAGCAGCAGAAGGGGGATATAAAGACCTGTTATATCATAGCTCCTACAAAGCACACTGCCTGCAAACTGACTGGTGGTAAAGCACCCAGGAAGCAACTGGCTACAAAAGCCGTTCGCTGTAGTAGAGTGCGCCCTCTACTGGAGGGGTAAAGAAATCTTATCGTTACAGGCTGGTATTATGGCACTTCGTGAAATTAGATGTTATCAGAAGTCCACTGAGCTTCTAATTCGCAAACTCCTCTTCCAGTGTCTGGAGCAAAGCAAGAAATTGCTCAGGACTTCAAAACAGATCTGTGCTTCTAGAGCGCAGCTTTTGGTGCTTTGCAAAAGGCAAGTGAGGTCTATCTGCTTGGCCTTTTTGAAAACACCAACCTGTGTGCTATCCATGCCAAACATGTAACAATTATGCCAAAAGACATCCAGCTGGCATGCCGCATACGTGGAGAACTTGCTTAAGAATCCACTATAATGGGAAACATTTCATTCTCAAAAAAATTTTTTTTCTTCTTGTTATTGGTAGTTCTGAACGTTAGCTATTTTTTTCCCACGGGGTCAAAATGTACCTAAGTATATGATTGCGAGTGGAAAACAGGGGACAGAAATCAGGTATTGGCAGTTTTTCCATTTTCATTTGTGTGTGGATTTTTAATATAAATGCGGGGACGTAAAGCATTAATGCAAGTCAAAATGTTTCAGTGAATAAGTTTTAGCAATTCAACTTTATAACAATTATAAATAAACTTGCTAAATTTTTCTGGACAACGCCAACATTTGGATTTTTTAAAAACAAGTAAATTTCCTATTGATGACAACTAAATGGTGTTTGTAGCATTTTTATCATACAGTAGATTCCATCCATTTACTATACTTCTGAGTTGTCCTATATGCAAGTACATGTTTTTAATGTTGTGTGTCTTCTGTGCTGTTCCTGTAAGTTTGCTATTAAAATACATTAAACTATTAAAAAAAAATTTAAGACAGTGGGGAAAATCTGACTCCTAACTGGATATTAAGGAATTAATGTGAAATATAAAGGTGTGATGATGGCTTTAGGGTTATATTTATAAAAAATAATTGTTCTGGGGATGGTGTTGTGGCGTAGCAGGTTAAGTCTCTACCTGCAGTGTCAGCATCCCATTATGGGTGCTGGTTTGAGGCCTGGCTGCTCCACTTCCAATCCTGCTCCCTGCTAGTGTGTCTGGGAAGACAGTGGCAGATGGCCCAAGCATTTGGGTCCCTGCACCCATGTGGAAGACTGGAAAAAGCTCTTGGCTCCAGGCTTCAGTCTGGCCCAACCCTAGTTGTTATAGCCATTTGGGGAGTGAACCAGTGGATGGAAGATTTCTCTCTCTAACTCTGCCCTTCAGATTAATAAATTAAAAAAAAAAATCCTTTCTTAAGTGGCCAAAGAACGATGTAACTTTTCTCTAAAGAGAGATAACTTCCACTTTGCTTATGGCCTTGTCCAAATACTTATGCAGTTTGTGGACTGAAAAGACTTCCATAGCTTAGGCAGCTCATTTCAAGAGCCTCAGGTGGTCACTGACTTCATACATTAGAGTGTTAATTGTTAAGTTAACAACAGGAATCACTGTGCACTAACTCCCCATGCAGGACCTGTCCTCAACGAGTTGTACTGAGAGTTAACTGTAAAACCAGCGCACACACACCCACACAAAATGTTGAAATCTTTACTTAGTATAGAGTTTGGTCTTCTGTGTACAAAGTTATTTGAAAATGAATCTTAATGGAGAATGGGACTGGCAAGGGGAGAGGGAGGAGGAGGAGTAGGAGGAGGGATTGGGAGTGTGGGTGGGAAGGCTGATATGGTAGGAAGCATAACTATATTCCTAAAGTTGTACTTATGAAATGTGTATTCCTTTAAAAAAAATCCTTCTTTCTTAGAGATAAATGCTGAAATATTTATGAATAAAATGTGATGAACTCTGGGATTTAACCCAAGGGTGGGGGAAGTAGGCAGACAGAGAGAAAATGGAGTTAGCTATGAGTTAATAATCGTTGAGCCTTGGTGATGGATAAATTGAAATTCATGATATCTTCATTTTAAACTGTTTGAAATTTTTTAATTAAAAATTCTTAAAGGTAATTTAAAAAGCAAAAGAGTTCTCATAAAACTAATGTAAATCTAATTTGGGAAAGTACTGGTCAAGGCTAAAACATCTCAACAATTGTTAGAATTGTCAAGTATATTTGGCTTTGAGTTATGAAGCACTTGAAATATTTTTATATCTGCTTGAATGGGTGAGCAATGAGGGGTCCGTCTTCAGGTATACTCCAGTAAAAACCTCATCACACATCAACAGCTCTCAAATTCAAGTTACCCACTGAAACCACACAGGAAGATTAAAAAACTACCAATGTCCAGGCTCCACCCCCAGAACTATTCAATCAGAAGCTTAAAAGCTCCAGGAATGCAGTAAGGATAAAAGCAATTGTTCTAGAAGAACAAAGTACACAGCAGCACCATCTGTAGCTTATTATGAAAGCAGATTTCCAGGCCTCACCCAACCTCCTGACCCAGAACCTGCATTTTACCAGGATCCCCAGATGACTTAACAGCACATTAAACTGTGAGAAGCGCCCCTCCATCTGCTGACTGACATACAAGTCAGTGTTTCTTGGTCTTTACAAGGCAGTGACCCCTGGGGCTGTTTAAACTACACTACACTCTCAGCTCCTTCCTTAGTGACTTCGCTAAAAGAAGCTGGAATGGGTCCTAGTTTTGTTTTGTTTTAGAGATTTTTATTTGTTTGGAAGGTAGAGTTAGAGGGAAAGAGATCTTCCATCTGCTGGTTCATGCCCCACATGGACACAACAGCTGGGGCTAGGTCAGGCCAAAGCCAGGAGCTCTAGATATCCCATGTGGGTACAGGGGCCCAAGCATTTGGGTCATCTTCTGCTGCTCTCCCAGGTGCATCAGCAGGGAGCTGGATCGGAAGTGGAGCAGCCAGGTCTTGAACTGGCACCCATATGGGCTATCTGTGTCAAAGATGGCAGCTTTACCTGCTATGCCCCAACACTGGTGGGCCTAGTTGTTTTTTAAAAATTTGCATGTTGTGGTGTGGTGGGTAAAGCCACCACCTGCAATGCCAGCATCCAACATGAGTGCCTGTTGGAGATCCAGCTGCTCTGCTTCCTATCTAGCTCCCTACTGATGTGCGTGGGACAGCAGCAGCCACGTGGGAGATCTGGAGGAAGATCCTGACTCCTGGTTCTCTTTGTAACTGTCTTTCAAATCAATCAATCAATCTTAAGGGGCCAGCACTGTGGTGCAGCAGGTAAATCTGCCGTCTGCAGTGCTGGCATCCCATATGGGTGCCGGTTAGAGTCCTGGCTGCTCCACTTCTGATCCAGCTCTCTGTTATGGCCTGGGAAAGCAGAGGAGGATGGCCCAAGTCCTTGGGTCCCTGTACCCACATAGGGGACCTGGAAGAAGCTCCTGGCTTTAGATTGGTCCAGCTCTCGCCATTGCGGCCATTTGGGGAATGAACCAGTGGATGGAAGACCTCTCTCTCTGCCTCTGCCTCTCTGCCTTTCAAATAAATAAATAAACCTTTTAAAAAAAATCAATCTTAAAAAAAAAATTGCATGTCTCCCTAAACTAGCAAGGTTGAATATTTTATAATGTTAGTTCACTAGTTCATTTTCTCTTATAAATAAATGGACTTTCATAAAAAAAAAAAAGTCAGAGCCCAGTGTATCGCAAATGTGCCCTCTGTCTGCCAGCAGAGGAGGCTGAACAGAGACGAAGAGCACCACATCCAGTGAGGACTGTGCACATTGTCCTTTCCCGGGCCAAGAACTCAGCCAGAGTCCCATGGGTCTCTGTTGTGAGCCTCCCAAGGAATTAATCCTCCTTCCCTAGAAAGTGGTTGCTTTAGTCATGTCTGAGAACACGAAACAGACAGCCACTTCCAATACTGGATAACTTGAGTCATGGAAATCTATGTGGTCCACTTAGGCACAACCTTAGGGTGAAGGAACCCTGGAGCAAGAATGTCTCTCTGTTCCAGCAACAATTCATGGGGCCCTCTGTATTGTTCACAGCCCCCAGGGCGACACCTTCCTCTATCTTTACAGGGAGGTGGGATGAGAAAAGAGTTTTTCAGGAGGAGAAGGAACAGACCTGTGGTATGTACTAGAACAGCCAACTCCAACCTTGGGTCAAGATGTTCAGTCAGTTTCTCATTCTTATCTAAACTCTTTGTAGTCCTCTCCTGTAACTATTGATAGGACTTTATTCAGCTTATTCACTTTTTTCCTATTTATCTTAGAAGCCAGGCACTGTGCTTGCTCTTGAGGAAACAACGATTAGCAAAAATACTGTCCTTGGTTTCATAGAGCTGTAGGTTGCAGAAACAAACATTAACCAAATGACACAAAGAAAAATAAACTTATGATTTTAGGGAGTGCTATGAAGGAGGCATATAGTGATTCCTTAATCTAGTCTTGGGAAACCTCCCTAAAACAGTGGTACCTGAGATGAGATCTGACCAGTGAAGTGGAGTTAACTATGTACAGGTAGAAACAAGTGATGCTTGCAAACAGGAGACCCAATGGCCTGTGGCACGGAGGTCAGTTATGGCTGAGGGTGTGGCACAAGTTTGGAGAGTGAGGCATGAGTCAAATCATGAAGGGTCTTGGAGTACTTGGTAAGGGTATTGTACTATACCAAGAACAGCAAGAAGCCTCTGCAGTAGGGGATAAAGTATGAACAGATGCACATGGAAAAGCTCACTGGGCCTGCTAGGCAGAGAATGGACACTGGGACCAGAGTGGATGACAGAGATCACACAGATAGTTAGTTTAGTCCAGGGGAGAAACAAAGCATAGCTTTTCCTACAGCACTTTCATGGAGTAAAGAAGTGATGGCAGGCAGGAGAAAGGGCTGCCCAAGGAGTATGTATCTGCAATGAGTGTTCCAAGGATCAGAGTCTTACTAAAGCTCTATTCTCCCCCATTTATCACTAATTAATGGCTTCCCCCATGACCTCTCAACCAGGTGTATTTTTAATGTATTGACATCTATGCAAATATCAATGTTAGTACATATACTGACAGAATATTTTTAAAAATAATTCTGGGAATAGAAATGCCTTATATTAGCATGAACATCACAGTACGAACTATTATCCCCTGATAGCAGGGGTTTCTCACTTCTTTCTGAGCAAAAGCAGCTTTCCCCTTTTAAGCTTCAGCCTTGGAAAAGAGAAAAGAGAAAAGATCAGGGGGGAATAGACTGGGAAGTTCTGGGTGGGGACCTGGGCCCTGCAGACCCCTCCCAATTGTTATCAGATTATGCTGCAATGGATTAGAAGGTGTCCTTGTAAATGTTTGAAATTGATCAAAATCAAAGATGATCTGAAGAGGCCTTTCAAATACAAAAGGCTGTATAAAAATACAGTATTTCACAAAACTCTTAACAGGGTGCAATGAGTATGTTCCAAAATGATAAGATTCATGTTTCTAAAAACAGATTATGCAGTCATCCTTTAAAAATGTAGGTCAACCAATCACTCCCTGCCTCTGCTCAAACATCCCCATGTTGCACTTGGAGTCAGAGGTGATAAACTCTTTGGAAAGCCTCCTGTGCCACACCATCTGACGGTACTCTCTCCTCCCTGACCTCAGCTACTGCTACTCTTTCTCTTGCTTGCTCCTCCCTAGCCCCTGGGCCTTCCTCACACAGGACTTTGCCATCACTGTCCCCTCTCCCTGGCACACTCCTCCCCAGGTACCCTCAGGCTCATCCCTTCACTTCCTTCAAGGTTTTGCTTAAGGCCACTTATCTCAAAACCTTCCTACCAACCATGCCACCCATCACCTCCACATTCCCCTGCCCCTTGCCTCATCTCTTTTCCTCTGTAACATTGATCTTGTAATTTACTTTATTCTCTCATCATCTTCCACCAGAGTGACAGCTCTGGAGACCGAAGTTTTCTGGTACTCTGCTGACTTTCTATCTCCAGTAACTGGCACACTGCCTGGAGCATTCAGAAGGGACTCAAACAATTTGTTGAATGACATTAAAAAGTACTCAATAAAAGAAAAGAAAATATACAACAGAAATTCAGAAATTCCTCTACAGGTTTTAAACTTGGATTTTGGATATAGCAAAGGAAAGAACAAAAAGATATAAATTCAAGTGAATTCACACAAGAGATACTTTAAGAGTTTCTTTCTTTCTTTGAAAGTGTTATAGAGAGAGGCAGAGAGAGAGAGAGAGAGGTCTTCCTTCCACTGGTTCACTCCCCAATTGGCCACAACGGCTGGAGATGTGCCAATCCAAAGCAGGAACCAGGAGCTTCCTCCGGGTCTCCCACGTGGGTGCAGGGGCCCAAGCACTTAGGCCATCTTCCACTGCTTTCCCAGGCCATAGCAGAGAGCTGGATTGGAAGAGGAGCACCCGGGACTAGAACCGGCACCCATATGGGATGCCGGCACTTCAGGCCAGGGTTTTAACCTGCTGCACCACAGTGCTGGCCCCTAAGAGTTTCTTTAAAAAGCTAGTATTGATGTGGAGAACAGAACTCATGTACTACTGATGGGAATGTGAACTAGTGTGGTTTCTATGGAAAGCAGTATGGCAGTTTCTCAAAAAGTTAAATACAAGGGACTGGCACCATGGCGTGGTGGATGGAGCCATCGCCTGCAGTGCCAGCATCCCATATGGGCGCCAGTTAGAATCCTGGCTGCTCTACTTCTGATCCAGCTCTCTTCTATGGCCTAGGAAAGATGTAGAAGATGGCCCAAGTCGTTGGGCCCCTGCACCCACGTGGGAGACCCAGGCAAAGCTCCTGGCTCCTGGCTTTGGATCTGAGCAGCTCTGGCTATTGGGGTCATCTGGAGAGTGAACCAGTGGATGGAAGATCTCTCTCTCTCTGCCTCTCTGTAACTCTTTCAAATATATTAAATCTTTTTTTAAAAAAAGTTAAGTACAGAGTTACCAAATGATCTCCCAACTCCACTCTGAGGTTATATGCTCAAGAGAAATAAAAACAAATAAGCACATAATAACCTATATACAAATGCTTATAGTCACATTATTATTCAGAAGGACCAAAAAATGAAAACAACCCAAATATCCATGACCTAGTGAATGGATAAATGTAATACAGCTGTACTATTATTGCCAACTAATAAAGAATGAAATTCAGACACATGGGACAATACTAACATTATGCTAAGTCAAAGAAGCTAGTCCTAAAAGACCACATATTATAATTCCATGTATATGACATGTCCAGAACAACAAAGCAATAGAGATAAAAAGCCTGATGGCTGCCTGTGGTTGAAGAGGGGTGAGGGATACAGGGTAAACATGAAGTGACTGCTAATCATTGTGGAGTTTCTCTGGGGGATGATGAAAACACTAGAAAGTTGACAGTGTTGACAATCCTATGAATATACTAAAAACACTACACATTCCAACTGGGTGGACTACATGGCATGTGCCAGCATCACAGCTTACCTCTCACAGATCCTGTAGCCTTCGTTGACACTCACTGCTTTATACTTCACATTGCCCTTGGTCCGCTCCAATTCCCAACACCAGTCCTTAAGTGTGTCAAACATTACAGTATGGTCCTTGGGACTGGTGGCTAACAAAACAAAATTAGAAAGACAATAAAATCTCTTCAAGAAGCACTGGTATTTTAATTATGGGAAAGTGCATCCTCAGTCCCTGACTTCCTCCACTAAGCCCATTTTGATTCAAACAGAATGAATTCACTCCTTACTCCTAACCTTGTCCTATTTTTTGTCATTCATCCAAACTTAAGACTGAGGCTCTTTTTATACGACAGAAAAGGAGTTGTTCTTGCTCCACCCCTTGCAGAAGCAATTTATAGCTCCATTTTCAGTCATCTGACTATGAGATAACTTATGTAACACAAAGAGATTGTGTGTAGCCCTAAAAGACAGGCATGGCACAAATGCTAAAATAATGAAATATTTTTAGCCCTACCAATATGTGCAGAAAATGGCAAACTGATTTGAATAGCATGTCAAATTTCTGAATGTAAATCCTTTTCAGTTTGAAGATGTAACACCTGCAAGAGAACTGTCTTGTGTGATACTTGGTTACTGAAGGCAACAAACAGATCAGAGAGCCTTGGTGAAAGTCACTGCCTGCCAGCCAAGGCTACATGATGGTGACCTGCACTTCTGCACCTAATTCTGCCCTGCCACTACCCACTAGGATGAAATGCAGGGGAATACTGATTTTTTCTTTCTTCAGTTCATTTTTTAATTTATTTGAAAGGCAGAGGGATAGAGAGAGCCTCTATTCAGTGGATCACTCCCGAAATGCCTGCAATGGCTGAGTGGAAGGTGGAACTCAATCCAGGTCTCCAAAGTGGACAGTAGGAACCCAACTACTTGAGCCATCACTGCTGCCACCCAAGGTCAACGTTAGCAGGAAATGGCAGTATTAAACATGCACTTTTATAGACATCTCAACAGTCATCTTAACAGCTCTGCCAAATGCCTACCCTTGGAGTACTGCTCTTGCAGCCCAGCCAACATATCCTTGGTCCTCTCCCAAGTCACAGCATTGCCTGCTGGGGGTGGTATGCACCAAAATATTCTCGGGTATTTATATAAATTCTATCACAGTTAGTTCAAGCCTTTGCACATCTAAAAACAAAGTGATAAAACAACTCATTCTGTTCCTGTTAACAAAACCAAATCATAGCAAAAATAAGGATGATGACAATAGTTAATGCTTATACAGGTTGAGCACACCTAATCTGAAAATCTGAAATGCTCCAAAATATGAAAAAATTTTAGTGCTGACATAATGCCACAAGTGGAAAATTCCCTGATTTCATGTGAGGTCAAAACACAGGTACACTAAAAATACAGCATAATATTACCTTCAGGCTAAATATATATATATATATATATTTTTTAATTTATTTATTTGACAGGTAGAGTTACAGACAGTGAGACAGAGAGACAGAGAGAAAGGTCCTCCCTCCATTGGTTCACTTCCCAAATGGCTGCTACGGCCAGCGCTACGCCAATCTGAAGCCAGGAGCCAGGTGCCTCCCTCCAGTCTCCCACGTGGGTGCAGGGGCCCAAGCACCTGGGCCATCCTCCACTGCCCTCCCAGGCCACAGCAGAGAGCTGGACTGGAGGAGGAGCAACTGGGACTAGAAACCGGTGCCCATATGGGATGCCGCCCACTGTAGGCAGAGTATTAACCAAGTGAGCCATGGCACCAGTCCCCTTCAGGCTAAATATATAAGATACATGTGAGGGCCGGCGCCGCGGCTCACTAGGCTAATCCTCCGCCTGCGGCACGGGCACACCGGGTTCTAGTCCAGGTCGGGGCACCGGATTCTGTCCCGGTTGCCCCTCTTCCAGGCCAGCTCTCTGCTGTGGCCAGGGAGTGCAGTGGAGGATGGCCCAAGTGCTTGGGCCCTGCACCCCATGGGAAACCAGGAAAAGCACCTGGCTCTTGGCTTCGGATCGGCGTGGTGCACTGGCCGCAACGCGCCAGCCGCAGCGGCCATTGGGGGGTGAACCAACGGAGAAGGAAGACCTTTCTCTCTGTCTCTCTCTCTCTGTCCACTCTGCTTGTCAAAAACAAACAAACAAAAAAAAAAAAACATATGAAACATAAATGGATTCTATGCTTAGATTTGGGTCCTGCCCCAAAATACTTTATTATGTATAAATATTCCAAAATCCAAAAAAGTCTTAACTCTAAAACACTTGTCATCCCATGGATCTTGGATCAAGGATACTTACCTCAATCCTTACAGCCCTAGAGGATGGGCTAAACATAACAGGTAATGTTATTTCATTCATGTTATATTTATGGCAAGGGAAGGTCAAAAAAGTCACAGAACCAGGTAACTGTAGAACTGGAATTCAAACCCAAACAACTATAAAAGGAAATTTTCCATAAAGCACTAACACACACACAAAAACCCATAGGTGTCAGTAGTAATACCACCATTCAGCACAGTAGATAATTTTCTTAGCAATACTGGCAGGTCTTTCCCTACAATGCCATGTCATAAGAATTAAGGACTTTACAGCCAAAACACATTTGTGACTTATTAAAGCCAGGGATTAAAGTATTCAAATTGCAAAAGACTTACTTCTACTAATCCCATTCAACGAAAAATCAAATTGGTCAACTAGTATCTATCAGTTATAATCTTTACTTCTCAAAAAGAAAAAAAAAAAAAAGAGGGTAAGAAAGGAGAGAGGAGAATGAACTAAAATAGAATAAAAAATGCTACACTCTGTGAACCTCTTACACAAGACACCCCCAGAAGGTAAAGAAACCCCCCAGGTCAATCAAGGTAAAGATTCTGGAATGCTGGTCAACCTACATTGGCAATCCAAAAAAACTATCCTATGCTGGAACCTGACCAATAGTCAGGATAGAAGGAACAGGCAGGATTCTTAAAAAGAAAGTATATTTTTTCAAATTATATCAATGAATGATATGCAGTTTTACTCTCAATTAACTCTCATGTAAGACTGTGCCCTTGGGGCCGGCGCTATGGTACAGCGGGTTAAAGCCTTGGCCTGAGGCGCTGGCATCCCATATGGGTGCTGGTTCGAGTCCCGTCTGCTTTACCTCCAATCCAGCTCTCTGTTGTGGCCTGGGAAAAGGGTAGAGGACAGCCCAAGTGCTTGGGCCCCTGCACCCATGTGGGAGACCTGGAAGAGGCTCCTAGCTCCTGGCTTCGGATCGGCCCAGCTCCAGCCATTGCTGTCATCTGGGGAGTGAACCAGCAGAGGGAGGACTTCTCTCTCTGTCTCTACCTCTCTTTCTGCAACTCCATCTTTCAAATAAATAAAATAAATCTAAAAAAAAAAAAAAAAACCCGTGCCCCGTGTACCATGCATTTAACTATAATATTTTAAGGAGAGCATCAATACCGCTGTTTTTTGTTTCTTTACTTTTTTTTTTTTTTTTTTTTTTTGACAGGCAGAATTAGACAGTGAGAGAGAGAGAAAGGTCTTCCTTTCCGTTGGTTCACCCCCCAAATGGCCGCCACGGCCAGCGCGCTGCACTGATCCGAAGCCAGGAGCCAGGTGCTTCCTCCTGGTCTCCCGTGCGGATGCAGGGCCCAAGCGCTTGGGCCATCCTCCACTGCCTTCCCAGGCCACAGCAGAGAGCTGGACTGGAAGAGGAGCAACTGGGAAAGAATCCAGTACCCCAGCCAATACTGCTGTTTTTAAAATGAGAAAAGGGCCTGCCTGTGGCATAGCAGGTAAGGCCACCACCTGCAGTGCCAGCATTTCATATGGGTGCCCGTTCAAGTCCTGGCTGCCCTACGTCTGATCCAGCTCTCTGCTGTGGCCTAGGAAAGCAGTGGAAGATGGCCCAAGTCCTTGGGCCCCTGCACCAGAAGAAGCTCTTGGCTCCTGGCTTCAGCTAGGCGCAGCTCTGGCCATTACGACCAACTGGGGAGTGAACCAGTGGATGGAAGACCTCTCTCTCTCTGCCTCTCCTTCTCTCTGTGTGACTTTGACTTTCAAATAAATAAAATAAATCTTTAAAAGAAAATGAGGGCCGGCGCCGTGGCTCACTAGGCTAATCCTCCACCTTGTGGCGCCGGCACACCAGGTTCTAGTCCCGGTCGGGGCACCGGATTCTGTCCCAGTTGCCCCCTTCCAGGCCAGCTCTCTGCTATGGCCAGGGAGTGCAGTGGAGGATGGCCCAAGTGCTTGGGCCCTGCACCCCATGGGAGACCAGGAGAAGCACCTGGCTCCTGCCATTGGATCAGCGCGGTGCGCTGGCCACAGCCCGCCAGCCGTGGCGGCCATTGGAGGGTGAACCAACGGCAAAGGAAGACCTTTCTCTCTGTCTCTCTCACTGTCCACTCTGCCTGTAAAAAAAAAAAAAAAAAAAAAAGAAAGAAAGAAAGAAAGAAAGAAAATGAGAAAGGTGGGTGGGTAAGGACTAAACTTAGTTGAGACGGATACTTCAAAACCTGTATCTTTTCAACTAAATTCCTGTGCTTCCCAAAATATAACATCTTCTCTGAGACACCTACATCTTTTCACATGTCAACCCCACTGCCTAAAATACCACTTAAGCCTACCAAATACTCCTGCTCAAGCATCCTCCACCAGCAGTGCAGGCAGAGCCTTTTCCCTCTGACAGTCTGCCTCCCACCGTGGGAGGAAACATCAGAAAGAGGACACATCACTAAGCTGCTTCTACTGTCTGACAAATGCTTCCCAGAGGCAAGGATTTAGTCCTATTCACCACCATACCCCCACAGGACTTGGCCCATGGCAAGTGTTCAATAAACATTTACCAAATGAGCAACTAGTGGCAAAACTGCCATTTGCCTGACAAAAAGCACAAAGGGCTGAAGACCATTAAACATCAACTTCATTTTAATGAAGAGCAGGGGCAGTAACTGTGGGCAGCAGGTTAAACTGCCGCTTGAGATGCTGGCATCCTATAGTGGAGTGCCAGTTTGATCCGAGTGCTTCACTTGATCCAGATTCCTGTTAATGCACATGGGAAGGCAGCAGGTGACAGCCCAAGTGTGTGGATCCTTACCATCCATATGGAAGACCTGGATGGAGTTTCAGGCTACTAGATTTGGCCTGGCCCCGCCCCAGCTGTTCTGGGAATTTGAGGAGTGAACCACTGAATGGAAGATCAATCTATGTCTCTCTCTCTTTCTTTGTCACTCTTTTTTTTTTTTTAAAGGGAAAGGGTTTATTGAGTGAAACCAGATAGACCGGAAGGAAGTGGTGAAGAAGGAAAAGAGGGAGAGAGAGAGAGCATAAGAGAGATATCAAGAGAGACAGAGAGAAAAGAGACAGAGAGAGGGAGAGAGATCAGGAGACAGATAGAAAGAGACAGACAGAAACTGAGAGAGAAAGAATTGAGCGAGAGAGAAAAAGAGCCACTCTGCCTTTCTAAAAAAGGAAATAAAGAAAAGAAAAACAAAGAGTAATGGGCAGGAGCAGGCATCTCACCTAGTGGTTAAGATGCTGAGTCAGGGCTCATGTTGTGGCACAACAGAATAAACTACTACTTGCAACACTGGCATCCCATATCAGAGTAGAGCTTCAAGTCCTAGCTGCCCTGTCCAATCCAGCTCCCTACTTATGTGTTTGGGAAAGCAGTAGATAATGACCCAAATCCTTGTAGGAGATCCAGGTGGAGTTCTGGTCTCCTGGCTTTGGCCTGGACCAGCACTGGCCGTTGCAGCCATTTGGGGAGTGAACCAGCAGATTTGATTGATCTCTCTCTGCCCCTCAGTCTCTTTCTCCCTCTCCCACCCTCCATCCCCAAAACCCCTCTTCTGCCATTGTGTCAAAACAAGTAAATTAAAAATAATAATAATAAAGATGCTGAGTTGGGAGATGGTGTTGTGGCACAGCAGGTTAAGCCACAGCTTGTGACATCAGCATCCTATATCAGTGTTGGTTCAAATCCTAGTTGCTCTGCTTCTGATCCAGCTTCTTTATAATATGCCTGGGAAGGAAGCAGAAGATGACCCAAGTACTTGGGCCCGATATCTGAGTGGGAGGAGAGAATGAAGTTCCTGGCTCCTGGCTTTGGTCTGGCCCAGCCCTGGCTGTTCCAGCCATCTGGGGAGTAAACCAGTGGATGGAAAGTTTCTCTCTCCAACTCTCCCTCTCTCCCTGTCATTCTGCCTTTCAGATAAATAAATATAGCTTTAAAAAAACAGATGCTGATTTGAGATACCCACATCCCATATTAGAGTGCCTGGATTTGAGTCCTGACTCTGCTCCTAATTCCAGTTTCCTGGTAATGCACACCCTGGAAAGCAGCAAATGATGGCTCAAATAGTTGGGTCCCTGTCACCCAAATGAAATGTGGATTGAGTTCTTGGCTTCTGTCTTCAGCCTGGCCCAGCAGCAGCTGATGTGAGCATTTAGGGAGTGAACCAGTGGATGAGAGCCCTCTTTCTTTCTCCCTCTCATAAATAAATAAATTTTTAAAAAGTAAAGGGCAGAGCAAGTGAACAAAATGAGGGGAGAACCAGAGAAAGCAGTCAGCCATGTGTGAAACATTTCTAATGTTAAGCACTGTTAATAGCTAATTCAGAAGACTAGAGTTTCTTACTTAAAAGACGGCTTTCTTTCTCAGCAAACTAAATGGAAATATCTGGAATCTTCACTTCTCCTTACCAAACCAATTCTCTAATGTGTTTTTCCTATGTAAAAATGTCCCACTTTGCCCAAAATATTTCCTGTAAAGCATGCTCCAGTTGCTTAAAAATTTTCTAGAATGTAAGGCATTCTCTAGGAAGTTATGAAATGACATCAAGTATATTTAAGTGGAAGGAAAAAAAAGCCCAGGGACAAAGATTACTTTTAACTTGTCTCAATTTTGTTTTTGTATAGTCTCTTATTTCCAGTTATAACTTATTTTATCTTTCATAAGAAGCCACCAAACAATCCCTCACAAAAAAAGCAAGTAAACAAATTTAAAGAGCTAAGTTAAAGATCACAGGGAAAAGTAAGAGAAATCTTCTGATGAATTACCCACACCAAAGTGTGATCAAATGCTACAGAACAGAAGAAAAAACCCAACTCGCCCAAGGATGAGTCTTCTCCCATTGGCTGCAGGTGGGAAGTGCAAGCTCCTGCCCATCCTCAAACTGAAGCCCAGAAACACTTACCTATAATGCTTTGGGCAGCAGCTGCATAGGAAAACAGAAACAATCGTTTAAGCAGTTTAGGTGCCTGGGTATGATGAATTATCCCACTGACAATCTAGAAAAGAATCAACCAATGCATATAATTAGGCTTTTGATAGATAAACACTAGGAAAGGCAAGAGCCAAGTTATCTAGGTTTCCAGTCACTACTGGAGCTCAACGAACAACATGTTAACCACCTCTAAACTTAGCTCTTGGAATAACACCAAACCAACAGAATGCTAATCAATTTTTCAGGTTTTCTAAGAGTTGTGGATTTCTAGGGAAAATTTTAAAACATAGTCTTAACTTCTCAAAAACAGTGTTAAAAAACTTAAGTGCCACAGCAAGCCAGATATTCAAAAAATCTCACATGTCAAAGACTTATAGCTAATATCAGACACTAAATAAGACACTTATTAAACATCTTCTTCACAAACTCAAAACCATTGTTGGGCCGGCACCGTGGCTCACTAGGCTAATCCTCCACCTTGCGGCGCCGGCACACCGGGTTCTAGTCCCAGTCGGGGCGCTGGATTCTGTCCCAGTTGCCCCTCTTCCAGGCCAGCTCTCTGCTGTGGGCCAGGGAGTGCAGTGGAGGATGGCCCAAGTGCTTGGGCCCTGCACCCCATAGGAGACCAGGATAAGTACCTGGCTCCTGCCATTGGATCAGGGCGGTGTGCCGGCCGCGGCAGCCATTGGAGGGGTGAACCAACGGCAAAGGAAGACCTTTCTCTCTGTCTCTCTCTCTCACTGTCCACTTTGCCTGTCAAAAAAAACAAAACAAAAACAAAAACAAAAACAAAAACAAACAAAAAAAAAACAAAAAAAACAAAAAAACAAAAACCATTGTTCACTATATATTGCAAATGATACTTAGCTATTTGACTCACTTGCTGTGGGCTTAGAACCTTCCAGAAGATAAGGAAGAGAAAACAGTGTATTAGTACTTTCTGCTTATTGTGTTAAGACAAAAATATGTTTGGACAGATGACCAAAACCACATTCGAAGTGAAGTATCGGCCTCTCAGGACATTTTCTATAACTAAACTATTATTTTCCTGCTCAAAATAGATACTGGAATCATGTTTACTATTCTAACTGAAATATCACACTATCTGAAAGAAAACTAAGGTGTTATTTTTAAGTATACATAAGTCACCACAGCCAAGACATTATACACAAACTGGCCTCTTGCTAGATTTCCCCTGATGCACTTACCAGGAGAGTGGCAGGGTTCAGACTTTCAGTATCTCAGGAGATCTTGGCAGTTACTCCAAACGTAAAATAAATACAGCCACTTTCTGAGGTCAGTTAACATTCCAATTTGCCATGGCACCCCGGGGATTTAAGTCTACTTGGTCTCCCAAAGCACACCTACAACCTGGCTTTGCTCATCCGACCTGCGGGCTTCTTCCTTCCATGCACAATCACTACCTCCCAGAGGTAAACTCACTTATTCACAGGAGTTGGAAGTCTTTGCTACTGCTACTGTCTTCTGAAAAGGCTGTCAGAGGGGGGACAGAGAGATAAACTTCAGCTGTCCCATTCTTCCCTTTCCCCAACTGCCTCCTAACCTTATGAGCTCCCCAACCCGTCTGTGACTCTAGGAATAAAAACATCATAAGTCAAAGGATTAAAGGCACCAAGTACCAGGCTGATACACAGACATGCTTTACCAAATTGCCTCTCAAATTCCAGTCAAAGAATAAAGGACTGTAATCAATTTCAACTTCACAGAGTAAAAGGCTTCCTTTGGAGCAGACATTTAGTACAGTGGTTAAATCCCTGCTTGGGACATCCAAATTGTGTATCAGAGTAATTGGTTCAAGCCCTGGCTGTTTCTAATTCAGCTTCCTGTTAATATACATCCTGATAGGCAGCAGACAATGGCTCAAGCAGTTGGGTCCCTGCTACCCAAGTGGGAGATCTCAAATTTGTTCTGGGTTCCTGGCTTTAGTCTGAATCAACTTTGGCTGTTGTGGGCATTTGGGGAGCAAACAAGTGGTTGAAAGATCTCTCTCCATCTGTCTCTATCTGCCTTTCAAATAAAATGAAAATAAATTTTAGAAGAAAAGAAAGCCTCCCTCCAACTTTTGTGCAATACAAGAAATACTTTTAGTTAATGGGGAAAACCTGATGGGAAATAAAACCTAAAAACACATGCAAAAAAGTTACCCTTTTGACTTCCTCTTCCTTTGTGTACCTCAGACAAAAGTGGAACACTCGGAGGTCTTTGCAGTGGATGATGAGTTTCTCAGGATATTTTTTCAGTTGTCCAAAGAGACTTTTTTTTTTCTCATCAAATACTAAAAATCAATACAATGAGGAAAACAGGAAGGGAAATTGTTACATACAGCAACAAGTTAAAGAAACAATAAATTAACAGTCTAAGTTAACAGTCTACCTTCATTTGTTCAAGAGAGTGAAGAGAGGCACTGTCTGCCTTCTAAGTGCCTATAGCAGGAGCCCTGGCTCTCTGAAAGCAGTCAAGGTTCTTCATTCTTCTGCAGTAGGCACAAGACTCAAACTGACTGGTTGTTGCTGGCAGAACTGACACCACCAGCCTGAAGAAAACCCAGCTCTGAAAGCTGAGATTATCAAAGACGGAAGGGAGATCACTTAGGACATGCTTTTGTAACAGCCAATTCCTTGGGTTTATGGTTAGGATCCCTGCTAATACCTTCATCTCTGTCACCAAGTTTAGACCCAGCACTCTTTGGTATTAAGAACATCATAAATGGCCGCTGTATAAATTCTGAAAATGACCTCAATACAAAAATAGAGAAGTAGAACAGAAAGAGGCTTGGCAGAAGAGGCTTGTTTAGTCAGCAGAAAAAGACATCCTAATGTAAGACCTTTATCAGATTAGCCATTCAAGTCAAACCTACACAGCTGACTTTGGTAGCAAAAAGTATGAGCAGTATCTAATCTATAGTGGTTTTGCATAGAGACTTAGAACAGGTTCTAAGTCCAAGTCCAAACTCCTCCAGCTAAGTGAGCCTCAAACAAGCGGCTCTATGTACCAATTTTATCACCCATGAAACTGATTTAAACAAGATAATATGTGAACAAATTTTTAGTAACTATAAAGGGGCACAAAATATTGTCACCATTACCAGCTACACATTCATAGGCAGGCTACAACTCAAGGGAAAGCAGATACTTACCTCCAAAAATCTGATCAACACAGTGGAGTGTAATGTCATTTTCTCCTATAATCTTGTTCTTAAACTGAGTTTCCTAAAAGATTCAAAAGGACACTGTGACTCCTTTCTACGTACTGTTAAGACATTTATAAGCAGAGCAAATCATCGTCTACTTGCACATCAACATAAACGGGGAAATGCTGCCCTATTCTAAACAAGGGATGATGAAATATGTGAGAAAAGCTCACAACCATTTGTTTTTCAAACACAGGCAGAACACGCCACTTCTGGGCTGCTTCCAGGCAGACTCACCGTGCCAGGCCTGATCATCCTGAGAAGTGTGGGAAAGCGGGGTGCAGGCTAACATTCTCCACATGAATGCAAAGAGGTGAGTGACAGAGATACCTGAAGTCAGCTTTATGAAGAATGCTGGGAAATTCATGTTTCTGGTAAATGCTGTCTCTTGTACAAGACGCTGAACCAAGCCGCAACTGCAGGTGGCAGCACAAAGACCAGATATGGCTGCAGCAATGGTGCTGCTATTTGAAGCCAGAGTGGTCCTTGGCCGGCGCTGCGGCTCACTAGGCTAATCCTCCGCCTTGCGGCGCCCGCACACCGGGGTCTAGTCCCGGTCAGGGCACCAGGATTCTGTCCTGGTTGCCCCTCTTCCAGGCCAGCTCTCTGCTGTGGGCCAGGGAGTGCAGTGGAGGATGGCCCAAGTGCTTGGGCCCTGCACCCCATGGGAGACCAGGATAAGTACCTGACTCCTGCCATCGGAACAGCGCGGTGCGCCGGCGGCAGCGGCCATTGGAGGGTGAACCAACGGCAAAGGAAGACCTTTCTCTCTGTCTCTCTCTCTCACTGTCCACTCTGCCTGTCAAAAAAAGAAAAAAAAAAAAAAGAAAAAAAAAAAGAGTGGTCCTGGACAGCTGGCACAGTGAGGCCAGGAAATGCTTTGGCTGTGTTTCCGTTAACATACAGTTCTCTTCTTACTCAACTCCTCATCCTTCATAGGTGGGGACAATGTCTCATAAGGATACTACTGTGTTCAGATTAAAATAAACCCATTCAAAAGCAGTATTCACCACCAGTTTCTTTAAAAAAAAAAAAAAGATTTATTTATTTGAAAGGCAGAGAGGCAGAGAGGGAGAGCGAGAACGAGAGAGAGAATCAGAGAGGTTCTTCCATCCACTGGTGCACTTCTCAAGTGCCTGCAATGGCTGGAGATGCACCAATCCGAAGCCAGGGGCCAGGAGCTTCCTCCAGGTCTCCCACGTGGGTACAGGGACCCAAAGACTTGGGCCATCTTCCACTGCTTTTCCAGGCCATCGCAGAGAGCTGGATCAGAACTGGAGAAGCCGGAACTCTGGAGAAGCCGGAACTCGAACCGGCACCCATATGGGATGCCGGCATTGCGGGTGGCGGTTTTACCCTCTACACCACAGCACGGGCCCCTCGCCATCAGTTTTACTACTGAACTCAGTTTCTGAATTTGAGAAATAGTGTAGTATAAAGAACATATGGGGAACTAGTATACCTGGGAAATTATTCCAGAGAGTGATACATCCTGTGCTGAAATACAGAACAAAACGAGAGAAAGTTCACGTCTACCTAAGATGTCAAATGCAAGCTAGTGTGACAAGGCCCAGATAGGAAGTTTCTAAACAGTCCTGTCACTGAAAGGAGATCCTGAAGGAGAGAGCAGACTGGCGAGGAGGACTTGTGTCTCTGATTTGTATTTAGGTGTGTGGGGCTGAGCATGGAGAGACTGAGAAGCTGGGGAAAAGACAATGGAGCAAACTGCACTGTTCCCACAAACACAGCTTATACATACAGCATTATCCAGTGCAGGTTCATCATCACCCAGGAAGGCAATCTTGAAGTCAGTGCAGACAAGTCTCCCACAGACCCCCCGCTGGCAGGACTCTTCCTGGACATACTTCAGTACTGCGCTGGCCTCACAAAGCAGTTGTTCACCTGGTGGAAACCAAAACAAGTCTTCCTCAGAGCCTCAGGGAACAAACAGTAGGCAAACACTGGGCGCTTCCCAGCTCTATTTACATAGGACTAAGACACAATATGATGTAGTACTCTAGAACTTGGCAATTTTCAGCATAGCAAGAACTGAAAAACTTAAGGAAGATGAAGCAGAGTAGGGACTTCAAAAAGTGAAATCAAAATGGCTCAGACGCAACTTCACACAGGTCATTTCTCTACCTTCTCGCTGTGAAAAATGGAAGTTTCCAAATATGTGGTATGACCTCAGCTGCACTTTTTGTTTTAGGATTTATTTATACACAAAAGAATAAACAATTTTTTTAAAGATTTATTTATTTATTTGAAAGGCAGACACAGAGAGGCAGAAGCAGACAGAGAGGTCTTCCATCCACAGGTTCACTCCCCAGTTGGTTGCAACAGCAGGAGCTGTGCTGATCCGAAGCCAGGAGCTTCTTCCAGGTCTCCCACATGGGTGCAGGGGCCAAGGATTTGGGCCATCCATCTTCTACTGCTTTCCCAGGCCATGAAAGAGAGATGGGACTTGAAGTAGAGAAGCTGGGACTTGAACCGGCGCCCACATGGGATGCTGGCCCTGCAGGCAGTAGCTTTACCTGTTATGCCACAGCGCTAGCCCTTCAAGCTGCACTTTCAACCACAGATCCTAAGTGTTTTCATTACTTTTACCCAACAGATGTTCCAGAGAACTGACCCCCTAATGAGTAGATCCCAAGTCCACATCCCTGTGAGAGCAGGATGCCTCCCTGACCCTAGGACTTCCTCTGACATCCCACTGCAGCTTTCCGCAGCACCACATCCACCCGCATTGTGGCTCCAAAGAGAGGATGGGAGGAAAGGAGAGGTCAGAGGTTTGTGAGGGGAAAAAAACTGTTTCCTTTCTTTCTTAGTTGAGAGCATTTCCTCTAAATGTGTAACCTCCCCTACTCAAAATGCAGGTGCCCAGCACACATGAGTAGCTGTAGTTTCTGGAGACAGGGAGTACTTCTCTTGATAGTCGGAAAGATTAGGACTAGGGGATAGGTAAGTATTCTTTGCTCTGTAGACACAGAAAAGCTTAGGAGAGCAGGATATCTGGGAAAGGGAAGGAAAGAGAGAAGAAGGACATGAGAGAAATGAAAAAACTAAGTGCACATACTTTGCAACAAATTTTCTTCCCATCTAGCAGATAACCATCTTCCCCTCAGAATCTCCCTCTGAGTATCTCCTTTCAAGTCCTTAATTTACTTTTGGGCTCACAACTCATTTAGTCTAGCTTTCAATATGAAAATAAAGAAGAGTTGCAGGCACCTAGGTTATCAAGGGACATACATTAATAGTGTTTTTTTTCTTCCATCTTTTAAGGGGTTAATACCTCTGGCTGAAACTCTAAGGAAACACAGGAAGATGGCTCAGTCACTAGGTTAGTCTCTAGAGAGACCACAGAGTTTAAAGAAAACAATGAAGTCAGGGCCTCAATGGGGTTTAAAATAGTCCCAGAAAAAGCACTTCAGCTAAATCCAAGGTGGAAGGCAAATGAGCGAGGCTTCCTGTGCAGGAATCACTCCCAGCATGAAGCAGCTTTTAACTGTGAGGCTCTCTCCAAAATCAGGCCGGCCTATCCCCATTCCCACAGACCAAGGACAGAAACCAGAATGCAGGAGTGACAACAACACTCCTGGTGAAGCCCTCTGCAGAGGCGCCCTGCACCAGTTATCAACTTGTTTGCGCCAAATACAGAATTTAAACTCACGAGAGCAGGGACGCTGGAATGATCCTGGTCTAGTTTAAAAAACTGAGGCTCAGAGAAGTTAACAATGAACTCACAGTTGCACTCTCAGAAGAGACCACTGGGTACTCCAAGAGATGGGAGAAATATATATAACACTAAGCTAAAAATAAAAGTTAATTTCAGAATCTATAAGCTCCAAGACAAGGAAAAACTGAGATTTGAATAAAGATTTGATATTATTATAAAAATGCCTATAAAAATGAAAAACATCAAAAAAATTACAAGAGCCGTTGCTGTGGTATAGAGGGTAAAGACACCACCTGCAGTGCCAGCATTCCCATATGCGTGCTGATTCAAATCTCAGCTGCTCCACTTCTGATCCAGTTCTCTGCTATGGCCTGGAAAAGCAGAAGATGGCCCAAGTCCTTGGGCCCCTGCACCTTCGTGGGAGACCTGGAAGAAGCTCCTGGCTCCTGGCTTCGGATCAGCACAGCTCTGGCCATTGCAGCCAATTGAGGAGTGAACCAGCGGATGGAAGACCTCTCTGCTTCTCCTTCTCTCACTGTGTAACTCTGACTTTCAAATAAATAAATAAAGTTTGAAAATAATAATAAAAAGTTTTTTGGATTGGGAAAAAGTAGAAAAAGGACTGAATACATAGCTGATATTGTATATACTTAAATGATGTCCCACCTAGTCCTTTCCGCTCCTGAACTCAGAGATGACTGAAACTTAAGCTATAGTCACACTCCTCTATATGAAAAATATTCAACCAGGGACAGTGTTGTGGCACAGCAGGTTAAGCCACTGCCTGCTATGTCAGCATCCCATATGGGTGCCTGTTTGAGCCCTGGTTACTCCACTTTTGATCTAGCTCGTTGCTAATGCACCTGGGAAAGTAGCAGAGGATGGCCCTATTCCTTGGGCCTTTGTCATCCGCTTAGGAAACCACATAGTTCCAGGTTCCTGCCGTTGGCCTGGCCCAGCCCTGGCTATTGTGAATCAGCAGATGAAGAAGCTCCATCTCTCCCTCTCTAATTCTACCTTTCAAATAAATAAATGAATCATTAAAAAATTCTCAAATAAATAATTAAATGAATTTTTAAAAAAGATAACCAACTGGGGCCGGCGCCGTGGCTCACTTGGCTAATCCTCCACCTGTGGCACCAACATCCCAAATCGGCGCCGGGTTCTAGTCCCAGCTGCTCCTCTTCCAGTCCAGCTCTCTGCTGTGGCCTGGGAAGGCAGTGGAGGATGGCCCAGGTGCTTGGGCCCTGCACCCGCATGGGAGACCAGGAGGAAGCACTGGCTCCTGGCTTTGGATTGGTGCAGCACACCAGCCATAGCGGCTGGAAGATCTTTCTCTCTCTCCCTCTCTCTGACTGTCTAATTCTATCTGCCAAAAAAAAAAGATAACCAACCAAGCTCCTCCAAAATGACCACAGTGCAACGCCTTGGTGGCCCTAGAGGTGATTAACCCCAGCACACCTGGTATAAGTGATCAGATGTCTAGGCAGAGACTTAAGGGTGAGACCACCTCTAATGCCTGCCCTGGAAGGTTGGACAGTTGCACTATTCAAGGGCAGCTACAGACTTGGCAGTAGACACAGAGTAGGGGGTGTGGGGTTATTTTGGAGATAGACACTTCTCTGACTATCAGAATACTGGATGGGGTTAAACAGGCCACCATGAAAAAGGCCTCATTTCTTTGTGAATGAGGTTAGCTTCCTCAGTTTGGGCAAAGAAAGAGCAAGAAAAATTCTTCGCAGATGTTATAATACTTAGACCCAGGTGTGTAGTTACTGAACTAAAGACCGTGGTATTTTTGTTCAACTCATTACTGTTACATGTGAGAGGATGAAAACAAAAAGGAGTTTATATATAGCAATACTAGGGATGATGTAATTTTTCATTAGCTTTGAGTTGTACAAGGAGTATTTTGCTAACAGCACTGATACCTGGCAACAAGTGAAGAGTTACTTCCTTCTCAGTTACTTCCTTTTCGTTTGTGTGAATTTCCTAAAAAAGAAAAACAAAAGGCAGTATTTTCGTTTAAGGGCTCAAAAAGAATAAAATAAATCCATGCTTTTGGAATACAAACTAAAACACTACTTACCCTAGGAGTTTTTTTAATCTGAAAAGCTAGTTACTTTTTAAAAACTTTTCACTAAAGGAAGACAGAAAATTCCAACAGTCAGGAATAGTCAATTTATCAGACTAAAATTAAAAAAAAAAAATTAAAAAACTTAGGGACCAGTGTTTGGCCTAGTGGTTAAGACACAATCTAAAACACCAACATTTTACATTGAAGTGCCTAGGTTCAATACCCGGCTCTAGCTCTTGACTCCAGTTTCCTGACAATGCAGACGCTAACGGCAATATGTTCAAGGAACTGGGTTCCTGCCACCGATGTAGGAGACTGGGACTGATTCCCAGTTCCCAGCTCAGCCCCAGACACTGTGGACATGTGGATGGATAATGAACTAGTGGACAGGAACGCTCTTTCAAATGAATGAATGAATTTTTAAAATGCAGAAACTAATATTTAGGATTGATAACAACTGTAACCAGCAGAAGGACTGGGGTGGACATTCCTTATGTAAAGGAGCAAGTTAAAGTATCACACATCAAAGCAAGACAGCTCAAATATAGTCAGAGAAATAGAAGACATGCACTAGTAGGGTTCCACCTCCCTCCAACGAGAATCAAAGACGGAAAGCAAATGTTTGTGTTCTTCTGAGAAAATGAATCTGTGAAAAGGCTTGAAGACATAAGAGGAAAGAAAAGTATGAATGTATATCACTACAGATTCTCCTGCTCTCAGTAAAGGCAGCTGGAACAACCTTTGCCCACCCTTCCTTACCTAAAACCACAAGGCAAATGGGGAATTAAGGCCTGGATCTGTGGTACTGTTTCTCAATAAATGAGTGCCTCTATTTGGGTTCAGTGTTTACTGAGTATTCAAAGATACTTAGAAAACCTCAATGAATGGTGCTTCCAAAGCAATGATCATAAATGGCTATTGTTGGGGCCAGTGTGGTGGCGTAACAGGTTAAGCTGCTGCCTGCAGCACCAACATCCCATATGGGTGCTAGTTCAAATCCTGGCTGCTGCACTTCTGATCCAGCTCCCTGCTAATGAAAGCAGCAGATGATGGCCCAAGTCTTTGGGAGACCCTTTGGGAGACCCTGATGAAGAACATGACTCCTGATTTCCTCCTAGCCCAGTCTGGGCCATTTTGGCCATCTGGAAATAAAACCAGCAGAGAGGAAAGAAGACCTCTCTCTACCTCTCTCTGCCTTTCAAATAAATCTTTTTTTAAAAAAAATAATAATGATAAAAATAAATAACTATTGTTAACACAGCAAAAAGAGAAGCATGGTAGGACTTCTAAAGAAGCCTACTGCACCACCTAGGAAGTATTCTTGGTAAAATGTCCAACTAACCTCAATCTTAGTTTATATGGCAATTGACTAATTTGTAAGAAATGCTGGAACAGAAAAACACGTTAAATGATAATGGGGGATTCAATCAGCCAAATCCTGACTATGGAAAATTCTATAAGATACACAAGTGCTGTCAACTAATAAATCTGGATTCTTTTATTTGGGGGGGGGGGGGGAGAGCAACGTAGAAAGCTCTAGATGGGTTAAGTTTTCTGAATTTTTAAATTCAGACCGAAAGATGGCATTAGAAGAAACAGGTATAGTTGAGGCAGGGAGAGGCTAGACACCCCATCTTAAGGCTGAAGAAGAATGTCATGGCTTTTCCTGAGAACCCATTTTGAGCATAGTCTAATTTGGAGAAGACTATGATTTCTGTTCCATGAATGTCAACTAATCAAGTCCTTCTGAGGCAGTGCTTCTCAAACTCTGGACATGTCAGATCATCTGGGGGCTTGTTACCTATATAAAGACATTCAGACCCTATATAAGTTTAGTGACTTGAAGATGTGTAAGGAGGAAAGCTGGGCCTCAAGTTTTGTAAAAAACTCCTCAGTTAAGCAGTCTCACAGCAGACTCATAGAATGACAATTGCTTTAAACAGCACTCTGACCTCAGAATCAGCCCTTAAGGCATTCCAGTCTGGCTGAAAAGCCCATGAGAACATTTCAGGCATGGAAAGCCAAGACACTGTGACAAAAATGTCCTACATGAAAGATCTCTGTGACTGAGACTCCAGTGAAAAGAACAGGTCATCAAAGAAGGATGTACTTTTCTCTGAAGGGAGGAGAGAACTTCGACTTTCCTTACGGCCTTGTCTAAATATTGACAGAGACTGTAAATTCAAAAAGCTTCCATAGCCTTGGCAGCTCATGTCAAGAGCCATGGGTGATCACAGACATCATACATAAGAATGTTAATTGTTAAATCATCAACAGGAGTCAATGTGCACTTACTTCACTTGCAGGACCTCTGTCCTCAATGAGTCACATTATGAGAATTAACTGTAAAACTTGTTCCCAGTTTTTGTATGTGTGTGTGTGTGCAAATTATTGAAATCTTTACTTAGTATAGTCAGTCTTCTGTGTATAAAGTTAACTGAAAATGAATCTCAATGGAGAATGGACTGGGATTGGGAGAAGGAGGATGAGGTGGGGTGGGAGGGATGGTATGGTGGGAAGAATCACTATATTCCTAAAGTTGTACTTATGAAATTTGTACTCATTAAATAAAAGGTTTCTTTGGGGGGAAAAAGCTCCCCTAGTTGATTCTGATGCATTGCTCTGGGGTTAAGCAAGAAAGACTATCTGTGAATATGTAAATGCTATCAGCATGTTGATGATTTAGAAATTCTCATTGAGCATTTTCATCATGTCATTGGTAAAGAACTAAATTAAAGCACAATTATTTTTTACAGGTTCTATCATCTTTCTCTGAAGAGAGAGCAAAATTATTCATTAAATTCAATCACCTGTTACAAAACTATCAAGATCATCATGACTTGTACTCGGAATTCAGTGCAAACACTGGAGCCAGCCTGGAGAAAACTGCAGCCTCTGGTTATGTCACCAGAAGTCACCTGGTGATAAAGCATTTTTATGATCCAAAACTATCTACATTAAACCTTGAAATGGTTAACAAAATTCTTTATATTCCAGAAGCAAAACATCCTGAGACACCTTTTAGGGTTTTGACCTTGCCAAAACTTCCTTTCCCCAAACTACCATTCCCTCCTCCTACAACCTCCTGAAACAAACCTCCTTCTCCCCAGTCAACTGCATAGGAAAACTATCAAGGACAGTAGATAACAACATGGAGTTAAGTATTTTATCTCTCCTATTAACTTGGCTGAAGAGCTCAGAGCTATTAATCAAGACAGCTCCTTAAACCACAGATTTGTAAATTTGGTGACAAATACGGGGAAACAGAGAAAAGCTGTTATACAGAGAATGAGATGCATGAAGAAGATACATGGAAATAAAAGCCCAACCTCCAGACACACAAGCAATAATGGTGGTCTATGCCCTTCCAGGCTTTTGTGATGCCAATGAACACCATTTATTCACCTGTTACAGCAAGTTCTCTTGCTGCCATAAATTTGCCAGAGTCAGTTGCAAGCCACAGATGATTAGAATCATATCACCCACTTTATGAATGTATAATACAGTTAGAGTCACAGGATATCACTAAGATGGGCAGAGAGGAATCAAATGTCAGACTTAGCATCCATAGCCTGAAGTATGCGGGTTCTAGGTTGGATGAGGATATTAAAGCCCTCACAGGATTTTGCCATTATTCAGCTGGTAAAAAAAAAAAAAAAACAACAAAAAAAAAAAACACCCTGAATGGCTTTCCTTGACTGCTACCAACACATTCCCTGTAAGACCTCTCTGGGCCTACCCTGTGCCCAACACACACCAGGTAAAACAGAAAGTGACTTTAAAAACTTAAAGCAGGGGGTTGGGAGAGCTATACATATGAAATTTGTTATTCATTAAATAAAAACTTTCAAAAAAAAAAAAAAAAACCACGTAAAGCAACAATAACAACAAACTTCACATCATTCCTAACCTTGGGATTTCCAAAATAAGTGATATGTGGATATATATTTTATTTTTTTTAAAGATTTATTAATTTGAAAGGCAGAACCAGAGAGAGGCAGAGGCAGGGGCAGAGAGAAAGAGAGAGAAAGGTAGGTCTTTCATCCGTTGGTTCATTCTTCAGATGGCCACAACAGCTGGACCTGAGCCAATCCAAAGCCAGGAGCTTCTTCCAGGTCTCCTACATGAGTGCTGGGGCCCAAGGACTTGGGCCATCTTCTGCTGCTTTCCCAGGCCATAGCAGAGAGCTGGATCAGAAGTGGAGCAGCCAGGACCCCAACTGGCGCCCATATGAGATGCTGGCACTGCAGGTGGCAACCTTACCCGCTACAGCACAGCACCAGCCCCTGGACATATATTTTATTGTATTTTTTTGTTTTTTTTTTTTTAACTTTTATTTAATAAATAGAAATTTCGAAAGTACAACTTTTGGATTATAGAGGTTTTTTGCCTCGTAACCACCCTTCCACCCACAAACCATCCCATCTCCTACTCCCTCTCCCATCCCATTCTTCTTTAAGATTCATTTTTAATTATCTTTATAAAGATCAACTTAGTATATACTGAGTAAAGATTTCAACAGTTTGCACCCACACAAAGTATAAAGTACTGTTTGAATATTAGTTATACTGTTAATTCGCATAGTACAACACATTAAGGACACAGGTCCTACAAGGGAGTCCCAGCCTGTGTCCACATCTGAAACTGAGAGCTGCACTGCACAAAGAGATGGCACGCTAGAGTCTAGCCACGGTTGAAATCACAATACAGATGTGACTCTGCTATCTGTGTCCAAGAGGCAGGATCCTTGATAGCTTTCCCTCACTAGAAACTAAAAGGAAGACTCCTATAGACCCACTCTCTCCATTCCAAATCACTCAATCATGCATGTAACCATATTCTCTGGGATGAAGATCAATCTCTTAGAGCATTTCCTGAGGGAAAGAAGCAGCTGGGGACCTTTGCCCACTTACCCTCATCTCAGTCAAATGCTCCAAAAGCTTAGTGAACAATTTTCATTTTAGAAGCACTAACTTCAGCAGCAATGTGGTGTTTCCACATAAGCTCCTGTTTATCTTGCCTGCTCCACTTCCTGTCCAGCTCCTGCTAATCTGCCTTGGAAATCAGAAGATGGATGGCCCAAGTGCTTGGGTCCCTGCCACCCCTGCCAGGCTCCTGGCTTTTAACCCAGCCCAACTTAGCCATTACAGCCATTTTGGGAGTGAATCAGCGGATGGAAGATCTCTCTCTCTTCCCCTTCTTCTCTGTGACTTTGCCTTTCAAATAAAAAAATCATTAAAAAAAAAAAAAAAGAGAGAGAGAGAGAGAGAACAGTGACTCATCTTCCCTCGAATGATGCTAAAAATGCTTTAATGATGGGGTCAGTACTGTGGTGTAGCAGTTGAGGCTGCTGCCTGCACTGCCAGCATCCCAAATGACCACCAGTTCGAGTCCCAGCTGCTGCGCCTCTGATCCATCTCTCTGCTATGGCCTGGGAAAGCAGTGGAAGATGGCCCAAGTGCTTGGGCCCCTGTGCCCGCATAGGGGATCTAAAGGAGGCTCCTGGCTCCTGGCTTCGGACTGGCCCAGCTCCGACCATTGCAGCCAACTGGGGAGCAAACCAGTAGATGAAAGACCTCTCTCTTTGCCTCTCTAAAACTCTGCCTTTCAAGTAAATTAAAATAAAAAAAAATGCTTTAATGTTGGTACTAAATTGCTTGCCAAAAATAAATCTGATAAAAGGAAGTCCAAAAGGCAAATAAGTCATCCAGGAGGCATATTTTTATGAAGCATGCAGCAATTTCAACACTGGAAGAGATTGACAGGAAAAACACTCAGATTCCTTACAGTGCTTTAACCTCCTACTAAAATTGCTGCCATTCATCAGGCTTCCTTCAAGCACTGCAGACAGGGGAAGGAGAGGTCAGAATCACATAGTGGGGCCGGTGCTGTGGCGCAGCGGGTTGACGCCTTGGCCTGAAGCGCCAGGATCCCATATGGGTGCTAGTCCCAGCTGCTCCTCTTCTGATTCAGCTCTCTGCTATGGCCTGGGATAGCAGTGGAGGATGGCCCAGGTCCTTGGGCCCCTGAACCCATGTGGGAGACCTGGAAGAGGCTTCTGGCTCCTGGCTTTGGATTGGTGCAGCTCCAGCCGTTGTGGCCAATTGGGGAGTGAACCAGCGGATGGAAGACTTCTCTTTGCCTCTCCTCTCTCTGCATGTAATTCTGACTTTCAAATAAATAAATAAATCTTAAAAAAAGAAAAAAAGAATAGCATAGTAGTGAAATGCTGCCCCCCCTCCAAAAAAGTGACCTAACCATCAGATATATGTGAGCTTCTGCCTCAATGTCAGTAAATAAATTATAGCAAGACCATATTCATCCCAAACCTAGATCATAACAACACCCTAACCTACTTAAATCAGAAAGGTCTCTGGGCAGTAATAACAGACATGTCAAAAGCTTCTATACAGTGATCAAAGCCTTCTTTTTTATGACTTATCTATTTATTATTTATTTACTTGAAAGTCAGAGTTCCACTGAGAGGGAAGGAGAAGCAAAGAGAGAGAGAAAGAGAGAGGTCTTCCATCTGCTGGTTCACTTCCCCAATTGGCTGCAATGGCCAGAGCTGCGTCAATCCAAAGCCAGGAGCCAGGAGCCTCCTCTGGGTCTTCCCACGTGGATGCGGGGTCCCAAGGGCTTGGGCCATCTTCCACTGCTTTCCCAGGCCATGGCAGAGAGTTGGATTGGAAGTGGAGCAGCAGGGACTTGAACTGGTGCCCATAAGGGATGCTGGCACTGCAGGCAGCAGCTTTACCCGCTATGCCACAGCGCCAGCCCCAAAGCCTTCTACAATCTGTTTGCCTCTCTCATCTTCCACCTCCACTGCATACTTTCAACTCTAATGATAACAGCCAATATTTAAGCTTCTGTTATGTGCCAGATATGTAATCTTCATTAGGATCTCATTAATCCTCGTAACAGTTCTAATACTGATATTCACATGCATAGATTTCAAATTTTTTGGCACCAAAACAAACTTATCTTTAAATTTCATTTCTGGGGCTGATGTTGTGGTACAGTAGGTTAAACTGCCATCTACAATGCTGACATTCTGTATCAAAATACCAGTTTGAGTCCTTGTTGCTCCTCTTCTAATCCAGCTCCCTGTTAATGCACCTGGGAAAGCAGCAGCAGATGGCCCAAGTGCTTGGGCCCCTGCCACATACGTGGGAGATTGAATGAAGCTACTGGTTCCTGGCTTCGGACTGGCCCAGCCTTAGCTTTTGTGGCCATTTGGGGAGTGATCCAGCAGATGTAAGATCTCTCTGTCTCTTCCTCTATCACTTTGCCCTTCAAATAAACAAATCTTATAAATAAAAAAATCAATTTTCCCTGAACATTTTTAAGTACCTGTCCTATTATTTCCATTTTATCGATGAGAAAACCAAAGCTTAAAGGCATTCAGTAACTTCTGTGAGGTTTTACAGGAAAATGAGTTATTAACCAAGGATTAGCCCAGGTCTCATTCAACTTAAAAGTCCACATTCTTCGTTGCTATGTGCCAGTTCTAATAAACATGGTCTCCAGTTTCTTTATGATGAGTACAATAATTGAAGCAACCATTTTTTAAAGATTTATGTATTTATTTGAAAGGCAGGGTTACAGGAGGCATAAACAAGGAGAGAAGGGGAGAGAGGGGGAGAGAGGGGGAGAGAGGGAGAGAGAGGGAGAGAGAGGGAGAGAGAGGGAGAGAGAGGGAGAGAGAGGGAGAGAGAGGGAGAGAGAGGGAGAGAGAGAGAGAATATCTTCCATCTGCTGGTTCACTCCCCAAATGCCTGCAATGGCTGCAGCTGGGCCCTCCCAAAGTCAAGAGCCAGGAGCTCCCTCCAGGTCTCCCATGCAGGTGCAGGGACCCAAGCACTTGGGACATCATCTACTGCTTTCCCAGGCCATAACAGAGAGCTGGATTGGAAGTAGAGCGGCTGGGTCTCAAACCGGCACCCATACAGGATGCTGCCACTGCAGGCAGTGGCTTTACCCACTACACCACAACTCCAGCCCTGAAGCAACCACTTTTGTAGTAGGAAATAAGTCTTGCTACAAAACTGATTAGAAGTCAGACAAATTCTCTTAAGAGAATTGTACTGTACTATACAAGGATTTGCCACTTACAGCAAAAGCATATGAAAGTTAAGGTTGATTCCCAAGGGGCCAGCATTGTGGCACAGCAGGTAAAATTGCCACCTGTGATGCCAGCAATCCATATGGGTGCCAGTTTGAGTCCCGACTGCTTCACTTCAGATCCAGCTCCTGGCTAATGTGCCTGGGAAAGCAGAAGATGGCCCAAGTCCTTGGACCACTGCATCCATGTGGGAGACCAGGAAGTAGCTCCTGGCTTCAGTCTGGCCCAGCCTAGCTGTTGTAACCATTTAGGGAGTGAAACAGCACATGGAAGATTTCCACTGTACTTGGCACCAAGCGCTAAAAAGACACAACACAGACATTTAATTTCCTCAGTTACCCTATTTTCTAGACTAGACATTTAATATTCTTTAGTTCCTCCATTAAACAGAAAATCTGAGGGAGAAGATATATTTGCATTCACATATTAGGTGGGAATCTTAAAATTTATCCTTTTAAAAGTAGAAAGCTACATTTAAAAAAGTTATTTATTTGCTTGAAATGCAGAGTGACACAGAGAGAAGATACAAAGAGATCTTCCATCTGGTAGTTCACTCCCCAAATGTTTACAGTAGCCACGGCTGAGTCAGGAGCCAGGAGCCAGGAGCTCAATCTTGGTCTCTTACATGGATGGCAAGAATACAAATAAGTGGGCCATCATCTGCTGCCTCCCAGGTAGGAGGCTGGATCAGAAGTGAAGCAGTCTCAATCTAAGGCACTCCAATTATGGGATGTGGGCATTCCAAGCGGCAGCTTAACCTGCTGTGCCACAATGCCCACCCCTGAAAGCTGTATTTTTAATAATAAATGTCTGCCTTTCCTCATGTTTCTCCAACCTTCTACACTGGTACTAATAACAGAAATAATACAGACTTGAGGATCACAGTCCAAATCTAGCTCTGGTAACTACAAATATGACCTGGTATAGGTCAATTAACCCAAATTTGCTTCAGCTTCTAATTGAAAAAAAATCTACCTAATATGAGGTCTTTAGAGCTACATATATAAATATCTGGCACATGTATTCAGTAAATTTTCATTGTTGGATACAGCAGTATCTGTCCTTAATCTCCTTTCTTTGAATTTCTGCTTTCATAAGTAAACAAAGAATTCAAACATACTACATAAGAGCTATAAGATTGTCATGTGAGTACAGTAACTTTCCTCCCAATCCTCTTTCCCATGTTAAACTAACCTAGAAGGTCTCAATTCTTTCTTCTGTGATCAGAGTTCCAGAAACTAGCAATGCCCAGGTTGGCGACTGACTTTGCCTACATAGAAATATCTGAAGCTATGGAAAAAGACATGACATTTTTCTATTAATAATATTTGGTTTTTAGAAGTCCATAATGATTTACATCTGATCATTTTGCATCTTATCTTTTGCAAACAGAAGGTATTTTGAACGACATGACCTGAAGAGTAAACTAATGACTTTGTTAAAAGGATACTACATCCTATAAAAGCGACTGCTCAGGCATGCTTACAACAGAAAAAGCTTTCTTAGCTGCCAATTTTATTCAAAGTAGATCAAGTTGCTGAAAGTTGGTAACTGAGAATAAAAATCTATATAAGCACTTGGGCATTGGAATGTAAGTGCCATGCTATACTCAAACATCACTCATATCTAGGTGATCACTTGCAAAAGACTGTAAATATACATTATGCAATTCTTACTGATGATCTGCTCAAGAAAAAATAAATATTGCCATCACTACCCTCAACTATGTACCCCTGACTCTGCCAAATCACCAGTGCCAAGAACAGAAATAACCTAGAAGCCTTCAACAAATCAGGGTATATAAACAGCAATCATAAAGAAATTTTCCCCTCAAAATATTTTTTATTGAATTTTTCTTTTAATCTGATTTTCAGAAACTATCTTGTTTGAATGGTGGAGAAGGGGTAACAAGAAGAGAATGAAGTGTATTCACTGGCAATGTCCCATATTCTCCTCATTCCTTTATGTCAAAATAGCTTTTTGAACTCCACAGAAAAATATCGAACTAGAAAATATAGAGACAGCATTTCAATATTCTTAGGAAGACAGGTGTTCCCCATCCTTTGCTAACTGATACAAGAATGAACACAGCTGAACAGAGAAGAGTGGTGGATACCCATGTCTGAATATGCTGAATCTTGTATATGGATCTCAGAATGGGTTCCAAGACAAGATGAAATTCCCACATGTTCATCCTACTCTATAGAGTGCTTTGTCCTAAATGTGTATAAGCTGTTGCCTTCCATCAATAAACTGGCCAGATACGTGATTAAAGGCTGTTGAACCTGACTTTTACACCCGGATAAGTAAAAACAACACAATGGACTGGTGAAATTTCAAATGTTCAACCTGTGAATGCCAAAGTTTACAGTACCTCTTTCCAAAGTGAGTACAGGGTCAATGCTTACTGAAGGTAAGAAGCAAATAATGATAAACATTTCTTGAGCCTTAAGTGTCAGATATTAGTCAAAGAGCTTTATACTTATTAACTCATTTAATCTTCACAGTATGCCTTTGAGGTCGAGTTACCACTCCACACAATTATCTCCATTTGACAGATGCAGACACACAGCACATGGCAGAAGTAGAAGTCAAAGTCAGGTAAGCAGGCCCAGTTTGTGTTTTCATATGATGCCGTACTGTCTCGTATGGAGAAAGATGGATGAAAGAGAAAGGACAAACAAGACAGTAACCAGTGAAGTACCTGCTAGACCCACAAGAAACTAGGTCAAAACAAACATCACAGAAATACCCAGAAAAAACCTCAAAGAAGATTATAGAGAGGACAAAGAAGGCTGAAGGAGGCAAACAAAAAACTGCTATCCTCCAGGAGTAATGAACTTAAGTGACACTGTCCCACTGCATGATAAAGAACCTTGGAGGCTTCACCGATTCCAGCTGAACCACTTACCTCTTAAGACTTCCTCCACTGGGCTCTCCAAGGCTGAAGTCTGACTGCCACTCCAAATGACCCTCAAGAGTTCGATGGGAATCTTCTGATTTGCCAAATTCTGGTAAAGGCTCTAACTACAAACAATACTGCTGTCTACTGCCTGGGCAATTCTGTGCTTTCCTTCAAAGAGCATATAGCTAAAGATCACCCCAAAGTGCCCTTTATAGTTCCTTCTCATCCTCATTTTTCATTCTATCCTATTAATACAGTAGTCCTTAATTATCTGAGGTTTTGCTTTCTCAGGTTTTCAGTTACCTGTGGTCAACCACAGTCTGAAAACATTAAATGGAAAATTCCAAAAATAAATCATTTATAAGTTTTTTTTTATTTTATTTTTTTATTTTTTGACAGGCAGAGTGGACAGTGAGAGAGAGAGACAGAGAGAAAGGTCTTCCTTTTGCCGTTGGTTCACCCTCCAATGGCCGCCGCGGCTGGCGCGCTGCGGCCGGCGCACCGCGCTGATCCGATGGCAGGAGCCAGGAGCCAGGTGCTTTTCCTGGTCTCCCATGGGGTGCAGGGCCCAAGCACCTGGGCCATCCTCCACTGCACTCCCTGGCCACAGCAGAGAGCTGGCCTGGAAGAGGGGCAACCAGGACAGAATCCGGTGCCCCAACCGGGACTAGAACCCGGTGTGCCGGCGCCGCTAGGCGGAGGATTAGCCTAGTGAGCCGCGGCGCCGGCTTTTTTTTTAAATTTTTGACAGGCAGAGTGGACAGTGAGAGAGAGAGACAGAGAGAAAGGTCTTCCTTTTACTGTTGGTTCACCCTCCAATGGCCGCTGCGGCCAGCGCGCTGCAGCCGGCGCACCGCGCTGATTCGATGGCAGGAGCCAGGTGCTTCTCCTGGTCTCCCATGGGGTGCAGGGCCCAAGTAATTGGGCCATCCTCCACTGCACTCCCTGGCCACAGCAGAGAGCTGGCCTGGGAGAGGGGCAACCGGGACAGAATCCGGCGCCCCAACTGGGACTAGAACCCGGTGTGCCGGCGCCGCAAGGCGGAGGATTAGCCTAGTGAGCCGCAGCACCAGCCCATTTATAAGTTTTAAACTGAGCACATTTTGAACAGCATGATGAAATCTTGCACTGTCCTGCTCCATCCTGCCCAGGACATGAATCATCCCTTTGTCCAGTACACTGACATTGTATATACTACTTCACAGGTTTTTAAAAAGTATTTCATTTATTTATTTGAGAGGTAGAGTTGCAGACAGAGAAAGGGAGAGACAGACAGAAAGGTCTTCCATCTGCTGATTCACTCCTCAAACGGCCACAATAGCTGGAGCTGGGCTGATCTGAAGCCAGGAGCTTCTTCCAGGTCTCCCATGTGGGTATAGGGGCCCAAGGACTTGGGCCATCTTCTACTGCTTTCCCAGGCCACAAGCAGAGTGCTGGCTTGGAAAAGGAACTGGTGCCCATATGGGATGTCAGCACCACAGACCAAGGCTTAACCCACTATGCCATCGCGTGGGTCCCTTAACTGTTAGTCACTCCGTAGATATCTCAGATCAACAGTCAGGTTTGCGGTGCCCATGTTGAAGTAACCCTTGCACAGCAGTCTAACACTCCATCAGAATGCCTACATCATTTATGTCACTTCATTTCATCATGAAGGTACTGTATCACATCACGCATCACAAGAAGGATAAGTACAAGACAGAGACAATTCACTAAAGCTTTAATTATAGTATATTGTTATAATTGTTCTATTTTATTACTGTTAACCTTATACTAGGCCTAATCTATAAATTAAATTTTATCATAGGTGTATGTATAGGAGAAAACAGTAAAAGAGTACTTACATGGTAATGGAAAAATAAAGCTAAAAGATAAGTTTTTTGGTTCAAAAATTTTGAAATTCATCCAATTTTTAAAAATATACACTTTGGGGATGGTATCGTGGCACAGTAGGTAAAATCACCACCTGCAATGCTAGAATCCCATATGGGCACAGGTTCGAGTCCTGGCTGCTCCACATCCAATCCAGCTCTCTGCTAATGTGCCTGAGAAAGCAGCAGAAGATGGCCCAAGTCTTTGGGCCCCTGAACCCACATGGAGATCTGGAAGAAACTTCTGGCTCCTAGCTTTGGCCTGGACCAGCCCTAGCTCTTGTGGCCATCTGGGGAGTGAACCTGCGAATGGAAGATCTCTGTCTCTCCCTCTCTCTCTCTGTCCCTTTCAAATAA
Source organism: Oryctolagus cuniculus (assembly GCF_964237555.1). NCBI lineage: Eukaryota > Metazoa > Chordata > Mammalia > Lagomorpha > Leporidae > Oryctolagus > Oryctolagus cuniculus. Next base: position 58,430,791 of record NC_091445.1, read on the forward strand.
ATAAAAATATATCTTTAAAGTAAATACACATTTTGCATGGAATTCGGTGACCTTGTATATGAACAGATTTTAATTTTTTGCATAAAAATAAACATCTTTAAATTCTACTTCTCCATACTTTAAAAATTTTATTTGAGAGACAGAGCTCCCACCTGCTCATTAAATCTCCAAATGTCCAGAAAAGCCAGGACTGGGCCACGCCAAAGCCTGGAACCAAGAATTCAATCCAGGTTTCACACGGGTAACAGGAACTCAATTATTTGAACCAACACCTGCTGCCCCCCTCCCAGGGTGTACATTAGCAGGAAACCAGAATCAGGAACAAAGCCAGGACTTGAACCCAGACACTCTGATATGGGTTGGGGGTGTCTCCACCACTAGGCCAAATGGCCCCCACCCACCATGAACTTTTTTAGGTGCCCTCAGGTATATGTATAGGGTTGGGTACTACCCATGGTTTCAGGCATCCACTGAAGTCTTGGACTATATTCCCTACAGGTAAGGAATGATTCCTATGTTACCTATAAATATATCTCAAATCCATGCTCTTCTTTTATAGTCTACCAGTACCACTCTATTCCAAGCTATTCTCATCTCTCTTGGGGACCTCTGCAATAGCTTTACAAATGGCCAACCCAAATTGTCCTCTTTCTAATGCATTCTCCACCCTAAAGCAGGAATGATCCTTACAGAACACAACCTGAGATGGATTATTTATAACATGAAGACAATACTGACATGACCTTTACCTTCTTGTCCCATCTGGTCTCCTAGCATCTGTTTCCTTTGTGGGCATAGCTGGTCACATGGGCCTTTCAACTCTACATACCTGTCTTGCTCTCTTTCACCCTCAGTCATCCCACAAGCAATTCCTCTTGCTTGAAAAGCTTTTGAGGAATACCCGGGAATTTTATCAGATCTCAGGCAAAAGGTTAATTCCTCAAGAAAGCCTACTCTGTTACTACATTCATTCAGCCACATATACACAGGTACTTCAAAAAGTTCATGGAGGAACCAGTCCTGTGGCATAGCAAGTAAAGCCACCGCCTGCAGTGCCTGCATCCCATATGGGCGCAGGTTCAAGTCTCAGCTGCTCCACTGAGAAAAAATGGCCTGGAAAGCAGCAGAAGATGGCCTGAGTCCTTGGGCCCCTGCACCCATGCAGGAGACCCGGAAGGAGCTCCTGGCTCCTGGCTTTGGATTGGCGCAGCTCCAGCCATTGCAGCCATCTGGGGATGGCCACTGCAGCCATCATGGAGGGACCAGAGTTGTGGTGCAAAGGGTTAAGCTGCCACTTGTGACATCACCATCCCACACTGTAGTGCTGGTTGGGAGTCCCGGCTACTCCGCTTCTGATCCAGCTACCTCCTAATGTACCTGAGAAGGTTAGAGGAAAATAGCTCAAGTGCTTAGGCACCTGCTGCATATGTGGATGACCAAGATAGAGTTCTTGTCTCCTGGCTTAGACCAGCCTCAGATGTTGCAGCCACCTGGGGAGTGAGCCAGAGGATGGAAGATATATCTGTGTGTACATGTAAGTCACTTTACCTTCCAAATAAATAAATCAATCTTAAAAAAAAAAAAAAAAAAGCTCTGGAGAATGGACCTAAAAGGTAAGTTTATGAGTGAGCATTTGGCCTAGTGCTTGAGATGCTCATTAAGATGGCTGCATCCCATACTGGTGCTTAGATTCACTACTAGGCTCTGTTCTTAACTCAAGTTTCCTGCTAATGCCAGATTCTGGGAGCCAGCTGTAATGGATCAAGTGAATGTCAATTGATTGGGTTCCTGCCACCCACATGGGATACCTGCACTGAGTTCCCAGCTGTTGTAGACATTTGGGGAATAGAACAGCAATTGAAAACATACTGTCTCTCTCTCAAAAAAAAAAAAAAAAAAAAAGTTTATTTTGATGCAAAAGTTTTAAAATTCATTCACAGTTTTTTCCTGAACTTTCTGAAGATCTCTCACATTCTCTTCCCCCAGCACCTGTCACAACTATAATTTCACATTTGTTTACATAATATTTAAGTCTATCACCTTAGCAATTTATAAACCCTGGTGGGTAGATCTTTGGTTTTTTGCTCACCATCATACATCCACAGAATCAAATGCAACTTTGTACAAAGTAAGTACTCAAAACATTTTGTTGGGGCAGGCATTTGTGGCACAACAAATTAAGTCATAGCTTGGGATGTGTGCACCCCATACCAGAGTGTCAGTTCAAGTCCCAGCTATTCCACTTCCTATCCAGCTTTCTGTTAATGAATTCTAGGAGGCAACAGTTGATGGTTCAAGTGCTTGGGCCACTGCCACCAACATAGTAGACCTAGCTGGAGTTCTGGGTTCCTAACTTTGACCTGGCACAGTCCCGGCTTACCACCAGATGGAAGCACTCTCTGCCTTTCAAGTCGACAAAAGTAAATAAATAAAAATTTAAAATGTATGAAACATGGGGCTGGTGCTGTGGGTTAGCAGGTAAAGCTTCCACCTGCAGTGCCGGCATCCCATATGGGCACCGATTCGAGTCCCGGCTGCTCCACTTCTGATCCAGCTCTCTGTTATGGCCTGGGAAAGCAGTAGAAGATGGCCCAAGTCCTTGGGCCCCTGCACCCCCGCGTGGGAGACCCAGAAGAAGCTCCTGGCTCCTGGCTTCGGATCGTCGCAGCTCTGGCCATTGTGGCCAATTGGGGAGTAAACCAGTGGATGGAAGACCTCTCTATTTCTCTTTCTGCCTCTCCTCTCTGTGTAACTCTTTCAAGTAAATAAATAAATCTTTAAAAAAATGTATGAAACATATAACATCTGAAACATTTGCTGAATAATTCAATAAGTAGTGAGAGGTTTTAAAATATCCTATGCTTTTACATAATTTTTTTTTTACATTTTTAAAAGTACTTATTTGTAAGTCAGACTTGCAGAGAAAAAGGAGGAGGGAGGGGGGAGGTAGGGGGAAGTAGGGAGGGAGGGAGGGAGAGGGGGAGAGAGAGGGAGAGGGAGAGGGAGAGGGAGAGGGAGAGGGAGAGGGAGAGGGAGAGGGAGAGGGAGAGGGAGAGGGGGAGAGAGAGAGAGGGAAACTTCCATCTACTGGTTTACTCCCCAAATAGAATGGCCGGGACTGGGTCAGGTCGATGTCAGGAGCCTGGAACTCTATCCAGGTCTCCCACAGGGGTAGCAGGGGCCCAAGCACTTCGGTCATCTTATGTTGCATTCCCAAGCACATTAGCAGGGAGCTGGATTGGAAGTGGAGCAGCAGAGGACTTAAACCAGGATCCACAGGATACCAGTGTTGCAGGTGGCAGCTCAACCTGCTATACCACAATGCTGGTGCCCTTTTTCCTTATTTTTAAAGATTTACTTATTTATTAATTTGAGAGACAGAGCAACACAGGGAGAGAAATATCTTCCTCCACTGGTTCACTCCCCATATGGCTACAACAACCAGGTCTGGGTCAGGCTGAAGCCAGGAGCCAGGTACTCCATCCTGTTTTCCCACATGAGTGGCAGAGGCCCAAGAAGCTGGGCCATCAACCATTGCCTCCCCAGGAATATTAGCAGAAAGCTGGATCAGAAACCAGAGCAGCTGCGACTCAAATTGGCACTCTGATATGAGACACTGCCATCGACAAATGGCAGTTTAACTAGCTGACCAGAATGCCATCTAACATTAGCAGGGACCAGAGAAACAATAGGTAGACTTGGGCACTATTATGGATGCCATCACCAAATGCTCTAATTATAAAGTACTGGAAAAAGAAAGCATTCTCTTAACTGCCATGTATTTGGCATTAATATAGAGAAAGTATTAATTTTGAAGACTGCCCAGAAGGAATTGCAGCAGGGTAGTAGCTGTGGATAGGCCTGGTGTCATCCTAGAATCTTTCAGCCAATTCAACCAGCTGCCCTTTTACTATTCCTATCTGCTGAGCAGTAAGAGTTTCTTAAACCATCAATCAGTTTCAGAGATGGGTTGGACTCCCCCTTCAAGCCTCTGCCCTTCTATTCCACCATCCTTCAACTCTGACACTTCCTGCCAATTGCCTAATCAAAAATGGTGACAATCTTACTACCACAACTGTCAAGTGCCATAAAATTCCTCAATGAACCCATTAACTATCATGTTCAATGTACAGGGAAAAATAGGTAGAAAAGGTGTGGTTCTTTAAAAATCAAGCAGACTTTTTTCAACAACTAATTCATTTGAAGGTTAGCAAATTTTCAAAAAACATGTTGGTTAAAAATGGGCTATTTAGCCGGCGCCGCGGCTCACTAGGCTAATCCTCCGCCTTGCGGCGCCGCCAGCACACTGCGTTCTAGTCCCGGTCGGGGGTGCCGGATTCTGTCCCGGTTGCCCCTCTTCCAAGCCAGCTCTCTGCTGTGGCCAGGGAGTGCAGTGGAGGATGGCCCAGGTGTTTGGGCCCTGCACCCCATGGGAGATCAGGATAAGTACCTGGCTCCTGCCATGGGATCAGCGCGGTGCGCCGGCCGCAGTGCGCTGGCCGCGGCGGCCACTGGAGGGTGAACCAACGGCAAAGGAAGACCTTTCTGTCTCTCTCTCTTACTGTCCACTCTGCCTTTCAAAAAAAAGGGGGGGGGGGGCTATTTGCTTTGCACAGATTTCTTGCTACTCCATTTAAGCCTGGAAAACCTTGCTATTGAGGAACAAACTGCCAGCAGAGGTCAAAATGTGACCAAATGTTCAAAACTAGGGTATCTCAGCCTAAATCCAATTAGAAGAGTGGTGTGACATAAATGAAGAGCAATTCTGCACGAGTGGCAGGATCATGGCTGAGAATTTTTTGTTCTTTATTTCAACATTTACTTCAATGTATGGCTACACTTTTTGTTTGCTTGTTTGTTTGAATTTTAAAAGGTTATGAAAAATAATGTCTTCCAATTTCCGCAAGTTCTACCCCACAGATCAAAGGAGACCTCTACATCTGTTCAAGATCCCACTGTGAATATCAACAATTCCACAGCTGCCACCACTCCCACATCTTCTAAGAACCTCGCCCATGCTGAGACAGAAGTACTCTCCTCCTTCCAGCAACATCTATACCAGACAAGATACAAGAATTTGAAAATTGCCAGTCTTGAGGAAGCCTATGGCCCAAAGGAAACACAACTACTCAAACCCATACTTTATGATTGGCCCAGCATCAGAGGAAGAAAAGCATCTTCACATAGTGATTTCTGAGGATTGGCTCCAAATCACAGGCTCCAATGAGCCTGAGTCAACACTCAAGTTGTGTCTGCTTACTCAAAGTTACAAGATAATGCACCTCTAATATATACCAATTCATTTTAACAAACAGCTACTTACTATGCCAAATACCAAATGCTGCAGATAAAAAAAAAGATGACTATGAATTGATTTTTGCCTACATGAAATTTAGAAAAAATCAGAAACTGGATAATTTGGCATAAGTACCAGAAGGCTACAAAAAAGTCTATGTCTCCATATCATCTCACTTAATTCTCCCAACTCTATTTATTAACAGTCACTGAGTCAGGTTAAGTGAACCAAAGCGGGCCTCAAGTCCCAGTTTACCTCACTATAGTTGTGCTTTTAACTACAATCCAACCGGTTTCTCCCTGCTGACCACCTCACCTTCTCCATGCCATTTGCACTCATCCACTTACAGAACTATCATTTCCTATGCACCTGGTTGATTCCAGGCACAATAAACACAAGCATGAACACAAATACAGCTCCCATCTCCCCTGAGTACACAGGAGACCAACCACACCATCAGCATTAATAATGATGAGTGCTCCACTGCAGAAATACAAGGGACAACGGGAACATGGCAGAAATACCTAACTGCATCCAGAAAGTCAGAGAACACTGCTACCAACAAAGTGTCATTTATAGTGAGACAGAAAACTGGCCAGAAATTAACTGCAGATAAAACGGCCAGCTCTCTTGGTCTGCTCTTCCTCAAGTCTCCACTCTGGACAGGCTCCTTTTACTCCTCACAAGCCCTGTGTTCTCTGGATGAGTTCTCTTACTCAGGACATTTCAACAGTTTAAGGCTGATGCTCCCAATAACTCCTCGCTCCAGATATGTCTTCAGAGTTCCAGACCCAACAGACTCCTGGCTACCTGCACTGGAATGTTCCTCAGATCTTTTGAATTTACATTTCGAAATCAGCTCTTCACTTTCCCCCACACCCGTTACCAAACATGCTCCTCTGGACTCTGGCTCAGGGTCAGCTAGCCAAGCCAGAAACCTGGGAATTATTCTTAAATATGCCCCACCTCCCATATCCTGTACCGTTTCTTAACAACTCCAAATCCATCCACTTTTAAGATTTTTTTTTTTTTTTTTTTTTTGGCCACTCTCTTAATTCAGGCCACCATCCTCTCCCATGCTCCCATACTGCCAGTTATACTGCCTCTGCTGGTCCCCACTGTAGCACCTGGGTCCATTCAATCCACTGTCCCCAGTCCTACCCATCCAATTCATTGTCCAGACAATGCAAATTCCCCACAAGGTTTTCTAGGATCCAGCTTCCCCCTGTCAGAATGGTGAGGGGAACTTTTTCTGGATACACAAAGCATACTCTGTATTTGCCTTTGATAAGGTACTTTTCACACTGGACTCAATACTCTTTCTTTTTAAAAAAATTTTATTTTATTTATTTGAAAGACAGAGTTACAGAGAGGCAGAGAGACATAGAGACAGAGAGAGAGAGAGGTCTTCCATCCACTGGTTCACTCCCCAGTTGGCCGAAACAACTGGAGCTGTGCCAATCCGAAGCCAGGAGCTTCTTCCAGGTTTCCCACACAGGTGCAGGGACCCAAAGACTTGGGCCATCCTCCACTGTTTTCCCAGGCCATAAGCAGTGAGCTAGTTAGAAAGTAGAGCAATCGGGTCTTAAACTGGCGCTCATATGGGATGCTGGCACTGCAGTCAGCAGCTTTACCCACTATGCCACAGCGCTGGCCCCAAGCTCTAGATCTTTCTCTGAATATCCTCAACAGGATGTTGTATGTTCATGGACTATTTACACAATAAAGCATGCTGGTGTAGCAGTATGCTTTACAGATAATTCTATTTCCAGGGACCAAAGTTTTTTTAATCATGGTAAGAAAAAGTAAACCTTATTATCATGATAAAGACAGAATAATAAAGCTACAGAGTTTGTAAGTTAGAAAAAATTACCCTTAATTATGGTACCCCAGCCGAAGCACTGATTCCATTTTTGAGTATGTTTACTTAGGCTTTTTACCTGTACCTGTGTATCACATGGTTATAGTCATAATACGTGTAAAAACTTACCACCTGCCTTTGTTCGTTATGGTTTTTTTTAAACAGTTACTTATTTATTTGAAAGTCAGAGTTACACAGAGAAGGAGAGGCAGAGAGAGGTCTTCTATCCGCTGGTTCACTCCCCAATTGTACGCAAAGGCCTTGCTGCGCTAGTGTGAAGCCAGGAGCTACTACTGCTTTCCAAGGCCATAGCAGAGAGTAGAACAGCTGGGTCTCAAACCGGCACCCATATGGGATGTTGGTGCTGCAGGCAGTGGCTTTACCTGCTACGCCACAGCGCCAGCCCCATTCATTATGTTTTAAAATGATGTGCCGACTTTGTTGGTAGAGCATATACTTTGTTTTCGTTTTTAAAGACATTTATTTGTTTATTTGAAAGGTAGAGTTAGAGAGAGGAGAGACACTGAGAGGGAGGGAGGGAGAACGCGAGAGAGTGAGAAAGAGAGAAATCTTCTGTCTACTGGTTCACTCTCCAAACGGTCACAATGGCCAGCGCTGGGCCAGGCTGAAGCCAGGAGCCAGGACCTTCTTCTGGGTCTCCCACACTGGTGCAGGGGCCCAAGGACTTGGGCCATCTTCTGCTATCCCAAGCCTTAGCAGAGAGCTGGATCAGATGAGGAGTAGCCAGGACTAGAACCAGCGCCCACATGGGATGCTGGCACTTCAGGCCAGGGCATTAACCTGCTGTGCCACAGCACCAGCCCCTGCAATAATCTTTCTTTCTTTGTCTTTCTTGCCAACCAATGATGTGAACTGAGGGCTGGATATTTTTACCTCAACTCTTAGTATATAATTCCTGATAGCAAACTGTCTATAAAAGTCTACTTACATATGAGGCTAGCACTTGGCCTAGTGGTTAAAAGATGACTCTTGATCCTCCGCCTTGCAGCGCCAGCACACCAGGTTCTAGTCCCAGTTGGGGCACTGGATTCTCTCCCGGTTGCCCCTCTTCCAGGCCAGCTCTCTGCTGTGGCCAGGGAGTGCAGTGGAGGATGGCCCAGGTGCTTGGGCCCTGTACCCCATTGGAGACCAGGATAAGTACCTGGCTCTGGCCATCGGATCAGCGTGGTGCGCCAGCCACAGCGCACCAGCCGTGGCGGCCATTGGAGGGTGAACCAACGGCAAAGGAAGACCTTCCTCTCTCTCTCTCTCACTGTCCACTCTGCCTGTCAAAAAAAAAAAAAAAATATATATATATATATATATATATATATATATGACTCTTGTGACACCTGCATTACATTATCAGAATATCCGGGTTCTGCCGGCGCTGTGGCTCAATAGGCTAATCCTCCGCCTTGCAGCGCCGGCACACCGGGTTCTAGTCCCAGTCAGGGCGCCGGATTCTGTCCCGGTTGCCCCTCTTCCAGGCCAGCTCTCTGCTGTGGCCAGGGAGTGCAGTGGAGGATGGCCCAAGTGCTTGGGCCCTGCACCCCATGGGTGTCCACTCTGCCTGTCAAAAAATAAAAAATAAAAAAATAAAATAAAATAATTAAAAAAAGAATATTCGGGTTCCTGCTCCTCTCCTAATTCTAGTTTCTTGCTGCTGCTTACCTTAGGCAGTAGAGAGTGATGCTTCAAGTAGTTGGGTCCCTGTCACCCATGACAGAGAATGGATTAAGTTCTAAGCTCCCAGCTTTGGCCTGGCCCAGTCCTGACTGCTGCAAGTTTCTGGGGAGTGAATAAGAGACATTTCTCTTTCTTTCTTAGTGTCTCATTCTCTCTCAAACAAAAAAAAAACCTTTTTATTTATTTATTAAGATTATTTATTTGAAAGGCAGAGTTTCAGAGAGAGAGAAGAGCAGAGAATGAGAGAGATAACTTCCATGTGCTGGTTCACTCCCTGAATGGCTGCAATGACTTAGTCTGGGCCAGGCTTAAGCCAGGAACCAGGAGCTTCTTCCAGATCTCCTATGAAGGTGCAGGAGCCCAAGGACTTGGGCTATCTTCTACTAATTTCCCAAGAAGATTAGCAGGGAGCTGGATAGGAAGTGGAACAGCTGGGACTCAAATCACACCCATACAGGAGGTCTACACTGCAGGCCGTGGCTTAACCCATTGTGCCACTGTGCTGGCCCCTAAATAAAACTTTTTAAAGTCTACTGACTTTAAAATGAATACATGAAATGGATACATGAATGAATACATGAAAATATACATAGAGAGGCTGGTGCCATGGCCCAGTGGGTAAAGCTGCCGCCTACAGTGTTGGCATCCCAAGTCCTCAGGCCCTTGCACCCATATGGGAGACCTGGAAGAAGCTCCTGTCTCCTGGCTTCGGATTGGCTCAACCCCAGCCATTGTGGCCATCTGGGAAGTAAACCAGCAGATGGAAGATCTCTCTCTTTCTCTCTCTGACTCTCTGTAACTCTGCCTTTCAAATAAATAAATAAATCTTAAAAAAAAGAAAAGAAAAGAAAATATAAAAAGAGAAAAAACAATACTGGTAATATTCTTTAATCCTAGGTATAATTCTTAAGAGATTAAAGAAAGAATTCTATTAAAAATTCCTTCTGGGGGACAGTGTTCAGTTTTGTGGTGCAGCAGGTTAAACTGCCACTTTCAACACTGACATCCCATATTGGAATGCTGGTTTGAGTCCAAACTGCTCTGCTTCCAATCCAGCTTCCTGCTAATGCACCTGCAAAGGCAGCAGAAGATGCCCCAAGTACTTGGGCCCCTGCCACCCATGTGGGAGACCAGGATGGAGTTCCTAATCCCTGGTTTCAGCTTGACCCTGACCTGGCTGCTACAGCTATATAGAACATCAATCAGCAAACAGAAGCACTTACTCTTTCACTCTCTCCTTCTCTGTCATTCTGCCTGACAAATCAATCTTTTATTAAAAAAAAAAAAAATCCTACCTAAGTATATAAGTGCCAGCTATTACCAAACTACTTTTACATTCTTCCCTTAACTTTCTGAAATATATTATAGTCTCTCTGATGGAAGAAAAGACAAAATATTGAGCCTGTTCACTAAGGTTACAGACTAGAGACTGATTCCATCCACTATCCAGTTCTAAGAAGACAAAAATCAAAATGAGATTTGCTTCCTAAAGCTAATTCCCAGGAATGAGAAGGCTTTGCTCCCTGAGAGCTGGCCTTACTGGCAGGCTTATTCCCCAAGCTTCCCTGACTCTGAAAGCAGCTCTGCTGCTGACCACAGCACTATTCAACTAAATATACACTACCTTTGGCAGTTAAAAGTAACAATTACCTTGACAAGAAACAAAGAGAATAGGGTCTGAGGTCCAAGAGGCAGACATGCAGTAAGAGGCTAACTGTCAATCTGTCTGGTCTGAAGTTAACAGACCACATACACAGAGTCTACCAGTACCTGGTCTTTAAGGTCCCTGCTGTTCACTCATTATGCAAATCAGTTCTCAGCTATAAAGTAGTGTGTACTTCATAGGACTAGTTGGAAACTCTAGAGAGCATGTCACACCAAGCCTCTGTTATCCACAAAGATATATGTATAGTTTAAACACACAAAAATATAATTTTGTTGGAGGTTTTACTACATCCACTTTATCTTAACGATTCTGTAAGGTATATTCATCCCCACTTTACAATTAAGGCCAGTGAAGCTCCTAGCTGTTATATAAAGTACCCAGGTTCATATTGCTAAAAAGATAGTGAAGGAGCCAGTGCAGCAGGTAAAGCTGCTGCCTGCAATGTCAGCACCCCATATGGGTGCCAGTTTGAGTCCCAGCTGCTCCACTTTTTTTAAATTTATTTTTATTTTTATTTATTTGAAAGACAGAGTTACAGAGAGAGAGGTAGAGAGAGAGGTCTTCCATCTGCTGATTCACTCCTCAGATGGCCTCAAAAGCCGGAGCTGCGCCCATCCAAAGCCAGGAGCCAGGAGCTTTTTCCGGATCTCCCATGTGGATGCAGGGGCCCAAGGACTTGGGCCATCTTTTACTGCTTTCCCAGGCCATAGCAGAGAGCTGGATCGGAAGAGGAGCAGCTGGGACTCGAACCTGTGTCCATATGGGATGCCGGTGCTTTCAGGCCAGGACTTTAGCCTACTGCACCACAGCGCTGGCCCCCTTCTTTCTTTCTTTTCTTTTCATTTTTCTTTTTTTGTTTTTAAAGATTTATTTATTTAGTTATTACATAGACAGAGAAAGGGAGAGGCAGAGAGACAGAGAGGTCTTCTATTCGCCGATTCACTCCCCAGTTGGCCTCAACAGCCAGAGATGCTCTGATCCCTGGCCAAGAGCCAGGATGTCCTTCCAGGTCTCTGATGTGGGTGCAGGGGCCCAAGGACTTGGGCCATCTTCTACTGCCTTCCCAGGCCATAGCACAGAGCTGGATCAGAAGTGGAGCATCTGGGACTTGAACCGGCACCCATATGGGATACCAGCACTGCAGGCAATGGCTTCTCCTGCTATGCCACAGCACCAGCCCCTGCTCCACTTCTGATCCGGCTCCCTGCTAGTGTTCCTAGGAAGGCAGCAGAAGATGGCCCAAGCATTTGGGTCCCTGCACCCAAAGACTGAGAGGAAGCTCTTTGGTCCTGGCTTCTGCCTGGCACAGCCCCAGCCATTGCAGCCATTTGGGCAGTGAATCAGAGAATGGAAGATATTCATTCATTCTTTCTCTCTCTCTCTCTTTCTCTCTCTCTCTTTTTCTCTATAACTCTGCCTTTCAAATAAAGAAATAAAATCTTGGGGACAGCGGGTTAACGCCCAGGCCTGAAGCGTCAGCATCCCATATGGGTACCAGTTCTAGTCCTGGCTGTTCCTCTTCCAATCCAGCTCTCTGCTGTGGCCTGGGAAAGCAGTAGAAGATGGCCCAAGTCCTTGGGCCCCTGCCGCATGGGAGACCAGGAAGAAACTCTTAGCTCCTGGCTTCAGATCGGCACAACTCCAGCCATTGCAGCCAATTGAGGAGTGAACCAGCAAATGGAAGACCTCTCTCTCTGCCTCTCCTCTCTGTGTAACTCTTTCAAATAAAATAAATAAATCTTTAAAAAAATAAATAAAATCTTTTTTAAAAAAAAAGTGAAGCTGCAATGCGTCATCAGGAGTTCTGACATCAAGTTCAGTCTTTTTTTTTTTTTTAAGATTTTATTTATTTGAAAGGCAGGACTATAGCGAGGCAGAGACAGAGAGAGAGAGAGAGGTCTTTCACCCACTGGTTCACTCCCAAAATGGCTGTAATGGCCAGAGCTGTGCTGATCTGAAGCCAGGAGCTTCTTTCTAGGTCTCCCACACAGGTGTAGGGGCCCATCCTCTACTGCTTTCCCAGGCCATAGCAGAGATGGATCGGAAAAAGAGTAGCCAGGACTTGAACCAGCACCCATTCGGGATGCTGACACCTCAGGTGGTGGCTTTACCCACTATGCCACAGCACTGGCCCCAAGTTCAGTCCTTTTGATACTTAAATTTTGTTTCTGTAAAAGCTTTATTAAGATATAATTTACATATCATCCAATTCATCCATGTAACATACTGAATATAATGTCTAACAATTTAAAGTGTTGAAATGGCATTCAGTGTATTCAGAGTTGGAAAATCATTACCACAATCAATTTTAGAAGATTTGCAATACCCCACAACTAGTATTTTGACAATCACCCACCTCGTAGTTTTTCCCTATTACTAAGTAAACCATCAAGTGTTCTTTCAATTGTAACACATCTCCAGGGAGGGAAACAAGCAATGTGGCACTGCACCACCCTGGCATCTAAGCAGTACTTACTTACTCACATAGCCATTCTGAACTCTTTCTTTCATATTTAGATATACTGCATTTTTTTCTTGGCATCAGATTTATTTTTTTAGAAGGAAGAAGTTACTGCTCATTAAGAAACAAACTGAATCTCTCCATTTTAACAGTTCATCATTTGCCGGCGCCGCGGCTTACTAGGCTAATCCTCCCCATTGCGGCGCCAGCACACCGGGTTCTAGTCCCAGTCGGGGCGCCGGATTCTGTCCCGGTTGCCCCTCTTCCAGGCCAGCTCTCTGCTGTGGCCAGGGAGTGCAGTGGAGGATGGCCCAAGTACTTGGGCCCTGCACCCCATGGGAGACCAGGATAAGTAAGTATCTGGCTCCTGCCATCGGATCAGCGCGGTGCGCTGGCCGCAGCGCACCGGCCGCGGCAGCCATTGGAGGGTGAACCAACGGCAAAAGGAAGACCTTTCTCTCTGTCTCTCTCTCTCACTGTCCACTCTTCCTGTTTAAAAAAAAAAAGTTCATCATTTACTGAAGGGAGTGAAATCATATTCATTCACACTTCTTAGCAATTACCATTATCACTATGCATTCAATAGGTCTTCAAACAACACACCTTATCAAACTCTGGCAGGGCCTGGTATTGTGGTCCAGCAGGATGAGTCACTGCTTGAGATGCCAGCATGCAATCTTAAGAGTGCTAGTTCTAGTCCCAGTTGCTCTGCTTCCAGTCCAGCTCCTTTTTAATGTACCTGGGAGAGCACTAGATGATGGGCAAAGTATCTGGAATCCTGCCACCCATGTCAGAGAACCAGATGGAGTTCCAGACTCCTGGCTTCCACCTGGACCAGCCATAACCATTTGCAGCCATTTGGGGAGTGGATCAGAGAATGGAAGATTCTTTCTTTCTCTATCACTCTGCCTTTCAAATACATAATTTTAAAAAATATTTTAAAAAATTCCTCTCCTTAGTAAGAAACTCAAGTTAGGAAACAAGTGGTAAGACCTAAATACCACTGGCAATCTCAGAACTCACAGAGCTGACCTCACCAGTTACCTAGCTTGGTTCTTGTATTCTTTCTAAGCCACATCCAACAAAGAGGGTTTGCTCACTTGACAGAATATAAAGTTGCCAAAGGAAGCAAAATGGCAGTCAGACATTTTAGAGCTCCAGGCTCACGAAAGGTCACTGGCTTAACAAACCAGCTGCCACAGTAACAGCTAAAATGAATACTTCAAAGCAAGGCAGCTTTGCCAAAAGCTTTGCCAAAGCTGATTATTGGGGCATAAGGACTGACAGTAGTTAGTGATCACACTTAGCATACTTCTCAGCTCTCCAAATCATACTCACCAGAAGTGAAAAAGAAACTAAATGATGCTCCAGTCACCTTCTGAGGCCATTCTCTCCAAGAATGAAACCAAGCCCTTGGCCCTGACTAAAGCCAATATTAGCCCCAGAGACCACACCAAGAGGCTAGCACTACAGCCCCAATCTCATGGAGCTTACAATTCTGTTGGAGAAACAATCCCCACAGACACAGCAATTATATACAAGGAATAGAAAATATATATTCAATTTCACCACCCTGTACCCAGAGTTACAGACAACATGGATGATAAAAGAAAGATAAAAAGAAAGGGAAAATGTCAGTTATGAGATAAGAATAAGAATGCCAAGAGGCAGAGGCAGGTGATCGGCCTAAATGTTAAGACATCCCCTGTCTCATGCTGGAGTACCTGGGTTAGATTCCCAGCTTCAGCTCCCTGCTAAAGCAGACCCTGGGAGATAGCAGGTGATGATGGTTCAAGTAATAGCGTTCCTGCTAATTCACATAGGAAACGTGGACTGAGCTCCCAGCTTTGGCTCCAATTGGGGGCCTTTGCAGGCATTTAGGGAGTGAACCAGCAAATGGGAGCTCACTCTGTCTCAGTGCCTCTCAAATAATTCAAAAAAAAAAAAAAAAAAAAAACCACGAAGAGGTTTATTGGGCAAGGGCCCTAGATATAGCCCGCCAGGTGCTTTTCAAACTATGCTCACACTCTTCCTCTTCTTTTTGTGCTCTCTCTTTGGATTTCATATATGATTCATTTGAAATAACCCCTCAACAGGGGATGACAGAAGAGATTAGAGTTACCTACAAATCTAAAGCAATGCAGATTCCTACCTGCCTCTGCCACCCACAGCCTTCCCTGTTTCAAGGGCCTCACTCTGAATAGTTCCTTGAACAACACATTTTAAAAAACACTCACCTGTCCCAACTCCTTTACAAAAGAGTTTATACAAGAGACTCTCTCATGTAATCAGGAAAGGAGACCTAAAGAATTAATAAACAGGCTCTCTCCAAGTCACACAGAAATGACTGGTCAGAGTCCAGGCCCCCCCAAACCTAAGCTAACATTCCTTCAACAAAACCAGGGGCAACAAGGATCCTGGGTGAGCCCTGAACACCTGTTAGGATTTGAATCAGAACACCTGTTAGGATTTGAATCCGTGGAAGGGGCAGGGGGAATAGAGGACTCTTGCATCTGAAAATGACACCATAAAGGCTCTGTTCAAAAGGAGTCCAGCCAGCTGCAGGGTTGTGGTGGTACAGACTGGAAGCAGTGGAAGGCAGAGAGACCAGTCAAGCTCTTGCAGTGGGTGGTCCCAGGTACTGCAGGAAGGTATGCTAGACAGGGAGGGTGACAAAATGCAAATGAAGGCAGACCACCACAGAGGCTCCCACAAAGGGCACCCTGGGGGCTGTGACTGGTTTGGAGTAGGGTCACTAGGTAAAGCTACAAAATCTACCTTAAAAGGAGAGGGAAGCTGCCACTCTACTGAGCTGCTGACCTGGCCTGCCCAGGTGTATTGTTCTCTCCATTCAATCATATAACCTCGCTCTTCCCCAGTCCAAAAGACTGGGCACACTCTATCTGTCCCTTCCATTCTGATGGATGCCCTATCCCCAATAAATCCTTATTACTTCGCAAAAAAAAAAAGGGGGGGGGGTAGCACTGTGATGTAGTGGGTAAAGCAGCCTGCAGTGCTGGCATCCCATATGGGTGCCAGTTCAAGTCCCGTCTGCCCACTTCCAATCCAGCTCTCTGCTATGGCCTGGGAAAGCAGTAGAAGATGGCTCAAGTCCTTGGGCCCCTGCGCCCTCGCAGGAGACCCGGAGAAGCTCCTGGCTCCCAGCTTCAGATCGACGCAGCTCTGGCCAGCCATTTGGGGAGTGAACCAGTGGACAGAAGACTTTCACTTTCTCTCTTTATCTCTAACTCTGAAATAAACCTTTAAAAGAGAGACAGAGAGACACAGAGACAGAGAGACACAGAGACAGAGAGACACAGAGAGAGGGAAGCCAAGCTGAATTGGAATTATCAGCCCTGGACTTTACATGCTGCCCAAACCTCAAGTCCTCCTAGAGCCCTCAAGAAAAGCGAAAACAGAAAGGAAATCCACAGAATGACTCACTGAAAAGAAAAACTGTAAAGGTAACCATGCTGGATACGGCATGGTCCTACAAGAGGGATGCCACCCACATCTCTAGCACACACCTCAGGGAATGCAAAGGAAAAGCAATGCTGAAAGGGAATGTAGGTCAAGTCTTGCCACCATCAGGACCTCCACTTGTGGCCCAAAGAACAAACACCTAAACACACACACACACACACACACACACACCTGCAGCTTCTGGGGCAGTGAAAAATTAACATTTAAGGTTTACTACATGCCAGGTACTTCGCTAAGAACTTTTTGTGGATTGCTTCACAACTTCACAGCAACTCTATTGGACAGATGTTACTATTATTCATATTTCACAGATCAGAAAACTGAGTGTCAGAGAAGTAGAATAGCTAGCCCAAATTCACAGTTACCAAGCAGCAGAATTCTGATTCCAAATCCATGCTCCTAACTACTGTATTATATTGAAAGTAAAGATGGTGATATTGAGTTGTATACAAGTGTCAGAAAAAAAGGTGTCAGGTAGCAGTTGTGGGCCTGTCATTGCTGTAAACTAATGAAAGTAACTAACAGCAGCTGCAGACACACATGGCACTGCCTTCTGTGCCTCCCCTCCATCACCTCCTCCACAGCTACTCTATAAACACTAGGTTAGCTGGAGGAGCTGAAAGCCCTGGAGCAGGAGGAGGACAAGAGGAACTAGGAGAGAAATGAAAAGGTGCCAGGCACATTTGGGGTCAGGCCAATCTAATGGTAATGCAGCACATCACAGAAATAAGGAACCCATAAAGAATCTTGGAAATCCTCCTGCACGTCCTAGCAGAGCCTTTCTGATTCTATTCCTGACATCACACTGTCACATATGCAAGCACACACCTTATATAAGGGATGGGTACAGATGCTCTGCCCACACAGTCCCAACATAAGCCCTTCAACGTTGTCCTTCTTGCCTACCAACTACATTATCTCCCTCCCCCACCCCACCCCCGCACACCAAATCCCACTTTACCGCTGACCTTTCCAAGCCCTACACAGCCTTCACACAGGCCAGATGCTGCAGTGGGTTCTGCAGTAGGCCCTCCTCTGTGCTCTGAGAGCATTCTGGGCACGCTGCCCTCATAAGCAGGCAACTCCTACCTCCATGTATTAGAGCCATCTGGTGACCTGTCATCTCCCCAACAGAATGGGAAACTGCTGAGTGCACAGACTGTTTCTTTGAATTCCTAATTTTAAGAGTGTTTTGCAAATGGTAGGAACACAAAAATGCTGCTTGGGTAATATTCCAGTTCTAGTTATTAAAAATAAGGTATCTAGCAAGTGTTAAAAATCTGCCATGTGTCAGGTCCTAAGCTGGATATAGATGGTTTATTACTTCTCATCCTCAAAATAAGCCAGAGGGAAGAGACTGATCTACGTTTTGCAGGGGAGAAAAGGTAGTCCCAGAGAACCAAAGTCACATGCTGAAGGTCACCATCAAGTGGCTAAACCAGGATCAGAAGCCTCTGAGGTCAAGTATCTTCCAGAACGTCATGATACCTTGTTGCCAACCCCAAATTCCTACTGTGTTTGGTTTATTCCTCAGCTGTCTCTCTGTTAAAGCACCAGCCACACACATACTCTCAAGCTTAGAGCCTCCCCTATACATCCTACAGACCCCATGCACCTTCTGCCACTCAGAGGCATCTGCCTGACTTCCTGAGCTCCTCAGGCACCACCTACAGGTACAGCGTTTGTCTTGTCCCCCTCCCCTCTTTAAGAAGAACCATCTTCTTTACCAAGCAGGTAGCAGACAGTGGTCATTAAAATAGAAAAGCCAAAACCAGCTACTTCTTTTTTCTCCAGAGAGAAAAGCAGAATTAAGGGATTAGCTGAGGCAAATAAACTTGAAGCCAAACTGAGCAAGCTGGGGTGGAACTTGGGAAGGGTGCAGGATGATCACAGGTAAGTAGGTAGGTAGCTATGGGATGAGAAACAGAAGGACCAACAAACAATATTTAGAGTCGATGGAAAAGGCATGAAGTATAAACATGGGAGTTTGGCCATCACTGCTGTCTTCCAGGGTGAGTATTAGAGGGAAGCTGCAGTTGAACTCAGGCACTCTGAGGTGGAACACAGCATTTTAACTGCTGGGCCAAATGCCCACTTGTGAGATTTCTGACTGGAAAAACTGGCTCTTCCCCTTCAAAGTATTCTCAGGTATTTTAAAACTCTCTTAGCAAAAACAAAAATGAAAACCAGCAGTGTAGGGCCATTGTCTGAAACACAGCTGGCAATCTGTCACATGGGAAAGGTAGACTTCAAAACATTTCACCTCTGTGGCCAGAACTTCCTGTGACTCCCACCCTCACCAAAGCACTGCCTTTTTGTGACTGAACCGCCTCCCTTCCAAAAAGCAAACAGCTGAGGTAATGTGCCACCTAACAGGTTCCCCTCCAGCCAGGTCAGAAATGATGAGGGACAAGGTAGAAGAGAAAAAGGCAATGATAATATTATAAAGGGGAAAGTATTCAAATAAGCAATGAAAATAGCATGGTCTTGCAACTGCCTTTGAAATAATGTTGGGGCAGTTTTGTGGGGCACCAGATTAAACTGCTGCTTAGGAAGCCTGTATCCCATCTGATAGTGCCAGTTCAAGTCCTGGCTACTATGAGAGACCTAGATGCAGTTTCTGGCTTCTGGGTTTCGCTTAGGCCAGTCCAGGCTGTTATGAGGACTTAAGGAGTAAACCAGTGGATGAAAGATCTCTCTTTCAAGTAGGTGAAACATAAATATTTTAAAAAAATAAATAAATGGAACTGGCATTGTGGTGCAGTGGGTTAAGCTGCCACCTGTGATGCTGACATCCCAAGTGAGTACTGGTTAGAGCCCCATCTGCTTCACTTCTGGTCCAGCTCCCTGCTAATACTCCTGGGAAAGCAGCAGAAGATGGCCCAAGTACCTGGACCTCTGCTATCTGTGTGGGAGACCAGGATAAAGTTAAAGACTCCTGACTGGCCCTTGTGGCCACTGGGAGAATGAACCAGCAAATGGAAGATCTCTTCCTCTCTCTTTTCCCTCTGACTCTGTTACTCTGCCTTTCAAATAAATACACATATAAATCTTTTAAAAATAAAGTTGTAACTTCCAAGAGATAATTCCTTTTACTTATCCTAACTATGACTTTTTAAAAAGATTTATTTTTTTATTTGAAAGGCAGAGTTCCAGAGAGGCAGAAACAGAGAGACAGAGATCTTTCAGCCACTGGCTCACTCCACAGATGGGTGCAACAGCCAGAGCTGTGCCAATCTGAAGCTAGGAGCCAGGAGCCTCTCTTGGGTCTCCCAGACAGGTGCAGGGGCCCAAGGGCTTCGGCCATCTTCTATTGCTTTCCCAGACCATAGCAAAGAGCTGGATCAGAAGTGGAGCAGCCGGTACTCGAACTGGCACCCATGTGGGATGCTGGCACCACAGACAGTGGCTTCACCCGCTAAGCCATAGCACTAGCCCCTAATTATGATTATTTTTTAAAGATTTGTTTATTTGAAAGTCAGAGTTACAGAGAGAGAGGGAGAGTCAGAAATCTTGAGATGTTCTATCTACTGGTAGCCACAGTGGCCAGGACTGAGTCAGGTCAAAGTGCAGAACTTCATCCAGGTCTCCCACGTGGGTTCAGGGGTCCCAGCACTTAGGCCATCTTCCTACTTCTTTGTCCAGGCCATTAGCAGGGAGTTGGACTGAAAGTGGAGCAGCCAGGACACAGGTTTGTGGCTTTACCCCATATGCCACAACACCACTCCTGCTAATTTTCATTTGACTTGATTCAATTTACCTGTATTTTTTTAAAGATTTATTTATTTGAAAGTCAGAGTTACACAGAGAGAGAAGGAGGGGCAGAGAGAGAGGTCTTCCATCTGCCGCCTCACTCCCCAATTGGCTGAGACAGCCAAAGCTGCGCGGATCCGAAGCCAGGAGCCAGGAGCTAGGAGCTTCTTCCAGGTCTCCACTGCTTTCCCAGGCTACAGCAGAGAGGTGAATCGGAGGTGGAGCAGCCAGGACTCGAACCAGTGCCCATATGGGATGCCGGCACTACAGCCAGCGGCTTTACCCACTATGCCACAGCACGGGCCCTGATTCACCTGCATTTTAAGTGAATCACTGAACAGGTGTGATAAATGGCAAAATATGGTCTATGACAGAGCATTAGAAATAAGGAAAGATGAAAAATAAGTCCACATGATGAAACTAGAAAAACATCAAAGGCCAAATGTTAATAATGAAGAAAGTGAAATTTAAGGATACTCATTAGATTGGAATTTTAAAGATAATCACATCATTCTCAAATTATAAAGGAACAAAAAAAGAGGAAAAGAAACTTTGAGAGATAGCAAAGAGTATTTCAAGAAAAGAATCAGCACACAGTGAACTTTCCTGGCATGATACCATGGCAACAACCACAACAAAATACTTTCATTAACCACCACCACAAAATACTCTACTTTTACTTAGCCAGGAAAAATTTTCTATACTCTAAGATTAATGAGTAAGCCCGTCTCTGAAATCACCCAAGTGATTCTGTCCCACAACTTGTGAATAACAATAGCCCTTTTCTCTTAAGGTTAACTGTGTGCCAAGTACTCTCCCAAGGGCTCTTCATGCATAATCACATTCAATATGCATTCATGTTCATATGTACTTATCATTTAAGATGTTATTACTATTACTCCCATTTTTCAAACACAGCTGAAATACAACTGAAGCTTACAGAAACTGGCCTCACAGCCAGTAAGGAAGAACCACGGACAAGTTCTTGCTTCCCTTAGAGCTGTGATACGGAAGGTGTGCAGAAGGCACACCTTCGGGAGTCTTTTTATCTCTGACAGCTTTACTGCTTCCTAGAGTCCCTCTCTTTTTTTTTTTTTTTTTTTGAAAGATTAATTAATTTATTTATTTAAAATTCAGAGTTACACAGAGAGGAGGAGAGGCAGAAAGAGGTCTTCTATCCACTGGCTCACTCCCCAGTTGGCCACAACAGCTAGAGCTGTGCAGATCAGAAGCCAGGAGCCAGGAGCTTCTTTCGGGTCTCCCACGAGGATACAGGGGCCCAAGGACTTGGGCCATCTTCTACTGCTTTCCGGAAGTGGAGTAGCCAGAGACTTGAACCGGCACCCATATGGGGTGTCGGCACTGCAGGCGGCGACTTTACCCACTAGGCTACAGCGCTGGCCCCCCTTGAGTCTCTCTTTACTCTTAGTTCCTTTCTTTTTCCAAAGCAATAAAAGATTCAAGGCTAAAAGAATTATTCCAGTTCAGTCTTACCTTCCTACTTATCTTGCAATTTTTTTTTATTTTGTATTTTTTGACAGGCAGAATGGAGAGTGAGAGAGAGAGACAGAGAGAAAGGTCTTCCTTTGCCGTTGGTTCACCCTCCAATGGCCGGCGCACTGTGGCCGGCGCACCGCGCTGATCCCATGGCAGGAGCCGGGTACTTATCCTGGTCTCCCATGGGGTGCAGGCCCAAGTACTTGGGCCATCCTCCACCGCCTTCCCGGGGCCACAGCAGAGAGCTGGACTGGAAGAGGGGCAACCAGGACTAGAACCCGGTGTGCCGGCGCCGCAAGGTGGAGGATTAGCATAGTGAGCCGCGGCACCGGCCTTGAAATTATTTTAATAATTCATTCTGAAGCTCAAGAAAATATTTATATATGGCTCCCATCCACCATAAAACCTGATTCAGTGAGAGTAACACTGGGGTGTTAGTATGAAACAACTTTGGTTTATCAATGTCACTGAATGAATGTGCGATCAAAACTCCACTGGAACATCTATCTGTATTTGCTAAATCTCATATAGGATCCCACAGGGGGCTACAAGGGACATAACTCTAAAAAAGCAAAACTTTGGCTTTAGTTTTTTTTGTTTGTTTGTTTTTTTTTTTTTTTTTTGGACAGAGTAGACAGAGAGAGGGAGACAGAGAGAAAGGTCTTCCTTTTTCCATTGATTCATCCCCCAATGGCCGCTGGGTGCATGTGGGTGCAGCGACCAAGGACCTGGGCCATCCTCCACTGCCTTCCTGGGCCACGGCAGAGAGCTGGACTGGAAGAGGAGCAACCGGGACAGAATCCGGCACCCCGACCGGGACTAGAACCCGGGGTGCCGGTGCCCCAGGCAAAAGATTAGCCTATTGAGCCGCGGCACCAGCCAGCTTTAGTCTTTTTCTAAACCCCTATGTTTTCTTATCAAAGACTGCAAACCTACTGCCTTCCATAGCATCTCAAAAAAGACACACCAGAAGTCCCAAGTGTTAACAAAGAAAAACCAAGGGTGGACCCTTGTAGAAAACAACTTGGGTTGAGGCTGGCGCCATAGCTCACTTTGTTAATCCTCTGCCTGTGGCGCCAGCATCCCATATGGGCGCCAGGTTCTACTCCCGGTTGCTCCTCTTCCAGTCCAGCTCCCTGCTGTGGCCTGGGAGGGCAGTGGAGGATGGCCCAAGTGCTTGGGCCCCTGCACCCGCATGGGAGACCAGGAGGAAGCACCTGGCTCCTGGCTTTGGATCGGCGCAGCGCCGGCCGTAGCGGCGCTTTCTCTCTGTCTGTCTCTCACTTTCTAACTCTAGCTGTCAAATAAAAAAAAATAATAATAATAAAATAAAATAAAAATAATTAAGGTTTACTTTTTCATATCATGATTAAAAAAAATCTTTGGTCCCTGGAAATAGAATTATCTGTAAAGCATACTGCTACACCAGCATGCTTTATTGTGTAAATAATCCATGAACATACAACATCCTGTTGAGGATGTTCAGAGAAAGATCTAGAGCTTGGGGCCAGCGCTGTGGCATAGTGGGTAAAGCTGCTGACTGCAGTGCCAGCATCCCATATGAGTGCCAGTTCGAGACCCAGTTGCTCTACTTTCTATCCAGCTCACTGCTTATGGCCTGGGAAAACAGTGGAGGATGGCCCAAGTGCTTGGGTCTGGAAGAAGCTCCTGGTCTGTGGCTTCGGATTGGCACAGCTCCAGTTGTTTCGGCCAATTGGGGAGTGAACCAGTGGATGGAAGACCTCTTTCTCTCCCTCTTTCTCTCTCTGCCTCTCCTTCTATCTCTGTGTAACTCTGACTTTCAAATAAAATAAATAATTTTTTAAAAAAGAAATAAAAAGATCTAGAAGTTTAAATTGCTAAGAATGGGATCTCCACAGCCTAGCATACTGACAGAAGCTTTGATGTTAACACTGGAGATGGAAGCAGGGTGCAGAAGTGATGGTGGCTCTCCATGTGGATGCTCTTTGATCAAGCTGCAGGAAGTGTTACTTGACAGAGCCTCATGGTGCCTTTTGATGCTCCATCTGCAGAAGCTGTATGGTGTTGGATTTAACCCAGGGAGATGCCACAGGAAGCACATGCAGGGTTTAAAAAGCGGAAGCTGAAGACAGGTCATCAGACTAAAGCCACAGCTAAGAAAGTGATTATTTTAGGAAGAACTCTAAAAAAAAAAAAAAATTATTATTTATTTATTTTACTGGCAGAGTGACAAAGAGAGAGGGAGGATAAAGAGAGATCTTCCATCCACTGGTCCATTTCCCAAGTGCCTGCCACAGCTGAGGCTGGGCCAAACCAAAGCCAGGAGTGAGGAACTCCATCTGGGTCTCTCATGCAGGTGCCAGGGACTCGAGTACTTGAGCCATCATCTGCTGCCTCCCAGAAGTATCAGCAGTAACTTGGATCAGAAGAAGAAAGAGGGAGAGAAAGACTGGACTCAAACCAGGCACTCCAATATGAGATGCAAGTGTTCCAAGCAGCAGTTCAACCCTCTGTGCCACAACACTCACCCCAGGAAGGACTCTTAACGTCCTCTGACAGCCAAAGAAATGACCATCAGTGATCTCCATACTGGCCTCTGGGAGACAATTCTTATCTTTCTTCAGGACATTTAACCTTGCAGAGCTTTTGCTTCCACATTTGTACAACAAAGGAATAGCACAGCGTTGAAGTAGATTAAAAAAAAAAATCCACAAATAACTCATTGATAACTATTAAGTCAAATACTGACCTAAGCTCTGATAGAAAGTACATTCTGGAATACCACACAAGTACAAGTCAGCAGCAACCTGAAAGCTAAATTCTTCCTGGTCAGTTTTAAAAGAACATATACTTGGAATGGGCTCTTGTTAAATCAGAACTTTCTCTTAGGACAAGAACTAATGATCTTTTAGATACAAGTTTCTGGATATAGTCACCAAGCATTTCTTTCTTTAAAAAAAAAAAAATTTATTTACTTATTTGAAAGGCAGACTTACAGAGGTAGAAGCAGAGAGACAGAGAGAGAGGTCTTCCTTCCACTGGTTCACTCCCTAGATGGCAGCAATGGCGGGAGCTGGGGCAATCTGAAGCCAGGAGGCAGGAGCTTCTTCCAGGTCTCCCATGCTGGTGCAGGGGCCCAAGCACTTGAACCAACTTCTACTGCTCTCCCAGGCTATAGCAGAGAGCTGGATCAGAAGTGGAGCAGCTGGGACTCGAAACCGCACCAAAAGGGGATGCCAACACTGCAAGCAGCAGCTTTATCTGCTATGCCACCCACTGGCCTGCAAGCATTTCTAATTACTATAAATTATCAAACCAGAGGTTACAATTTCAAGTTAACTGAAGAGAGAACTGTTAATCTTGAAGAATCAGAATTGTCATTCAGCACCAGAGAAGGTGACCAAACAGAAAACCATTTAATGGGGCCAGGGCTGTGGCATAGTGGGTAAGGCCACCACCTGCAGTGCTAGCATGTCATATGGCTGCCAGCTGGAGTCCCGGCTGCTCCACTTCTGATCCAGCTCTCTGCTATGGCCTGGGAAAGCAGTAGAAGATGGCCCAAATCCTTAGGGCCACTGAATACGCGTGGGAGACCCAGAAGAAGCTCCTGGCTCCTGGCTTTGAATCGGCTCAGCTCCAGCCGTTGCAGCCAATTGGAGAGTGAACCAGCAGATGGAAGACCTCTCGCTGCCTCTCCTCCTTCTCTTTCTGTATAACTCTTTCAAATCTTTTTTTAAAAAGATTTATTTATTATTCATTTGAAAGGCAGAGTTACATAGAGAGAGACGGAGGGACAGAGACAGATAGAGAGATCTTCCATCCGTTGGTTCACTCCCCAGATGGCCACATGGCCAGGGCTGGACCAGGCTGAAGCCAGGAACTTCATCTAGGTCTCCCATGTAGGTGATAGGGGCCCAAAGATTTGGGCCATCTTCCACTGCTTTTCCCAGGCCATTAACACGAAACTGGATCAAAATTGGAGCAGCCAGGACATGAACCGGCACCCATATGGGATGCTGGTGTCGAAGGCAGCAGATTTACCTGCTATACCACAATGCCAGCCCCAATATCCAATTTGGAAAAGGGAAGCTAGGGCAAGAGCTTGGCACAGTATTTAAGACACTGTGAAGGATGCCTACATCCCTGATCGGTGGTTGACTGGAGTCCTGGTTCTGCTTCAGTGCAGCTTTCTGCTAATGTACACTGTGGCAGGCAGAAGGTAATAGCTCAAAAGCAGCTGGGTCCCTGCCACCTACATGGGAGACCTGGATTGAGTTCTGGCTCCTGGCTCTAGCCTGGCCCAGCCGTGGAAATTGCAAGCACTTAGGGGATGAACCATTGGATGTAAGATCTTTCTCTCTCTCTGCCTTTCTAACAAAATGAAAATCAATTTTAAAAATTAAAAAAAGAAAAGCTACAATGAGCTACTAGCCCTCATTTTAGGGTGTAACCACAAGGGAAAAATAAGACCACCATGTTTAAAAACATCATCTTCAAATATTTTAACCAGTTAAGCACTTTTTTAAAAATTTACTTAGGGGCAGGCACTATGGCACAGCAGGTTAAGCCACTGTTTGGGATGGCAGCATCCTAAATGGGAGTGCCAGTTCAAGTCCTGGCTTCTCTGTTTCTCATCCAGCTCACTACTAATGTGCCTGGGAAGCAACAGATAATGGTTCAAGTACTTAAGTCCCTGCTACCCATATGGAAGACACGGATGGTGCTCCTGGCTTAGGTCTGGCCCAGCTCTTGCTGTTGAGGCTACTTGGGGAGTGAATTACAGATGAAAAATCTCTATCACTCTACCTTTCAAATAAATCTTTTAAAAAAATTTTAGTTATTTGAGAATTTATTTATCTGAGAGAGACAGAGAACATACTCCCAGCTGTTGGTTCACCTCCCAAATACCTATAATGGCCAGGACTGGGCAAGTCCTGGACCAGGCTAAAGCCTGGAGCCAGGAACCCAGTCCAGGTCTCCTATATGGGTGGCAAGGATCAAAGTACTTGAGCCATCACCTGCTGCCTCCAAGGGTACACTTTAGCAGGAAGCTGGAATTAAGAGTAGAGCCTGGACTAAAACCCAGAAACTCTGAATGGGACAGAGGCATTCCAACAAGTATCCTAACTGTTAAGGCCAAATGCCCACCCCTGCACATTTTTTTTAAAGGTTTATTTATTTGAAAGTCAGAGTTACACACTGAGAGGAGAGGCAGAGAGAGAGGTCTTCCATCACTGGTTCATTCCCCAATTGGCCGCAACAGCCAGAGCTGCACCAATCCAAAGCCAGGAGCCAGGAGCTTCTTCTGGGTCTCCCACGTGGGTGCAGGGGCCCAAGGATTTGGGACATCTTCTACTGCCCTCCCAGGCCACAGTAGAGAGCTGGATCAGAAGTGGAACAGCCGGGACTAGAACCAGCGCCCATATGGGATACCAGCACTGCAGATGGCAGTTTTACCTGCTGTGCCACAGCACCAGCCCCATCACATTTATTTTTAACACAAAGTACTGACTCTTGTTAGACTAGCCTAATGAAGGCTAGTACTTAAGATCTGATCAGCCGAATGGCAGATGTCCTAAATAGCACTCTGGCCTCAGAATCAGCCCTAAAGGCATTCGGAGCTGGCTGAAAAGCTCATGAGAGTATTTCAGGCATGGAAAGCCAAGACACTCTGGCAAAAGATCTCTGCGAGTGAGATCCCAGTGGAAAGAACAGGTCATCAAAGAAGGAGGTACCTTTCTCTGAAGGGAGGAGAGAACCTCCACTTTGACTATGACCTTGTCTAAACAAGATAAGAGTCGGAGAACTCAGAGGGCTTCCATAGCCTTGGAAACTCATGACTAGAGCATAGGGAGATTACTGATGCCATAGACAGGAGTGTCAATTGGTAAAGTCAACAACAGGAGTCACTGTGCACTTACTCCTCATGTAGGATCTCTATCCTTAATGTGCTGTACATCGAGATTTAATGCTATAACGAGTACTCAAACAATATATTTCACTTTGTGTTTCTATGGGGGTGCAAACTGTTGAAATCCTTACTTAATGCATACTAAACTGATCCTCTGTAAAAAAAAAAAAAAAAAAAAATTATCAATTCCCAACTTGACTCTCACTGGGATTAAACATGACAATAGGTCTGCTCTGATTTCATCATCATTTAAAAAAATCATCTATTATTTTTCACTTTATGTTTCTGTGTGGGAGCAAACTGTTGAAATCCATACTTAATGTATACTAAGCTGATCTTCTGTATATTAAGATAATCGAAAATGAATCTTGATGTGAATGGAAGGGGAGAGGGAATGGGAAAGGGGAGGGTTGTGGGTGGGAGGGACGGTATGGGGGGGAAGCCATTGTAATCCATAAGTCGTACTTTGGAAAATTATATGCATTAAATAAAAGTTAAAAAAAAAAAAAAAAAAAAAAAAGATCTGATCAGCCAAGGATAAGTTTATTACCAAGTGCAGGTATCATTACATTGGAAGGCATAAAGGTTGTTCTAGTGTACCAGTCCTCTGCCACAAAAAAAGGCCAGCTGTTGGCCAGCGCCGTTGCTCACTAGGCTAATACCCCGCCTTGCAGCACCGGCACACCAGGTTCTAGTTCCGGTCAGGGCGCCGGATTCTGTCCCGGTTGCCCCTCTTCCAGGCCAGCTCTCTGCTGTGGCCAGGGAGTGCAGTGGAGGATGGCCCAGGTGCTTGGGCCCTGCACCCCATGGGAGACCAGGAGAAGCATCTGGCTCCTGCCATCGGATCAGCGCGATGCACCGGCCGCAGCACGCTGGCCGCGGCGGCCATTGGAGGGTGAACCAATGGCAAAAGGAAGACCTTTCTGTCTCTCTCACTGTCCACTCTGCCTGTCAAAAAAAAAAAGGGGGGGGGGGGTTGCTGTGATTTCCCAGCTAGTAAAAGCCATAGAGAGAAAGAAGTGATGGGGGCCGGCGCTGTGGCATAACAGGTAAAGCCACCGCCTGCTGTACCGGCATCCCAAGTCCTTGGGCCCCTGCACCCACAAGGGAGACCTGTTAGAGGCTCCTGGCTCCTGGCTTTGGATCAGCACAACTCCGACCACAGCAGCCAATTGGGGAGTGAACCAGCAGATGGAAGACCTTTCTCTTTCGGTCTCGCCTCGCTCTCCTTCTCTCTTTGTGTAACTCTGAATTTCAAATAAATAGGTAAATCTTTAAGAAAAAAAAAGTGATAGCAAGGCACACACTAACAGCAGTAAGGACAAGGACAATATGAAGGAAAGGAGAGTAGAGACAGTAAATAACAGTCTTCAGAAATTATTCTAAGAGCCGGTGCCGCGGCTCACTAGGCTAATCCTCCGCCTTGCAGCGCAGGCACACCGGGTTCTAGTCCCGGTCGGGGCGCCGGATTCTGTCCCGGTTGCCCCTCTTCCAGGCCAGCTCTCTGCTGTGGCCAGGGAGTGCAGTGGAGGATGGCCCAGGTGCTTGGGCCCTGCACCCCATGGGAGACCAGGAAAAGCACCTGGCTCCTGGCTCCTGCCATCGGATCAGCGCGGTGCACCAGCCGCAGCGCGCCGGCCGCGGCGGCCATTGGAGGGTGAACCAACGGCAAAGGAAGACCTTTCTCTCTGTCTCTCTCTCTCACTGTCCACTCTGCCTGTCAAAAAAAAAAAAAAAAGAAAAGAAAAAAAAGAAAAGAAAAGAAATTATTCTAAGGGCCTCTCCCACTGGGAGAGCCAACCAGACCTGGGGCTCTCAGAGACACATAAGCTCTACCTCAATGCTGCCCCTATGCATCTCCAGTAATATGTGACATCCAGCAGAAGCGATAGCCTTAAAAATACATTGTTTTCGGAGCTGACTCTGTGGCATAGTAGGCTAAGCTTCTGCCTGCAGCACTGGCATCCCATGTGGGCACCAGTTGGGAGTCCTGGCTGCTCCAAATCCAATCCAGCTCTCTGCTATGGCCTGGGGAAGCAGTAGAAGATGGCCCAAGTCTTTGGACCCCTGCACCTGTGTGGGAGACTTGGAAGAAGATCCTGGCTCCTGGCTCCGGACAGGTCCAGCTCCAGCCGTTGTAGCCATTTGGGGAGTGAACAAGCAGATGGAAGACCTCTCTCTCTGTCCCTCTCCCTCTCTCTCTAACTCTACCTCTCAAAGAAAATTTTTTTAAAAAAATACACTATTTTCTCACCTCCCCCCTATCTAAGTTATCTTTTAAAAAACGACCCACAATTTATGCCGGATCCTTGTCTGATGTCACAAAATACTTTCAGAGGCAGTCTACAACAAAGTGTAACATCTACACAGCATGATGTCACTGCAAGGAAACAAAACTGCCAACTCTGAGGATCTGAAAAATGTGACCACTTCGGGCTTCTTTTGGAGCTGAACCACTCCCCTTCCCTTATTATCCCTCAAAGGAAATATATCAGGCACAGTGGGCAGAGGGAAAACATGTCTAATTACAACATGTGCACTTGGTGGATGAAGAATTTGAACGTTCTTGAACTCTAGCCACATTTCAGAAGACTTTCCACTTGTTAAATTTAATCTCACTGAAGAGGAAAGGTTAAAGATCAGTTGCACTTCAACTAGGGCTCTATCAAAAAAAAGACACAAAGAGAAACCGACCACATTACTTACATACAAGGCAAGCCTGCTGAAAAGTTAAGATGTCCCTGACTCCATATTAAGTGCTACCAGAGGAAGTGGTTTTTATTTGAAAATCAGGGCTAAAAATAAGATCCATTTCAAGAGTACACATCTCCTGATTTTGAAGATACATATGCAAAGGCCCCAGGGGGGCTTACAGAACTCAGTAGCACTTCCACAAGTCGCTGACTCATGTGCTGGAGAGGGCAAATCCAACACGAGGGGGCACCTAATCAGGCATGTGGATTAAGCGCTCCTGCTCAGGAAGTTCTCAGTGGGGTCTACAGATTCTGATCTCGCCCACCGTGCCTCCGCCCAGCCACCTGACACACCTCCAACTCCACTACCTTCACGAGGGTTCCCCAGGTCCCTCTACCTGGACTCCTCCTCCCTCAGACTCCCTGTCCTAAGTCTTGGCTCACTGTCATTTCTGAGAGAATGACAGCATGCCTTTTCTCTCCCATGTTCCTTTCCCACCTTCTAAGACACTACAATATGCTATGGCTATAGCTTCCTCCGGCTTGTCTTCCCTTCCTGCCAATTCCAGGAGCGCAGGGATTTCTGTTCGGCTCACTGATGGCCATCTCAAGTGCTCAGAACAGGGCCTGGCACACAGTAGGAGCTCAGACAGTGTTTGCTGAATGAATGAATGAACTTCTTGCCAGTAAAATTCAGGACAGCAAGAGGCGGAGGAGAGGGTGATGGTGATAGGGTGAAATGACGGGGGGTGGGGGGAGAAGCGACCAAAAGCGGGGTGGGGGGTCACAGAGACCCACTGAAGCCGGGAGACCCCTCGGTTTCTAGGCGCAGCGCGGAAGGGAGGTGAGAGCCGCCAACGGCGTCCCGCCGGGGCATCCGACCGCACTTAGAAGCAGGCTGCTGGGACAGGCGGGCTCTCACTCTCCCTGGGAAAACCCAAGGCCAGGACACACACACCTGGGCTGCGGGCCCGCTCGGCGGACCCGGCCAACCGTCCCGGACCCGCCCCTACTCCCTCCCGCGGTGCACCACAGGGCGTCGCGAGCCGCAGTGCCTCCCCACCTCGGGCCCCCCATCCAGTCGCCAGAGAGCCGGGCCCAACGCCGGGGCACCTGCCTGCCCGCGCGAGGGGCCCCACCCAGGCCCGCGGGGAGGCCGCAGCGCCTCACCCCGCCGGGCTCCCCACAGCCGCCGAGCAGGAAACGCCCAGCGGCCCTCCCCAAGGCCGGGCAGGGGCTCCCGGCGCCCCTTACCCCAGCCGCTGCAGCCCCGACGCCCAGCCCGCGCGGCGTCTCCTCACCTCAGGGCGCACGTACGACACGAAGGACGGCTTGGGCGTCTTGGTGCCGCCGCCACCGCCGACTACCCCCTTCCCCAGCATACCGCCACCCAAATTAGCAGCGACGCGCGGGAAGAGAGGCGACGGCTCGGGCAGCGGCGGCGGCCACCAGCACTAGCGACTGGGGCTCCGCCCATCCCCAGGGCCGCCGCAGCGGCGGCACCGCCCGCATCCGGCTCCGCCGCTGACACCGCTCGCCCCGCCCATTCCGCACGCCAGCCCACGCGGCCTCGAGCCGGAGGCCAGAGGCCACGCCCCCAGCTTCGCGGCAGGCCGTTCTGACTGGCCGAGTTTCGCCTTGCGAGATAGGATCCACGCCACTCTTCTCCAGCAAAGCCCGCCTTCTGCGTCCTCTGATTGGCCAGTGATGCCGCCGGCCCAGCCCCTTCTTGAATGAACCTGGAGCGATGTTTCCACTAACCAATCCAGAGAGCCTTCTCTCCGGACTTCCCGGCGATTGGATGGCGAGGATGTCGTCGCCCAGTGATCCCGCGGTCAGTAAGTTGTCTTGGGCAGCAGTTCTGGCAGTCGTGATGTTCCCTTTTCTAGTCGCTTTGGAATAAAACGTCCAAAACTCTGATGTATCAAATCTCGCGTAGGAGTTCCAAACCTACATCAGTGACATTCAAGGTTTACTATTTTAAATGTAGACCCCAAAATCGGACAAACCAAGGGTTAACAGGCACTGAACCACAGGTTTGAGCCATCATAAAAGGCGTTGTCAACTTCATTTGTTCAGTTGTTTGTGTCTGTGATAGAATATAAAAGCCCTAAGAGGCTTATTTTATCTACTCTGCCGGGTTACCAAAACCTTCACTTTAACCCATGACCGCAAAGAAATTTTATTTAAATTCCACATTTGACGCCCAGCACAGAATTAGAAGCAGGTGAATACGACAGAATCCGGCTCTCGAGAAAATCTTTCTAGTGGGAGAAACTGATTTATCCCTGCAGTCAGCTTTCCAGAGGTCAAGCTGACGTGCTGATGATGACCTGGCTTTCCACCCGAGTGATCTCCACGCGCCCCTTCCCAGAGCGGGTTCAAGTAAATAATCAAGCTAAGGGAAAGCGAACGTGCTAGTATTTGCAAACACAAGTTCAAGAAAAGCGCTGTAGCCCCAGGCGGATCGCCACAGTTCAGCCTATCCCCTAGAGCCAGTGAGAAAACCCAGATGCAGGGAATCTGCCCAGGTCTCAGAGGTGTTTGCAGACAGGCCTGTGTCTGTCTGGATTCCAAAGTCCATGTTCTGAACACACTAAAATAAAAATATTAACATCTTAAAGATACGAATTAGGAGACAGCACAAGAAAAGCATGGCTAGTTCTATTTGAAAAAGCCAATTAAGTCTTTATAAACCTCCCCCCCCCTTATATGGGGCCGGTGCTGTGGCATAGCAAGTAAAGCCGCCGCCTGCATGCCGGCATCCCATATGGGCGCTGGTTCTAGTCTGGCTACTCCTCTCTGATCCAGCTCTCTGCTATGGCCTGGGAACGCAGTAGAGGATGGCCCAAGTCCTTGGGCCCCTGCACCTGTGTGGGAGACCGGGAAGAAGCGCCTAGCTTCGGATTGGCCCAGCTCCGGCTGTTGTGACTATTTGAGGAGTGAACCAGAGTATGGAAGACTTCTCTTTCTCTCTCTGCCTCTGCCTCTCTGTAACTCTTTCAAATAAATAAATACATCTTTACAAGACTCCTTATAGTGATGTGAATAATTTTGTGAAAACTAATAATTCCACTTTATATTTCACAGAAGTTTTTAACTTGTCAAAACGCAATGGTAGGGCAAATCCTTATAGTCTGAATAAACTTATCTATTTGAAAGGCAGAAAGTCAAGGTATAGAGGAAATAAGGCCACAACTGGAAACAAGGGAAGGAAATAAGACCCCCCCCCCCCCGCCGCCAACACAAACATTGAAAAATGGCTTGGGCCTTTGCTGTGGCATAGCGGGTGAAGCTGCCGCCTGCAGGGCCGGCATCCCATATGGGTGCCAGTGCTAGTCCTGGCTGCTCCACTCTGATCCAGCTCTCTGCTATGGCCTGGGAAAGCAGTAGAGGATGGCCAAGTCCTTGGGCCTCTGCAACCACGTGGGAGACTTGGAAGAAACTCCTGGCTCCTATCTTTGGATTGGCACCACTCTGGCCATTGCAGCCAGCTGGGGAGTGAACCAGCAGATCGAAGACCTCTCTCTCTGTCTCTGCCTCTCCTTCTCTGTGTAGCTCTGACTTTCAAATAAAAATAAATAAATCTTAAAAAAAAAAAAAGAGGCTGCTCGCAATTAACTAGTGAAGCAGCTGCCCACTGTTATCTTGTCTAGGGAAGGAAGATGTCCTAACTTCTAATATTTGTGACTCCACTCAAATTTGTCCTATAAATCTGCCTCAGGTGTCTCTTTTATACACATTCTGGACCCACCAACCACTGAAGTGTGGTTTTTTGTTTTGTTTTGTTTTGTTTTTTTGACAGGCAGAGTGGACAGTGAGAGAGAGAGACAGAGAGACAGAGAGAAAGGTCTTCCTTTACCGTTGGTTCACCCTCCAATGGCAGCCGCGGCTGGCGCGCTGCGGCCGGCGCACTGCACTGATCCGAAGCCAGGAGCCAGGTACTTATCTTGGTCTCCCATGGGGTGCAGGGCCCAAGTACTGGGGCCATCCTCCACTGTACTACCTGGCCACAGCAGAGAGCTAGCCTGGAAGAGGGGCAACCGGGACAGAATCCGGTGCCCTGACCAGGATAGAACCCGGTGTGCCAGCGCCGCAAGGTGGAGGATTAGCCTAGTGAGCCACGGCGCCGGCCAGAAGTGTGGTCTTAAGTGACGTAGGCTGGTTCTCCCTAAGTAGTCCTAAGTCCCATGGGATGCAATTTAAACCTACCAATGTTGTAACAGCTAAGGTATGATGCTGATGAACCTATAAATATTGTAAGAGACCTGGGATTGTTGCTCAGTTCTCAGGAAATGATTCCAGCTGAGTCCACTGGTGTTAATAAACTGCTCTCGATCTTCCACTGTCTCTGGTGCCTGTTTGAACGAAGGGCGTTTTCCCACCCTAGGTTTCTGTAACAAAGGGCGGGGGATTGGGGAAGAGGGGGAAGAGCAGGAGAGAGATGGATCTTCCATCTGCTAGTTCATTCCCCAGATGGCTGTAATGCTCAGGACTGGGCCAGGGAGGCCAAAGCCAGGAGCCAGGATGGGTCTCCCACTTGGGCCATCTTCTGCTGATTTCCCAGGTTCATTAGCAGGGAGCTGGATCAGAAGTTGGGCAGCTGGGATGTGAACTAGCGCCCATATGGTTGCCAGGGTCTCATGCGTTAGTTTTACCCAGAACGCCACAACGCTGGTCCCAAATATGTGCTTTTATGTGATGGTGGATGATACAGCAAAACACACTCAGAGTTCCTCGAGTTTTACCTCCCACCTCTCATCCCCTGTCTGAGTTCCCTAAAGTGTTGCTGACCCCTGCTCTGGGGCTCTTTGACTCCAAGGGTGTAGATAAAGGAGTCTTTCCTTCTGCAGTCTTTCCAGCCGTGCCACCATCCCTCCCAGTAGCTGCCGGGGCACTGTCTCATGGAGGGTCAGGGTCTGCCCCAGCCCCCTAACCCTCTCTGGAGTCTGGGTAGGGAAAGCAGCAGCTACCCCTGCCCTAGGCTGGCAGCACCAGGGAGACTGGCAGGCGAGCCCCGACCCACTCCCATCCAGGTTCAGAATGTGACCTGGGCGGAGGCTGCGTCCCTTGGGGATTGCTTACTCGCTGTTGTCAGAGCCCCACGTGCTCATTTGGCACCAGGCCCAGCCTCTGCCCTTTAATCTGTGGCTTTGGGCAAGTGATTTCTTCTCCCTCTGCCTCTGTTCCTCGCCTAAAGTGAGGATGTTAGCAGTAGCAGTTACTGCACGGTGGGTGGAGGATTCTTAGGAAAACTGCACAAGTTGAGCCAGGAGAGGCCTCATAGACAGCAAGGATGAAATAGGTAAAGGCCACCTCTTCAACAAGCAGTGCAGGACCTACGGGTGTCAGGGATCGCAGACAGAGCGCCAAGGTGACTCCTCCTGGATAAGTCATGGTGGGACTGGTTTTAAACAAAGAGGTTTTGTCTTTGTCTTACAGCTCCATCCTTGGACAAGAAATCATGGCTTTTCTTTTCTTTGTAAAGATTTATTTATTTATTTGAAAGTCAGAATTACACAGAGAGAGGAGAGGCAGAGAGAGAGAGAGGTCCTCCATCCGATGGTTCACTCCCTAATTGGCTGCAACGGCTGGAGCCATGCCGATCTGAAGCCAGGAGCCTCCTCCGGGTCTCCCAAGTGGGTGCAGGGGCCCAAGGACTTGGGCCACTTTCCACTGCCTTCCCAGGCCACAGCAATAGCTGGATCAGAAGTGGAGCAGCCGGCTCTCGCACCGGGGCCCATATGGGATGCTGGTGCTTCAGGCCAGGGCATTACCCTGCTGTGCCACAGTGTCGGCCCTGAAATGATGGCTTTTGATTTCTAATTCACCACACCAAATTTTCCTCCTTCAAACCAGGCACTGCATTAAGTCATTACTTTACCCTGGCCCGGCATCCATTTGTGGTCATGTCGGTTTGCAATGCGATGATTCTGGAAACTTGACACTACCACGGCACCCATAGTCTTCCAGAACACAGCAGTCAACAAGGGAGGAAAACTCAGAGACGGAAAGCCAGCTGCTTGGCTGCGGCCTGAATGCGGCTCCCGCCCCATCCATATGTTGGGACTTGGCACCAATGCCATAGTATTGAGAGCTGCGGTCTCTCGGAGGTGACGGAGTCCCAAGGGAGGAGGCCTCAGGGGTAGGAGCCGTGTCCTCCTGCAAGAGGCCGAGGGAGCGCCCCTGTCTTCCACCACGCGTGGACACGGCGAGCAGGCACCCTCTCGGAAGCCGAGCAGCCCTCGCCAGCAGCCGCGCCCACTGGTGCCTTGCTCTTGGGCTTCCCAGTCTTTGGAACTGTGAGAAATAAATGTGGATTATCTATAAGGAAGTCAGCTAAGGTACTGTGTTGCAGCAGCAGGAAGAGCCTGAGACATGCTGCAGGAGTTCGTGTTGACCCAGTGATGGAAACCCCCACTTTCCAGAAGAAGGAGGAAGGCAATGAGGATAGAGAAAAAACTACAATCTGTTTCTTTCTTGCTCTTGAGGTTCTCGGGCTATCAGCATATATTCTTTTTCTTTTTCTTTTCTTTTTTTTTTTTTTTTTTTGACAGGCAGAGTGGACAGTGAGAGAGAGAGACAGAGAGAAAAGGTCTTCCTTTGCCATTGGTTCACCCTCCAATGGCCGCCGCGGCCGGCGCACTGCACTGATCCGATGGCAGGAGCCAGGTACTTATCCTGGTCTCCCATGGGGTGCAAGGCCCAAGCACTTGGGCCATCCTCCACTGCACTCCCGGGCCACAGCAGAGAGCTGGCCTGGAAGAGGGGCAACCGGGACAGAATCCGGCACCCCAACCGGGACTAGAACCCGGTGTGCTGGCGCCTAGTGAGCCGCAGTGCCGGCTTATCAGCATATATTCTTCAATTTGTGTTCATCTTTGTTTTATTTGAAAAGTGGAAAGAAAGAGATCTGCCATCAGCTGGTTTACCTCCCAAATACTGGCAACAGGAACACAGAATTTCATCCAGGTCTTCCATGTGGGTGGCAGGGACACAAGTTCTTGAGAGGTAGCGGATGGAGCCATCACCAGTTCGGGCCCCAGCTGTTCCTCTTCTGAGCCAGCTCTCTGCTGTGGCCTGCGAAAGCAACAGAAAATGGTCCAAGTCTTTGAGCTCCTGCAGCTGTGTGAGAGACCTGGAAGAAGTTCCTGGCTCCTGGCTTCGGATAGGTCCAGCTCTGACCGTTGTGGGCATTTGGGGAGTGAACCAGCAGATGGAAGACCTTTCTCTCTTTCTCTCTGTCTCTCCCTCTCTTTGTCTGTAACTCTACCACTCAAATAAATAAATAGTTTTTTTTTTTTTTTTTTTACAGGCAGAGTGGACAGTGAGAGAGAGAGAGACAGAGAGGAAGGTCTTCCTTTGCCGTTGGTTCACCCTCCAATGGCCGCCGCGGCCGGCAGAGAGCTGGCCTGGAAGAGGGGCAACCCGGACAGAATCCGGCGCCCCGACCGGGACTAGAACCTGGTGTGCCGGCGCCGCTAGGCGGAGGATTAGCCTAGTGAGCCACGGTGCCGGCCTTAAATGTTGTTTTAAAAAAAGAAAGTACTTGTGTCCATTAGCAGGAAGCTGGGTCCGAAGCCTAATAGCTTAGGCACTCTGGTATGGGGTGCAAGCCTCTCAAGTGGCCATGTAACCACTGAGCCATACACCTACTCCTATCAGCATGTTTTCCTTGTTTTTTAGGGTGTGAGCTGAATCTCTTTGAGTCTCTCTCAGTTGACTGAAATAGATTCATTCCATCATGTTGCAGGCAAATAATCCTCCATCCAGTAATAGACACATAGGCAGCCCCCAGACTTCTAAATACTTTAGTTTATGCAATATCTTAAGGCCATTCTTTTCTCCTAATACTGCCCTAAGCTTTCTTGGAGAACTACAAGTAGGAAGCAAGCTCACATAGAAACGCATGTCAGACCAAAGGCAGACCCATTTCTTTCCAGAAACTGACAGGGAGCATCCTAAGCCCCGATGGAGGAAGCACTGTACTCTGACAGACACTCAACGCTTAGCCATTTGTGTTTCCTCTTATTTTTATTTTTTGAATCTGTTTTTTTATTTTTATGGAGTCATTTGAAGCAGCCTATGAGGGGTCTTGAAAATGCTCGCAGAAAATGCATGTTGTGAAAAAAAAACTCTATGTACAGATTTCAAATACTTTTGCACCAAAAAAAATATCTTTTGAATTTATTTTCCATGAACTTTTGGAAGTCCCTTTATATTTGTGTTTTACTAATCTGTATCTAACTGGTACATGACACATAGTAGGAATTCAATAAATATTTGCATCTTAGGTTTTTTAAAAAGTTTTTTTATTTATTTGAAAGAGTTAGAGAGAGAGAGAGAGAGAGAGAGAGAGGTCTTCCATCTGCTGGTTCACTCCCCAAATGGTTGTAATGGCCAGAGCCGAGCCAATCTGAAGCCAGGGACAGAAGCTTCTTCTGGGTCTCCCACACTGGTACAGGGGCCCAAGGACTTGGGCCATCTTCTACTGCTTTCCCAGGCCACAAGCAGAGAGCTGGATCAAAAGTGGAGCAGCCAGGACTCGAACCAGCGCCCATATGGGATGCTGGTGCTGCAGGCTGGGGCTTTAACCTGCTGTGTCACAGTGACAGCCCCCTTGGTGAGATCCTTAAATGAAAAAAAGAGAGAAGAGACTGATTAGTAGGCAGGGAAGCAAGAATGCAAATTCTAGGAGTGGGTATTTGGCATTGTGGTTAAGATGCATATTGTGACACCCACATCCCATGTCAAAGTGCCTGGTTTCAAGCCCAGCCTTGCTGTTAATGAAGACCCTGAGAGGTAGGAGGTGATGGCTCATGTACTCATGTGGGAGAGCCAAGTTGAGTTCCAGGCTACTGGCTTGAGCCTGGTCCAGCCTGACTGTCGTGGCATTTGGGGAGATGAGATGAGAGATCTCTCTTCCTCTCTTTCTCTGCATGCCTTTCAAATTAAAAAAAAAGAAGGATTGTTCTTAATTTTGTGGTACTGCCATATGAGGGCCTGCTGGAGACAATTTATGGTGATTTCTTTGAAGATTTATTTTATTTGAAAGACAGAATTACACACACACACACACACACACACACACACAGAGAGACTTCCATCCTCTGGTTCACTCCCCAAATAGCTGCAACTGCCAGGGCTGGACCAGGCTGAAGCCAGGAGCCTAGAACTCTAGCCAGGTCTCCTATGTGGGTTGCAGTGGCCCAAGCTCTTGGTCCATCTGCTGATCTCCCAGGTGCATTAGCAGTGGATTGGAAACAGAGTAGCTGAGACTCTAACCTGCACTCACATGAGATGCTGGCGTCGTAGGCAGTGGCTTAACCTGCTGTGCCACAACACCAGCCCTGTGGTATTCTACTTCATTTCACAGAACACACAACTTAAGCTGGTCACACTCCGGGAGACTTGAGGAGTCTGCTCTTTGTGATTGGTATTCTGCCGTCTTCAGAACACTCATAACGGCCTGCTTGGAGTATTCATGAAATAAGATTTACGGGGTGACTGTGACTCCTCTCCCAGTAAGACTGGAAGGTGTCAAGAAGCAGGATGATCTCCTTTGTAATCAGCACCAACTGATGGCAGGACTCTACACAATTGAGAAAGCCCTTAATGGTACCGAGAACTCGGGTACCAGTGGGAGGGTGATTTGGAGGGACCATCCAAACTTGCCGCAGGGACTTCACTTCTAAAAATACATCCTACAGACGTACTCGTACCTGTGTGAAATGACATGTTTACCCACTGCAGCGATTTTTCTAATAAAGGATTAGAAAATGCGTCAATATTCATCAATAAGGACGGGCTACATAAATTACAGGACAGCTATACAGCGGGATGCCAGTCAGTTATTCAGAAAAGAACGGAAGTTCTTTAGGTAGAGGCTATAAAGTTTGATTAAAGGAAAATATTTTGGGGGCCGGTGCTGTGGTTTAGTAGGCTAAGCTTCTGCCTATAGTGCCAGCTTCCCCTATGGGTGCCGATTTGAGTCCTGGTGGCTCCACTTCTGATCCAGCTCTCTGCTAGTGCACTTGGGAAAGCAGCAGAAGTTGGCCGAAGTGCTTGCTTGGGCCCCTGCATCTGCATGGGAGATCTGGAAGAAACTCCTGGATTTTGGCCTTGGATCAGCCCAGCTCTATCTGTTACAGCCATTTGAGTAGTGAGCAGCGGCTGGAGATCTCTCTCTCTGCATCTCCCTCTCTCTGTCTGTAACTCTGCCTGCCATATAAATAAATAAATTGTGGGGCTGGTGCTGTGGTAGTGGGTAAAGCCACTGCCTGCAGTGCTGGCATCTCATATGGGCACCAGTTTGAGACCCAGCTGCTGCACTTCCAATCCAGCTCTCTGTTGTGGCCTAGGAAAGCAGTAGAAGATGGCCCAAGCCCTTGGGCCCCTGTACCCATGTAGGAGACCTGGAAGAAGCACCTGGCTCCTGGCTTTGGATCCACCCAGCTCCAGGTGTTGCAACCATTTGGGGAGTGAACCAGCGAATGGAAGATCTCTCTCTCTCTCTCTCTCTCTCTCTCTCTCTGCCTCTTTGTAACTCTGCCTTCCAAATAAATAAAAATCTTAAAATAAATAAATAATTAAAACAAAACAAAACAAAAGGCAAATATTTGGGGATCAGACTGCCTGAGTTCAAATCTTGCCTCTACCAATTACTGGATATGTGACCTTCATTGAGGAATTTATCTTCTTGGATCTCAATTTTCTTTTTTTTTTTTAATTTTCACTAATTTTTTGAAGATTACTTATTCATTTGAAAGACAGATTCACAGGGAAGGAGGGGTAGAGAATCTTCCACTGCTGGTTCACTCCCCAAATGGTCACAAGAGACAAGGCTGGGCCAAGCCAAAGCCAAGGGTTTGGAATTTCATCTGAGTCTCCCATGTGGGTACAAGGGCCCAAAGACTTGGGTCATCTTCTGGGGCTTTCCCAGCCACATTAACAAGGAGCTGGATGGGAAGTGGAACAACCAGGACTCAAACAGGTGCTCATATGGTACGCTGGCATTGGTGTTGCAGGCAGTAGCTTAACCCACTGCACTACAATTCTGTCTCCTCAATTTTCTTATACAATGAAAGAGAGGGTTCTGAGGATTATAATGGCATCTAGCTTACAGGGTTGTGATGAGGGTTAAATGAATTAGTAAATATAAAGTGTTCAGAATGTTAACATATGACAGCCAAGATCTGATAAATTGTTAATGCAGAGCACAGACAGCATGCTTAATAGAGTAGATATCATATCTGTAATAAAGAGTAAAG
The DNA here is from genome assembly GCF_964237555.1 of Oryctolagus cuniculus. Classification (NCBI taxonomy): domain Eukaryota; kingdom Metazoa; phylum Chordata; class Mammalia; order Lagomorpha; family Leporidae; genus Oryctolagus; species Oryctolagus cuniculus. The sequence continues at coordinate 58,472,353 of NC_091445.1, forward strand.
ACTGGGCCAGTGCCGTGGCTCACTAGACTAATCCTCTGCCTGCGGTGCCAGCACCCCAGGTTCTAGTCCCATTTGGGATGCCGGTTCTGTCCCGGTTGCTCCTCTTCCAGTCCAGCTCTCTGCTGTGGCCCGGGAAGGCAGTGGAGGATGGCCCAAGTCCTTGGGCCCTGCACGCACATGGGAGACCAGGAGAAGCACCTGGCTCCTGGCTTCGGATCAGTGCAGCACGCCGGCCATGGCGACCATTTGGGGGGTGAACCAATGGAGGGAAGACCTTTCTCTCTGTCTCTCTCACACAGTCTAACTCTGCCTGTCAAAAAAAAAAAAAAAAAAAAAAAAAGAGTAAAGACTGGGACCAACATTGTGGTGTGGTGGGTTAGGTCACTGCCTGCAATGCCAGCATCCCATATGAGTGCTGGTTTGAGTCCCAGCTGCTCTGTTTCTAATCAACTCCCTGCTAATGCACCTGGGAAAGCAGCAAAAGATGGCCCAAGTGCTTAGGCCTCTGCTAGGCTCCTGGCTTTGGTCTGGCTCAGCCCTGGCTATTATAGCCATTTAGGGAGTGAACCAGCAGATGGAAATTCTTTCTGTTTCTCTCTCTCTCTCTCTCTCTCTCTGAAACTCTGCCTTTCAAATACATAAATAAATAAGTCTTAAAAAAAAAAGAGTAAAGACCACGTGTGGTGGAATGAGAAGGCTATGCCAAGATGGCCACTGGCAAATGAACCTGATTTGCAAAAGGCTGTGATTGGATGGCTTCGGAAACCACATTACAACGGAGCCTGCCTGGCAACAGGCTGTGACTGGTTAGGGCATAGACCGCCCCTTGACCAGATTGGCTGCCTTGGCTATATGAGCTGCTGTACCAACTGAAATAAACGAGTCTGCAGGCTGCTCACCTCTGGCCTGCTTTCACCCGGCTCCCAGGGTCTGTGATTCCACGCCTCTTGACGCCACCACGCTCCTCCTCTCAGAACGAATCCACAACTACATGTATCTGTTTCTTCATATTTGCAAAGGAAAGATTGAGAAAAAAGTTTCCACTGAATATTCTTTTTTAGTTTTGAATTTTAAAACATGAGAATTATTACCTAGCTCAAACTAATAGTAAATTTAAAAATTAAAGATTTTTTGTTTATTTTAAAGGCAGAGTTACAAAGAGATAGAAAGAGAGAGAGGTCTTCTATCTGCTGGTTTACTCCCCATATGGCTACAATGGCCAGAGCCTGGCCAATCTGAAGCCAGGATCCAGGAGCTTCTTCCCAGTCTCCCACATGGGTGCAGGAGCCCAAGGACATGGGCCATCTTCTGCTACTTTCCCAGGCACATTAGCAGAGAGCTGCATCAAAAGTGGAGCAGCTAGGACTCAAACCAGTACCCAAATGGGATGCCAGCACTGCAGGCTGTGGCTTTACACAATAGCATGCCCCCCCCCCTTGCTATCTGACTGTACCTTCTTTTCTTTTTTCCAGAAGAAGTCATATGTAGTGGTTAAGATAGGGCTTGAGGGACTGATGCTGTGGCGTAGTAGGCTAAGCCTCTGTCAGAGGCGCTGGCATCCCCTACGGGCACTGTTGGAGTCTCTGCTGTTCCACTTCTGATCCAGCTCTCTGCTATGGCCTGGGAAAGCAGTAGAAGATGGCCCAAGTGCTTAAGCCCCTGCACCCACATGGGAGACCTAGAAGAAGCTCCTGGCTTCAGACTGGTCCAGCTCTGGGTGTTGTGGCCATTTGGGGAGTGAATCAGTGGATGGAAGACCTTTTTCTCTGTTTCTTCCTCTCTGTCTGTAACTCTACCTCTCAAAGAAATAAATAAAAAATCTTTTAAAAGATGCTGCTTGGGCCGTCTATATTCTGTATTGGAATGCCTGGTTTGAGTCCTGGTTCCACTTGTGATCCAGCTACCTGCTAATGCGCACCCTGAAAAGCAACAGGTGATGGCTCAAGTAGCTGGGTCCCTGCCACCCACATAGGAGACCCGGATGGAGTTCCCAGCTCCTAGTTTGGCCAGGCCCATCTCTGGCTTTTTCAGGCATCTGGGGAAGTGGACCAGTAAACTTCTGTCTGTCTCTGTCTCTCTGCCTTTCAAATACAATGAAAAATGATTTAAAAATTTTTAAAGGACCTTGCCATTTTCTTCTCTGCTTGCCTTAGCACAGGTCCCCACATCATCCCATACAGTAAGAACTACACCCAAGGGCACCACTTCTTCTGACGTCTTCCTTCAGGACTGGTGGAGACAGTCTAGACATTTCCTGAGTCCCTGTGCATCTAGAACCTCTATGCTGCCTTGGCCCATCCACTTGGCTTTGTCTTGAAATAACCAGAATAAGTGCACGTCTTTTTCCTCTTCCTCTGAGCTATGCTAGGAGCTCCTCAAGGTCAGAGGCCCCTTCTGTGCTCCTTCATATTCCCTCCAGTACTGTCCTCAGTGCTTTGAATAGATTGTCAGATGCATGGAAAATCCCTCAGGACGTCACAGAATGGTGCAAACCGCAGGAATGGGGAAATTGCGCCCTCTACAGGTCTTTTTAAAAAATATGGATGAGAGAGGACAGGGAAGTTCTACCCTTCAGCTGCCCAGGAAGCAGGGGGTTGGACCCGTTCCTTCCCTGCTCTGTGACACCAGGCCTCCGATGGACACATTCTGGGGCCCATAACTACAAGAAGCATGGGGCAGACACCTGACTTGGGCCAGCTTCTGGGTCACCCCTAAAGGTGGTAGAACTGTACACTGCCAAAGACTGGAAACAATTAATTTTTAAAAATTAAGTCTTAACTCACTTTCTTTACCTGTGTTGTAGCCACAGCTGGAGGCTTGGTCTGCTGCACAGACACCCTGGTGTGGGTCTTTACAAGATGGTCTGTGAATTCCTGATATGGAGACTCAATGAACAGTCTCTTCCCAGAGGTCAGGGTCACAAAGCTGTAGATTTGGGGCCAGAGATAGCTGGCAAAGCTGCTTCCTACAGTGCCAGCATCCCATATGGGTGCTGGTTTGAGTCTCGGCTGCTCTACTTCCAATCCAGCTCTCTGCTATGGCCTGGGAAAGCAGTAAAGGACAACCCAAGTCTTTGGGCTTCTGTACTTGTGTGGGAGACCTGGAAGAAGCTCCTGGCTCCTGGCTTCAGATCAGTTCAGCTCTGGCCATTGTGATATTTGGGGAATGAACCAGCAGATGGAAGACCTCTCTCTCTCTCTGCCTCTGCCTCTATAACTCTGCCTTTCAAGTAAATAAATAAACCTGGAAGGAAGGAAGGAAGGAAGGAAGGAAGGAAGGAAGGAAAAAATTAAGAAATGGAGAAAGAAACTGCAGGTATTGGAGGTGGCATCAAAGGCGGCCCTGGCAAATTGCCCAGGGTGGCAGTGCACCCGCTGGTGGGGAGGTGTGGCAGTCATCAATGCCAGGCATCAGCAGTAGCTTCTTGGGGACAACAGCTAAGTGCCTCTGGGATGGGAATGAGGCCACCAGCACAGTCACGGTGTCCAGTCACCCTGCAAGGCACAGTGTCAGCCTGGCCGATCTTGTTCCCCATTATCCTCTCTACACCAGCACAATGAAGAGCTTGGCCAGGGTGGCAGCCCCTCAGATGGTGGTGGCTGCCTCCTTGGTACACTTAGCACTCAGGCTGACATGGACATCAGAGTCCCTGACGACAACCAATTCCTTGAACCTGGCCTGCTGGCCAGCGTGCATCTACTTTTACACCAGCATAATCTTCCAAATCCCATGCTTGGGGGATGCCCCCGGGGAAGTCAATGACCTCTGCCTCCTTGATGCACATGGAGAAGAGACAGATGTCCTCCAGGGACTCGGACTTCATGTCCTTGACCAGCCTGGTGACAGAAAGTCACTCCTGTCCTTGGCCTTGCCTCCAGGAACTCCATGGCCTCAGCCCCATCCCCCACACTGGCTGTGACCAAGGCCCTGGCATCACCCACCATTTGGGATTCTCTGGAGAAGCAGCACAAAAACTGCTTTGGAGGTGGCAATCACGAAACCCAGAGAAATAAAACTCACACTGCTGGTCAGTGCCACTCTGGGACTTATTTCCTTAGCATGATGTGGTCTCCTTTTTTAAGTAATTCATTTTATTTATTGAAAGGTACAAAGAGACAGAGAGCATGCACTTCCGTTTGCTGGTTCACTCTCCAAGAGGCTGCAACAGCCCATGCTAGCCCAGGTGAAATCCAGGAGCCAGGAACTCTATCTGGGTCTCCCATGTGGGTGGCAGGGACCAAGGACTTGGGCCATTACCTGCTGCCACCCAAGGTGTGCATTAGCAGGAAGCTGGATGAGAAGAACCTGGACTTGAATGCAGGGACTCCGGCATGGAATGTGGGGCTCCCAAGCTGCAACTTATTCTGCGCCCATGACTGGCCCCTGACCCAGCGTGGCCCTTAAGCCCCAGTGGTCTGATGCAGGCATCACCTGGGTGTTTTCGGGTTTCATCTTTGTTAATTCAGGCCTGGGAAGCCAGGCACAGCTCATTGCAAAGCTGCTTCCACTCTTTCTGCCCCCTACTCTCCGTGCTGAGCTGAAGGCTCTAGGAAGACAAAAAGCCCCTGCAGGGGAAGAAGGGAGGGTCGCCATCTCCCTGATTCAAGTCCCAGGGGCTCGTCCTGTCTGCCCCTCAGCAGGGAGGGTGCTTGGCTCAGAGGCTGTGAACTCCCCCCTGCTCCTGTCAGCTCGCTGGCTTGGCCATTCCTCAGAGATGCAGCCAAGCGCTCGGGCCTCGGTGGCTTAACCTGTAACCCCGACTAGGTGTGCCCGTCGCCTCTGTGAGCGGCCTCCCCTTGCACCTCGCCTCTCCCTCCGGATTACCCTCTGGGTCTCTCTAGCACCTGCGAAGGCCATGCCACCTTCTCAGATACTCTATGCCTCCTCGAGGGAGGGGTATCAGTGGGGCTCTTGTGTCCAAAATTCCCTTCCTGGCTGCTAGATGCAAGCCAGATCCTCCAAGTTATAGGTAAACCATGGGGGCAGGTGACAGGTGCATTGACACTAGCTGCTTCTCACCCTGCTTCCTCCCCAGGGCTAGCTGACTCCCAGTTAAGAGTACCTGGTGTGTGCGTGTGTGTGTGTGTGTGTGTGTGTCCATATGGTGTTGTGGAGAGAAGCGACAACCAGAAGAACCTGTTATTTTGGTTGCCTCCCCACTGAGATTTCCCCTGACTCAACCCAGGATCATAAAATCAAGGTCTGGCCTCCGATTCCGGGATGGTCTACGGAAGGCAGGAACGAGCATAGCTTGTGGATGTCTCACATCATTAAGATCGACACAACTTTATGCCTCACTTGTCATCCAGCCACATGAAGACTGTGTATCACAAAATAAAAGCAGTCCTGAGTGTAACTGGGAGCAAAAGGCATTCAGTTTAGAACGTGGAATCTGGAAGTACCGTGTTGGGACACAGGACACCTCCTGCTCACAGCCAGGGGCCGCTGGTGTTCGGAGCCCAGTGGTCTTGTTGCTCTCTTAAAAGGCCTGCAGAACTGGAGAACCTTCTCAAATAAAAACAGGCCAGGCGTGCCTCCCCACTGGGACATGTGATCTTTGCCCAGGAGTGCAGTCAGGCCTGTTTTGAGCTTGGCTAACCAACTATTCCTACCCAAGGAAAACGTGAAAGATGCACTGTGCACGTGCCTGGCAGAGAACACGGTTTGTGAAAGGCCCACTGTTTTATGTTTGAAACAGTTATTGTTCCAAGGTTAAAACGTAATCGACTTAAAAGGAAAAAAAAAAAAGTCCTTTTGTCCAAAGGCAAAAAGAGAACGTGATTAGCGGAAGTGGCTAAGCTGAAGAAATCTCAGTGAACTTCTCTGCGTGAGCCCTGTTCATCATCAGCCCTCCCCACTCCCCGGCCTCCTTCCTGCACAGCCCCGTCTACCACCACGCCTCCACCTGATGTCCAGAACGGAAGAGGAGGAGGAGGGCAGCCATGTACATGCCACAATAAGCCACGCAGACTGGGCCAGACCTCACACAGGTCAGTATTCTAAAAGGCAGTTATGAGCTCACTGGGGGCCCAGGGAGAGACGGAGGTGGGTGAGGGATCAATTTATCTTCTCTCCTTGTGTGAGACATCAGCTGAAAATACCAAAAGAAACTCAGTTTGGAACCTATCACCAGCGCACTCCTTTCCCTCTCCAAAAGGAAGAAAGGGAGCACTCACAAAGGCCCACGGGGCTGAAGCCAGAGGGCGAGCGGGATGTCCAAGTTCACACAGAGGTGCACTGGAGGTCACCAGTGGGTTGGAAGACAATGAGTGGCAGGAGACTAGAAGGGCAGGATCGAGCCACATTTACAGGGTCTGGTTTTGCAGTTTAACCTCAGGCACTTGGAGCTATTGGATGGTTTTCACACCTTTTTTTTTTTTAAACAATTAAGTAGTAATTATTTAAATCTTACTAACTAGGGAATCATTTAGTATTAAGTAGTAAAAATTATCACAGAAACATTAGAAACCAGAGATTAGCAATTCTAACCAAATAGCAATAAAGACCCCAAACAGAATAAGACATAATCATCCCATACAGGCTAACCACTGGGAAGATTTTGGGGGAAGAATGGTTTAAAAGTTACCTCCAAAAGTTCATGGAAAATGAAATTAACACATCTCATTTTGGCGCAAAACAATTCTGAAAGCTGGCGCCGTGGCTCAATAGGCTAATCCTCCGCCTTGCGGCACCAGCACACCGGGTTCTAGTCGCGGTTGGGGAGCCGGATTCTGTCCTGGTTGCCCCTCTTCCAGGCCAGCTCTCTGCTGTGGCCCAGGAGTGCAGTGGAGGATGGCCCAAGTGCTTGGGCCCTGCACCCATGGGAGACCAGGAGAAGCACCTGGCTCCTGCCTTCGGATCAGTGCAAGCTGAGGCGGCCATTGGAGGGTGATCCAACGGCAAAAGGAAGACCTTTCTCTCTGTCTCTCTCTCTCACTGTCCACTCTGCCTGTCAAAAAAAAAAAAAAAAAAAAAAAAAAAAAAAAAAAAAACCAAAAGAACTAATAAAAAAAAATTCTGAAATTCATGCAAGTGAAGGGTCTTCAAAAATGCCATGAAAAAAAAAACTATACATGGGTTTCAAAAGTTTTTGCACCAAAATAAACTGATCTTTTAATTTCATTCTCTGTAAACTTTCTTTTTTTTAATCTTAAAAAAAATTTTTTTTTGACAGGCAGAGTGGACAGTGAGAGAGAGAGAGACAGAGAGAAAGGTCTTCCTTTTGCCGTTGATTCACCCTCCAATGGCCGCCGCAGCCCTGGATCATCGCGATGATCCGAAGCCAGGTGCTTCTCCTGGTCTCCCATGCGATTGCAGGGCCCAAGGATTTGGGCCATCCTCAACTGCACTCCCGGGCCATAGCAGAGAGCTGGCCTGGAAGAGGGGCAACCGGGACAGAATCTGGCACCCCGACCAGGACTAGAACCTGGTGTGCCGGCGCCACAGGCGGAGGATTAGCCTATTGAGCCATGGCGCCGGCCCTCTGTAAACTTTCATGAGTATGTGGATATGCATAGCTACTGAAATAAGAAGGGGAATTACTTCACACAAGATTTCTAATCTGATTTCTTTCCTTTTTTTTTTTTTTTAAGATATGTCTATTTATTTGAAAGGCAGAGTTACAGAGAGGCAGAGAGAGAGACAGAGACAGAGACAGAGAGAGAGGTAGAGACAGAGAGAGAGGTCTTCCATCCACTGGTTCACTCCCAGACGGCCACAATGGCTGGAGCTGAGCCGATCCAAAGCCAGGAACTAGGTGCTTCTTCTGGGTCTCCCATTCGGGTGCAGGGATCCAAAGACTTGGGCCATCTTCTACTGCTTTCCCAGGCCATAGCAGAGAGCTGGATTGGAAGTAGAGAGCTGGGGCCGGCGCCGCGGCTCACTAGGCTAATCCTCCACCTTGCGGCGCCGGCACACCGGGTTCTAGTCCCAGTCGGGGTGCCGGATTCTGTCCCAGTTGCCCCTCTTCCAGGACAGCTCTCTGCTGTGGCCAGGGAGTGCAGTGGAGGATGGCCCAAGTGCTTGGGCCCTGCACCCCATGGGAGACCAGGAGAAGCACCTGGCTCCTGCCTTCGGATCAGCGCAGTGCGCCGGCCGCAGCGTGTCGGCCGCGGCGGCCATTGGAGGGTGAACCAACGGCAAAGGAAGACCTTTCTCTCTGTCTCTCTCTCTCACTGTCCACTCTGCCTGTCAAAAAAAAAAAAAAAAAAAAAAAAAAAGGAAGTAGAGAGCTGGGACTCGAACTGGCACCCACACGGGATGCCAGCACTGCCTTTACCTGTTATGCCACAGCACTGGCCCTTATAATCTGATTTCTTCTCATTAAACATTACAAAGTAAATGTTTTGTTATTCTCAGCTATGGTCATTTCAACTTTTCCTAACATTCCTGAGGAAGTCCACACCCTCGGTGAAGAACAGGAATTGACTAAGGAGTGGCTTTCACGAATGGGCCACTCTCTTTAAAATTACTGGTCTAAAATATGTGGATGATTGGGCTGTATTTCACTAAACTCTTTCTTGGATGTTTCAATTGTTTCTAATCTTACACTTGCTACTAATGCATCAGCAAATATAGACTTTACAGCTTTACATACTTACCTTAGTAAATTCATTAGGATACATGATTTAAAGTCTCTCTATATGCATTTAAAAAACTAGGTAATTCAGACGTTGACAAAGCTGGTGCTTCTTCACTTCTTCACCTTGAGATCTTGGTGTTACTAGTTTAGACCTTAGTATTTTCAATCTTCCTAATTTTTTGTCAATCTGATTGACTATTTCTCTCTCTCTCTCTCTTTTTTTTTTTTTTTTTGGACAGGCAGAGTGGACAGTGAGAGAGAGAAAGAGACAGAAAGGTCTTCCTTTACCGTTGGTTCACCCTCCAATGGCCGCTGCGGCCGGTGTGCTGCGGCTGGCGCACCGCGCTGATCCAAAACCAGGAGCCAGGTGCTTCTCCTGGTCTCCCATGGGGTGCAGGGCCCAAGCACTTGGGCCATCCTCCACTGCACTCCTTGGCCACAGCAGAGAGCTGGCCTGGAAGGGGGGCAACTGGGACAGAATCTGGCACCCCGACCAGGACTAGAACCCGGTGTGCTGGTGCCGCAGGCGGAGGATTAGTTAGCCTATTGAGCCGCGGCGCCAGCCTAGTCTATTGCGTTTTTAAAATATCGGGGCCAGCTCTGTGGTGCAGTGAGTTAAGTCACCATCTGCGATGCCAGCGTTCTATATGAGTGCTGGTTCGACTCCTGGCTGCTCTACTTTCCACCCAGCTCCCTGCTAATGCACTTTCAGGTGTCAGAAGATGCTTCAAGTGCTTGGGCCCCTGCCACCCATGTGGGAGACTCAGATGAAGCTCCTGGTTCCTGGCTTCAGCCTGGCCTGGCCCTGGCCATTGAAGCCATTTGTGTAGTGAACCAGCAGAGGGAAGCTCTCTCTGTAACTCTTGAATAAGTAATTTTTTTTTTCACAGAAGTACTTACTTGATCACTGGTAAGGTTACAATTTATTTTCATATGGCTACCAGCCATTTCTATTTCTTTTGAGAACTGTTTGCACATATCCATTACACATTTAGCCTTTTACAGAAGGAAGTTTATATTACAATGTTATTACCAAAGCTCCCAATTAGGGGCCAGCACTGTGGTGCAGTGGGTAAAGCCATTGTCTGCAATACCAGCATCCCATAGGGGCACAGGTTTGAGTCCTGGCTGCTCCACTTCTGATCTGGTTCTCTGCTGTGGCCTGGGAAGGCAGTGGAGGATGGTCCAAGTCCTTGGGTCCTGCACACATGGGAGACCAGGAAGAAGTTCCTGGATCCTGGCTCCCAGCTTCGGATTGGTGCAGCTCTGGCTGCTGCAGTCATCTGGGGAGTGAACCAGCAGATGGAAGACCTCTCTCTCTTTCTCTGTAACTCTGCCTTTCAAATGAATGAATAAATCTTAAAAAAAAAAAATGCTCCCAATTAGTAAAAAAAAAAAAAAATCATCCAAGATTTCCTAATTCTGAGATGACCAGTGTTAATAGTTTAGTCTTTTTCCACGTGTGTGTTTGTGTGTGTATGTGTGTGTGTGCACTGTGTATTTAGATGCATGTATTGGAAAAGTGGATTCACACATGCTAGCTTTACATCAGGATGCTAATAAAGATACAGCTACATTATCTACAGTGACCGATAATAAGGATGGCCTCTAATTTTTCCAATTCTTGACCATTTAGGTAATACATCTCTGTGCTTATATCTCTTTTATGCTTATCTCTTTCTCTCTCCTTTTTTTTTTTTTTTTTTTTTGACAGGCAGAGTTAGTGAGAGAGAGAGAAAGAGACAGAAAGGTCTTCCTTCTGTTGGTTCACCCCACAAATGGCCACTACTGCCGGCGCACTGCACCCATCCGAAGCCAGTAGCCAGGCACTTCCTCCTGGTCTCCCGTGTGGGTGCAGGGCCCAAGCGCTTGGGCCATCGTCCACTGCACTCCTGGGCCACAGCAGAGAGCTTGACTGGAAGAGGAGCAACCGGGACAGAATCCGGCGCCCCGACCGGGACTAGAACCTGGAGTGCAGGCGCTGCAGGCGGAGGATTAGCCAAGTGAGCCGCAGCGCCGGCCTATGCTTATATCTCTTTTCAGTGGAATCAGACTCAAATGGGTTGAACATCTTTAGTAAGGTCAGCTCTTTCGGTATATTGTTATAATGGCTTCCCAAGTACTTAGTCTTCCTCCAATTTTACTAATTTTGGGACTGAGTATTTTTACATTTTTAGTAATAAAATTCATGTATTGATTGATTTAAAAATATTGAACCAGTCTTGCCATCCCAAGTTAAACTCCACCTGACTGTGGTGTACTATCTGTGTATACCGGTGGATTTTATGTGGTAAATCTTCTATTAAGGATTCTTCAGTCTAATTCACAAAATGTTATCGGTCTAAGTTTTTCTTGAACTATTTTTGTTTAAAGATTTATTTATTTATTTATTTTTTGACAGGCAGAGTGGATAGTGAGAGACAGAGAGAAAGGTCTTCCTTTTGCCGTTGGTTCACCCTCCAATGGCCACCACGGCTGGCGTGCTGCGGCCAGGGCACCGCGCTGATCCGAAGGCAGGAGCCACGTGCTTATCCTGGTCTCCCATGGGGTGCAGGGCCCAAGCACCTGGGCCATCCTCCACTGCACTCCCTGGCCACAGCAGAGAGCTGGCCTGGAAGAGGGGCAACCAGGAAAGAATCCGGCGCCCCGACCAGGACTAGAACCCGGTGTGCCCGCGCCGCTAGGTGAAGGATTAGCTTCTTGAGCCACGGCGCCGGCTTTAAAGATTTTATCTATCTATGTGAGAGGTAGAGTTACAAGACAGAGAGACAGAAAAAAAGGTCTTCCATCCGCTGGTTCACTCCCCAACGGCTGCAACGGTCAGAGCTGAGCCAATCCGAAGCCAGGAGCCAGGATCCTCCTCCGTCTCCCACAGGGGTGCAGAGGCCCAAGAACCTGGGCCATCTTCTGCTTTCTCAGACCACAGCAGGGAGGTTTTGTTTGTTTGTGTGGGGAGCAGCTCGGACTAGACTAAGTTACTGGAATTAAGACTTATTCTATGCATCTGCTCTCCCACAATAAGGCGCTGGGAGAGGAGAAAACAGCTTCTACCCAGCTGCCTCCAGTTCAACCAATAAACAGCAGGACTTGCTCCTGATTGGGGGAGAGCGGCGTACTCAGCGTGTGGGCAGCCGAGTTGGGATTGGCAGAGGAGGACTATAAAGGAGGAGAGAGACGGCATGCACCAGGAGCATCTAAGGGGAACATCTAAGGGGAACACCTGTGCAGCCCCCGAGAGAGCCGGCCGGCGGTGTGCCGCTCCCCTGCGGAAGTGGGGAATGTGGCCAGGGGGAACTGCCCTTCCACGGAGGTGGAAGGGATAGTAGCCAACCCGGGAAGAACCAGCAGCAAACCCGGGGAGGGCCGAGCAGACGAAAGAACAACGCAGGGTCCTGTGTCATTCCCCCACGAAGAGGGGGAGCGACATAATGGTGCCGTGACTCGGATATGAAGCCTAGGCAGGACTTAGTGTTGTTCCTCCATGAAGAGGGGGAGCGACAGTTTGTTTTTTTTTAAAGATGGAATTCCCTTTTGTTCTCCTTAGTTAACCATTAACCCTGGAAAAATAAAGTTTTTGCAGGGATTTCAGATGAAGAGGGAAAAGGCTGATGGGCTGGCCTCTAGAGTAGATTGAAATTGGAATACTTAAAAACCGTTTGTATACTATGAAATTGGAATACTTAAAAACTGTTTGTATACTATGTCTTAAGGATTGAAACGCTACAGTCTTGGCTAAAATTCACATCTATAGGAGACATATGTCAGGTTTAAAGTTTAGGATTTGAAGTCAATAGAATTCTCTAAGCACGGTAGTGTGCTGATTAGCTGATACATTTCATTAAGTGAACATATCATTCAAATAGAATTTTATTATAGCAACAGCAAATAATTTAATCTCAAATATGTTTGGTTGTATATAATGGGTACCAGTGTTATCACTCAGTAATGTTGAGAGGATAAAATAATACAACAGTGTTTCAGAAAAGTTCACAGGGGCTAGCGTGATATAGTGGGTTCATCAGCTGCCTGCAATGCGGGCATCCTATATGGACACTTGTTCGAGTCCCGGTTGCTCCACTTCCTATCCAGCTCCCAACTAATGTGCCTGGGAAAGCAGCAAAGATGGCCCAAGTACTTTGGCTCCTGCCACCCACATGGGAGACCCAGAAGAAGCTCCTAGCTCCTGGCTTCAGCCTGGCCCAGCCCTGGCTGGTGGAGCCATTTGGAGAGTAAACCAGTGGATGGAAGCTCTCTCTCGCTGTAACTTTGCCTTTCAAATAACATCTTGGGACCGGGGCTGTGGCTTAGTGGTAAAGCCACCACCTGCAGTGCTGGCATCCCACATGGGTGCCAGTTGGAGTCCTGGCTGCTCCACTTCCAATCCAGCTCTCTGCCACGGCCTGGGCAAACAGCAGAAGATGACCCAAATCCTTGGGTCCCTGCACCTGCGTGGGGGACCCAGAAGACGTTCTTGGCTTCTGGCTTCGCATCGGCTCAGCTCTGGCCCTTGTGTTTGGGTTAGCTGTTAAGATGCCAGTTTACCTCGGGTTCAACACTTGGTTCCTGACTCCAGGTTTCTGCTAGCTAATGTGTATCCTGGGATGCAGTGGCAGTGGTTCATGTGACTGGTCCCTGCCATCCACGTGGGAAACAATCTGAATTGAGCTCCTGACTCCCAGGTTTGACCTTGCTCTGTTAGTCCTGGCTATTGCAGGCATTTGGAGAGTGAAGCAGCAGAGTGGCTATATCTCTGACAACTACTCCCTCCCCAAATTTGTGAGAAATAGTGAAAAGATAAAATTTGGTGTAAAAAATTTTGGTATAAAAAATCTTGAAATAACTTTATTATCCATTTTCCATGAACTTTCATAATCTATTTGCATGGACTTCACCTTTGTATAATACTGTATTTTGTCCTTTGTTGGGAACATTTTTTTTGTATTAAATAGCTCTGTCAAATTTAGCATAAAAAGTGGTAGATTCATAAAAGGAACTGTTAATAACTGAAACTTCGTAACATACTGATAACTTCATATGACCATGCAAAGCAAATTACTTTTAAAAGCTGATGGTAAAAATACCACCTTACATGTTAGAGTGATCATATGGATAGGATTAAGGGTCTGATAATAATAATAGAATTAAAAAGGAGTGAATACAGTCCACATATCAGACTCACAGAGAATAATTGCTTTAAATAGCACTCTGACTTCAGAATCAGCCCTTAAGGCATTCAGGAATGGAAAGCCAAGACACTGCAGCAGGAGCTGGTGCTGTGGCGAAGTGGGTAAAGCCACTGCCTGCAATGCCGGCATCCCATATGGGTGCCGGTTCAAGTCCCAGCTACTTCACTTCCAATCCAGCTCTCTGCTGCAGCCTAAGAGGGCAGTGGAGGATGGCCCAGGTCCTTGGGCCCCTGTGCCCACGTGGGAGACCCAGGGGAGGCTCCTGGCTTCTGATTGGTGCAGTTCCGGCCACTGTGGTCATCTGGGCAGTGAACCTGCAGAGGACTTCTCTCTCTTGTGTAACTTTCAAATAAATAAACGACCTACATGAATGATCTCTGTATCTGAGACCCCAGGAGAGAGAAGTGGTCGTCAAAAACAGATATACTTTTCTCTGAAGGGAGGAGAGAACTTCCATTTTGCTTATGGCCTTTTCTAAATACTGATGGAGTTTGTGGATTCGAAAGGCTTCCAAAGCCTAGGCAGCTTAGGTCAAGAGCCTTGGGTGATCACTGATGTCACACATAAGAGAAATTGTTAAATTCCCACGCAGGACCTCTGTCCTCAAAGAGTTGTATTATAACTGTCTAAGTGCTTGCAAAAGATGTATTGTTCTTCGGTGCTTTAAAGTTAACTAAGTTTCTAAAAACAAAAAAAGTGAAAATAACTTCAAGATGCAGATTTTGAACAGCCTCCATCTCGACTGTTGAGGAACAGTTCTTTTTTTCCCTACAAATTGTTGAACTCTTTACTTAGTGTAGAGTTGGTCTTCTGTGTATAAAGTGAATTGAAAATGGATCTTAGTGGAGAATGGGACTGGTAATGGGAGAGGGAGGAGGAGGAGTGGTGGGAGGGCGGGTATGGTAGAATCATACATATTCCTGTAAGAATCACTAGATTCCTATATTCCTAAAGTTGTACTTATGAAATGCTTGAAGTTTGTATTCCTTGAATAAAAGGCTTATTTGGGGGAGGGGAGGTAAATAAAAAATAATTTTAAAAAATCAGAGGTCCTTTGCTATGCAGTTCATACAATTTTGCATTTTTAATTCTAGCTTATTCAAAGAAATAGAATACAACAGTGGGTAAGAAGAGTAGAGAAAAATATAATCTGGGACACAATATATAATTAGGGGAGGGGAAAAATCAATGTTTTATTTGGAATATCACTAAATAACTGTAACGTAAGCTTTCACTAATAACATGGAAAGCAAATTTGAGATGCAGAGAAAAAGTATTTGCCAAATGCACGGGCCCAGCGCTGTGGCATAGTGGGTTAAGCCTCTGCTTGCGGTGCTGGAATTCCATATGGGCGCCAGTTGGTGTCCCAGCTGCTCCTCTTCCAAGCCAGCTCTCTGCTGTGGCCTAGGAAATCAGTGGAAGATGGCCCAATTGCATGGGCCGGGGCACCCATGTGGGAGACCAGGGAAGAAGCTCCTGGTTCCTGATTTCAGATCGGCTTAGCTTGGCTGTTGAGGCCATCTGGGGAGTGAACCAGTGGATGGAAGACTTCTCTGCCTCTGTCTCTCTGTAACTCTACCTCTCAAATAAGATAAAATTAAAAAAAAAATGCATTAGGGCTGGCACTGTGCTGTAGTGAGCGAAGCCTCTGCATGTAGCGTAAACATCCCATTTCTTCCCCCATTCATGTCCCGGCTGCTCCTCCTCTGATCCAGCTCTCTGCTGTGGCCTGGGAAAGCAATAGAAGACGGCTCAAGTACTTGGACCCCTGCACCTGTGTGGGAGATGCTTGGCTACTCTCTATGGATTGGCCTAGTTCCAGCTGTTGCTGCCATTTGGGGAGTGAACCCTCAGATGGAAGACCTTTCTGTCTAACTTTACCTCTCAAATCCTAAAAAAAAAACCCAAACAAACAAACATTAACAGGGCATTAATAATGCTTTTGCAACTAGAAAAGTTTATTTCTTTAAAACTATCAAAGCAGAAAAAAGGTACCTGTGAATATCAAATGAAGTTATTCTTTCATACAAGATGGTCAATGTGGGCCTGGCCACAGCTATGAAAACAACCTCTGCAAAAATATTAATTCAGGAATAATTATTTCAAGAAGGTACCAATTATATTTCAGGTTGAATACATCCTCAAAATGCTTAATTTTGAAACACATGTTGAAAACCTAATTGCAAGATGAAACAGCTGCCAGGCAAAAGCCTGAACATGAAATTTTTTTTTCAAGATTTATTTATTTGAAAGTCAGAGTTACAGAGAGAGGACAGGCAGAGAGAGAGAGACAGAGAGAGAGAGAGAGGTCCTTCATCCGATGGTTCACCTCCCAATTGGCCACAACAGCCGGAGCTGCATCCATCAGGAGCCAGGAGCCAGGAGCTTCTTCCAGGTCTACCATGTGGGTGCAGGGGCCCAAGGACTTGGGCCATTCTCTACTGCCCTCCCAGGCCATAGCAGAGAGCTGGATCAGAAGTGGAGCAGCCAGGTCTCAAACTGGCGCCCATATGGGATGCCAGCACTCCAGGCCAGGGCGTTAACCCACTGCGCCACAGCTCCTGCCTGAACATGAACTTTCACACTTGTTTTTTTTTTTTTTTTTTTTTGACAGGCAGAGTTAATAGACAGTGAGAGAGACACAGAGAAAGGTCTTCCTTCCGTTGGTTCACCCCCCAAAATGGCTGCTACGGCCTGAGCTATGCCGCTCTGAAGCCAGGAGCCAGGTGCTTCCTCCTGGTTTCCCATGGAGGTGCAGGCACCCAAGCACTTGGGCCATCTTCCACTGCCCTCCCGGGCCACAGCAGAGAGCTGGACTGGAAGAGGAGCAACTGGGACTAGAACCCGACGTCCACGTGGGATGTCAGTGCCACAGGTGGAGGATTAACCAAGTAAGCCACAGTGCCGGCCCCCATACTTGGGTCTCAGCTCCGTCACTTCAATTTAGTGACATAAACAACGATGTGTGATCTAGTTACCCTGGGCTTCGGTTTCCTCATCTGGAAAAAAGTATGGCATTCTCACTTAATATTACTGTTAAAATGTTACAGAGAAAGAGGTCTTCCATTCACTGGGTTCATTTTCCCACATGACTACAATGGCCAGGACTGAGAGCCAAGCTGAAGCTAGGAGCGCCAGCCAGGTCTCCCCTGTGAACGGCAGGGGCCTAAGCACTTGGGCCATCTTCTGATTTTCCCAGGCCATTATCAGGCAGCTGGAATGGAACTGAGACAGCCAGGACTCAAACCGGCGCCCATAAGCCTGCACTGCAGGAAGTAGCTTTACCAGCAAAGCCACAATGCCGGCCCCTTGAACAGCTTTAAATGGGAAAAGGTATACAAAGACCTAAAATGGTATCTGTCATAAGCTCACAGTAACGGTCAGCTTCCTCTCTTCCTTCTTAAGAGGACAATGAGAAACAAAACTCTAAAATTTTACTGAATGACTAAACATTTGAGAGTAAAAAGATGCATAAAGATCAAAAAATATTTTTTAAAAGACTAAAGGTATACAAGAGTATGTGACAAATCTGGAAGAAAAGCTCCATCAGTCTCCTATAGCATCCTGGCACTCTAAAAGTCTGGGAAAAGATTTTGTCTCTAGAAAGAAACTGAACCAATATGGTACTAAGTTACACAGCTTTCTGGAAAATCTGTGCTCGCACAACCAACATTTGTCAGGAATAACAAGTAGTACCAAATAAATTTGAATATGGTTTTACTGAACTGTATGTCATTTCAAAGCAAAAGTAGTTTATGATGTCAATTCTAACATATAATACATTTAAGTCATTACATGAATTTAACTTTTTATTTATGTATTTCACTGTAGTGCTGTGACAACAAAATGACATCTGTGTACCAGAGCATACATACATACATCAACAGTAAGATGTAACCTTTCATTACACCACTGCTAGAATATTTAGCTTTTTGTAGGAGACATAAGCATGTAAGATGGCCACACCAAATAATTTTCTGTTTTTTTCTTAATCTTAATTTTTTTTAGCAATAATACTTTTATCAATGTCAATGTTAATAGAACTATAAGTTATCTGGGTGATGGGGTACGTGTGTGTGGGAATCATTCAACTGCATCATGTTGTAATTGTTGCTAGAGTAATCTCACACACACCAATAGGGAACTGTCACCATAATTAAGGGCTAGCTACTGTTGTTAGTTGCACAATGATAAAGTTCTTTTGAAAATATTGGTTAGCCCACTTATATGTGAAAAATGCCCTTTCCACTTATACAGAAGAAAAAAATATTCAGAAAGTTATTTTTGGCCTTGCTATGTCAAAAAGTCAACTGTACAAAGATCTAAGTTAAACTAAAATTATAATTTTAAAAGTCTATTAAAAACAAAAATGTCATGCATTTTATTATCAATTATGCAGAGGCTTTTAAAACTGTTGCAAGACCATATAATATATATATTAGCTTTTATACTGCTAATGCACAACTAACAGCAAACTTGATTAGAATAACAGAAATCTTTCTTAATTACACCTTTATATATCACACTAGAGAGACAAATGCCACAA
The DNA here is from genome assembly GCF_964237555.1 of Oryctolagus cuniculus. NCBI lineage: Eukaryota > Metazoa > Chordata > Mammalia > Lagomorpha > Leporidae > Oryctolagus > Oryctolagus cuniculus. The sequence continues at coordinate 58,490,666 of NC_091445.1, forward strand.
GATCTGCAGAAACATTCAGTTCTGAGCACTCAAATGGCAGAATAACTTTATGTGTTGTAGTCCTTCACATATAGAATAACAAAAGGAAAAAAATTCTGCAGTCTCACGTTACAAAAAAACGTACTGCTGTAAAATGTAAAGGAGGGGTAAAAGGATATCTTCTATAACACAAAATAACACACCTAGTGTCAAAAAGCAAACAAAACTTCTAAATAAAAATATCAAAATACACAGAGCAACTGAAGCACAAATCCTGCATTAAATACAGTAAAGATTGAGTAAGACAATGCACTATTTAATAAAAGACACAAAAACAGGGAGACCTAGGGCAACCAGTAAATAAAACCAAAATAATGGGAAAACGATCTGAACCACTGTTTACCCCTAGTTGGAGTACAATATTTTTTGGTGTCTTTCCATTCATATAATACCTAACACTGTACATTAAGCTTTTAATGTCACAGAAAAACTTGGTTCTTCCATGAAATTCTTAAATTCTTGATGAATTTTTCGAAGTAGACATTATTATGAATGAAAAAGAGCCAACAAATGGGCACCTGTTTTTAACACTGAAGAATTACAGAAACTTTTTAAAAGTTATCGTAATCTTTTTTATCTTTTTTCCCCTCAGCTTCAAATCCATCAACTCCATCACTATCCCTTCTTCGCTTTCTGTTGTTGTGGATGTTAAAACGCTGGCTCATTTGTGGTAATGGATCCATGCCTAACACTTTGTGTATTTGGCGGAATGCAAGGAGTCTCAAAGCAAACTGCAATAAAAAAAAGGAAACAGAATTTAGAATAAAAAAAAATTACTTATTTTAATTAAGTTTGCAGCTCTCTTCTAATATAACAATATAAAAAAGCATGTTGGGTGAGTGTTGGCACAGCAGTTAAGGCACTGTTTGTGAAATCCTCTATGGTAGTGTTTGGGCTCAGTGCCGGCTCTGCTCGATTCCAGCTTCCTGCTAATACACTCCAGGGGAAGCAGCAGATGACGACTCAAGTGGCTGGATCCCTTCCACTCGTGCGGCAGATGTGGATGGACTGAATTCTAAGCTTCTGGATTTGGCCTGACCTAGGTTCATAGCTGTTGAAAGTATTTGGTGAGTGAACCAGTAGATGGAAGATCTGTCTGCATTTCCCTTTGATACAAGTATCTTTCATACAAGTATCTTTTTATGGTTGTAACAGCAAGGGTTGGGCCTGGCTAAAACCAAGAGCTGAGAACTCAACACCAGTGTCTCAGGTGGGTGGCAGGGATCCAGCTTTTTGAACCATCATCTGCTGTCTCCCAGTGTGCACATCAGTAAGGAGCTGGAATTAGGAAATGGAGCCAGAATTCAAACCCTAGCATTACAATATGAAATATGGGTGTGCCAACTGGCAGCTTAACAGCTGTGCCAAATGCTTTTCCCTAACTCTTTATATAAAATTCTTTCAAGGGATTTACTAAAGAAGCAGAAGAATAAATACTGCACCATGATCTCATCTGAAGGACAATCATTAAAAAACAAACAACCCAAAAAACCCCTTGAGAGCAGTAACTCAACAAAGCTTTGGGACTAGAATTCTAGTACCTGTGCACTGGATGTAATGTCTTCACGCTGCTGGTCAGTCATTGTTGCCAAGGTGTCAAAGGGATCCTTTTCACAAGGATCCAGAAGTCCAGGGCTACCTACATCAATCACCAAAAGCAGACAAAAGCATTGGCATTATCTGTTTGTAAAACAGTAGTTTCTATTCAGTTATCAAACAAACTTCACTAAAAACAAAGAAAATTTACCTTTAAGAATAATCCCAGAAGAAATACACTCAAAAACTCTTCTCAGTGCATCTCCAGGGCTCTGAGGACTAGAAGCACTGCTGATTGCTTTCTCTACTAACAACTCCATAGCCTAAAAATGAAAACACATAGTTTGCTTTTTTTTGTTTCACATAGTTTTATTTTTAATAACTGCTATCTTTAGGGCAGGTATTATGGCACAATGGATTAAGCAATCACTTGGGATGTCCAGAACCCAAATCAGAGTGCTGCTTCAAGTACATGCTACTCAGCTTCCAATCAAGCTCCTGCTAATGCATACTGGGAGGCAGCAGATGATGACCCAAGTGCTTGGGCCCCTCCTATCCTTCCAGCGCTGGTTCATTCCCTGAAAGGCTGCAACAGAAGGGATAGGCCAGGTGGAAGCCAGGAGCTCAGAAGTCAATCCAGATCTTCCATTTGAGTGATAGGGACTCAAGTACAGCAGCCATCACCTGCTGCTTCCCAGGGTGTGTATCAGCAGGAAGCTGGACTTGGGAGTGGAGCTGAAATTTGAAGCTAGGCACTCCGGAGGAAGAAGGCATCTAAAATGGCATCTCCACTACTAAGCCAAATACCCACCCCACACATTTTCTGATACCTACAGACTGATGATACTAAGGAATTAGGGCAGGACAATATTCTAAGACTTTTTTCTTTATGGTTGATATTATCTAAATTTTCATTTAATGCAAAACTGAGCTTCTACTATCCCTAAGGAAAATAAAAATTATGCTTTCACTTTTGAAAAGACTAAAATCTAAAAATATACAAGAAAAAAAGTATGGATGTAGAAAGCAAATGATGTAGATCTAACCTATTTCATGTTTTGAAGGATCTTTTATTAGAAATATTTCTTACAATTTATTTAAAAAAACTGAGAAATGATTTTGGTATGATTCACCCTGTTTAATCATCTCTACTAACCAATTCCATAACATTTTCACTCCTCCCACCAAATCATTCTCATTAGCAGTCATTCCCCACCTCCACCCCACATACCCAGCAGCTACCAAACCATTCCCAGTCTCTACAGATTCGCCTGCTCTGGAGATTTCACACAGAGGGAACCACAGAAAATGTAGCTTTTTGTATCTTGTTTCTTTCAGTTAGCAAAATGTTTAACATTCATCCATAACATTGTATTTAAATTTTGAAGAAGACCACCAATAGCAATAGAAATTCAAAGAAAATAGTTTGCAACTTCAATGAAATTCTTAAGAAAAGAAAAATCAACATACTTTTGTGAGAATCTCCTTTGGGATCTATACTAAAAATGGGTTACAGACATACTCCAAGGTCATTTCTTAGACTCTCTAAGCAATACGAGACTGAATAAAATTATAAAATAATGAATGGTTGGGGCCGGCACTGTGGCATATTGTGTAAAGCCACCACCCGCAGTGCCGGCATCCCATATGGGCACTGGTTCAGGTCTTGGCTGCTCCATTTCTGATTCAGCTCTCTGCTATGGCTTGGGAGGGCAGTGGAGGATGGCCCAGGCCCTTGGGCCCCTGTGCCCATGTAGGAGACTCAGAAGAAGCTCCTGGCTCCTGGCTTCGGATTGGCACAGCTCTGGCTGTTGTGGCCAACTAGGGAGTGAACCAGTGGATGAAGACCTCTCTCTCTGCCTCTCCTTCTCTCTCTGTGTAACTCTTTTTTTTTAAATAAATTTTTTATTTATTTGAAAGTCAGAGTTACACAGAGGGAGAGGAGAGGCAGAGAGAGAGGTCTTCCATCCGCTGGTTCACTCCCCAAATGGCTGCAACGGCCGGGGCTGTGCCAATCCGAAGCCAGGAGCCAGAGGAGCTTCTTCTGAGTCTCCCACATGGGTGCAGGGGTCCAAGGACTTGGGCCATCTTCTACTGCTTCCCCAGGCCACAGCAGAGAGCTGGATCAGAAGTGGAGCTGCCGGGCCTTGAAACGGTGCCCATATGGGATGCCAGCGCTTCAGGCCAGGGCGTTAACCTGCTGTGCCACAGCCCTGGCCCCACTCTGACTTTCAAATAAATAAATCTTTAAAAAAAAAATGAATGGTCATAATAAGTAGAAGTCACAATGAAAAAGAAGCAAAGATGGTTCAGTTTAGTTTAGTTAGTTGAAGAAGGCAAGAGGATGTTTAAGACAGAATTTCTAAGGATCGTCATTTAAAGGTTTTAGTTTTTGAAGAAATAAACTATAAACGTGTATGGGCTATCACTCATTTCCAGATAACAGGTATTATTTTAAGATGTCCACACTGAGATCCTTGAAAATAAAAATCAATGTCATTAATTTTGAACTTCCTTTGTTCTGGCATAAAGTAATCAGCATATAATGAACAGTAAAATACTGATGTGTTTAACTTTATTTTATTTTATTTTCATTTATATGAAAGGCAAAGAGATAGCAAGAAGGACACAGAAAGATCTTTTGTTTACAGCCAAAACAAATTTATTCAAGGGAAAACAGGTTTGCAGAGATGGCTAACTGCTGGCATGCACACAGAGTGAGCGTATGGCAGACAGAAAGACAATCTGTCTACTGGTTCTCTTCCCAAATACCTGCAACAGACAGGGCTAGGTCATCCCACAGACAGGAGCCAGGAACTCAAGTACCTGAACTAACAATTGCTGCCTCCCAGGGCGTGTATTAGTAGAAAGGTGGAATTGGAAGCAAAGGTGGGACTCAAACCCAAACACTCTGATATGGGATGCAGGAACTTCTTCCACATTTCTCCTGTGAATGGCAGGAACCCAAACACTTGGTCCATCTTACACTGCTTTTCCCAGGCCATTGCCAGGAAGCTGGATCAAAACTGGCACCCATATGGGATGCTGGGGTTGCAGGCAGCAGCTTTTCCTGCTGTGCCAACACTGACCTCTAATTAAGTCAGAATTACAGAGAGGGAGAGAGGGAGGAAGGGAGGGAGGGAGAGGAAGAGGAAGTGGAAGTGGAAGAGGAAGAGGAAGAGATCTTCCATCAGCTGGCTCACCCCCCCAAGATGGTTGCCAACAGCCAGAACTGGGCCATGCCAAAGCCAGGAACTTCATTTGGGTCTCCCAAGTGGGTGGCAGGGTGCCAACACTTGGACAATCTCCTGCTGTTTTTCCTAGGTCATTAACAGGGAGCTGGAGCAGCTGGGACATGAATTGGCGCCTATATGGGATGTCAGGGACCCGGGCTTTGACTTCACCTGTTATGTCACAACACTGGCCCCTAAGGGGCATCTTAACTGCTGTACCAAGTGCTTGCCCCTTATGTTGTGTTTAAAATAAGTAAAAATTACAACTTTCCATAAATGCCTGATTTCCACTAAGTATTTTTTAGCAAATGTTATGGGAAAAGTAAGTATTAAAAATCAACTATAGCCGGCGCCGCGGCTCACTAGGCTAATCCTCCGCCTAGCGGCGCCGGCACACCGGGTTCTAGTCCCGGTCGGGGCGCCGGATTCTGTCCCGGTTGCCCCTCTTCCAGGCCAGCCCTCTGCTGTGGCCAGGGAGTGCAGTGGAGGATGGCCCAGGTGCTTGGGCCCTGCACCCCATGGGAGACCAGGAAAAGCACCTGGCTCCTGGCTCCTGCCATCGGATCAGCGCGGTGCGCCGGCTGCAGCGCGCCGGCCGCGGCGGCCATTGGAGGGTGAACCAACGGCAAAAGGAAGACCTTTCTCTCTGTCTCTCTCTCTCACTGTCCACTCTGCCTGTCAAAAAAAAAAAAAAAAAAAAAAAAATCAACTATAATTTAGGTGTATCAAGTAATACATGTAACACAAGTCATCTGCTTTTTGACTAATCTTAAGAAGTGGGAATTTGTGATTCAAATTGGCAGACAGGAAAAGTATTTAAAGGCACAGTGGTTAAGCAACTGCTTGGGATACCCACTTCCTCTCAGAGTATGTGAATTCAAGTCCTGGCTCTGTTCTCCAATCTAGCTTTCTGCTAATGAACACCCTGGAAGGTAGCATGTAATGGTCTAAAGAGTTGGGTCCTGGGGCCGGCGCTGTGGCGCAGTAGGTTAAACTCTGTCTGCGGTGCCAGCATCCCATATGGGTGCCAGTTCTAGTCCCAGCTGCTCCACTTCCAATCCAGCTCTCTGCTGTGGCCTGGGAAAGCAGTAAAAGATGGCCCAAGTCCTTGGGCCCCTGCACCTGCATGGGAGACCGGGAAGGAGCACCTGGCTCCTGGCTTCAGAATGATGCAGCTCCAGCCGTCGTGGCCATCTGGGGAGTGAACCAACAGAAGGAAGACCTCTCTGTCTCTCTCTCTCACTGTCTGTAACTCTACCTCTCAAATAAATAAATAAAATATTAAAAAAAAAAAAAAAAAAGGGTTGGGTCCAGACCACCCACATGAGAGACTCAGGAATGAGTTCTTGGCTCCTGACTTGGCCTGGCCCAGACCTGCAATTGAGGGCATATGAAGAGTGAACCAGTGGATGGAGGACTTCTCTTGGGTCTGCCCTAAAAATAAATAAACAAAAATAAAAACAAACATGGGAAAATAAAATCATAACCTAAAAAGCCTGAAAAAGTTGAAAAATCATAAACTTGAAAAACAGTAAGTCAATTATGGGGGGGACACAAAAAAGTCAACACACAAACACACCAATGAAACTAGTCAGGGGGCCCGTGCAGTGGCACAGCACGTTAATACCCTGGCATCCCATGTGAGCGCCGGTTCTAGTCCTGGCTGCTCCACCTCTCTGCTGTGGTCTGGGAGAGCAGTAGAAGATGGCCCAAGTCCTTGAGCCCCTGCACCCATGTGAGAGACCTGGAGGAAGCTCCTGGCTCCTGGCTTTGGATCGGCACAGTTCTGGCCATTGCGGCTATCTGGAGAGTGAACCAGTGGATGGAAGACCTCTCTCCCTCTCTCTCTGTAACTCTTTTAAATAAATAAAATAAATCTTAAAAAAAAAGAAAGAAACTAAGTCAGGGAGTACATGCGGCACAGCAGGTAAAGCTACTTTTTGGGACACCCACATCCCATATTGGAATGACTGGTTGAAGTCCCAGTTACACTGTGCTTCTGATCCAGCTTCCTGCTAATGTGTGAAAAGCGGTAAATGATAGTCCAACTGGGTTCCTGGCTCCTGGCTTTGTCTTGGCCTAGCCCTGGATATTGCAATCATTTAGGGAGTGAACTAGGGTGTGGACAATTTGTCTCTTGTGCCTGTCATTCTGCCTTTAAAATAAGTAAATCCTTTTTTTTTTTTTTTTTTTTTTTTAAGGAAACTAAGTCAAATGCTTTCTGCTATCATTTGCTGTGAGACAAGCAAATTCAAAATGCTGATTTTCTTAAAAACATGGCTGCTTTCCAAGCAGATGTCTACAGTTTGGAGGGCAAAGAAAGAAGAAAAATATACATAGTTTATAAACTCTGAAATGTGTGCATTTAAAAGTAAAAGGACAAGGGCTAATGCTGTGGCATAGCAGTTAAAACCTCCGCCTGCAGTGCTGGCATCCCATATGGGTGCTGGTTCGAGTCCCGGCTGCTCCACTTCTGATCCAGCTCTCTCTGATGGCCTGGGAAAGCAGTGGAAGATGGCCCAAGTGCTTGGGCTCCTGCACCCGCGTGGGAGACTCAGAAGCAGCTACTGGCTCCTGGCTTTGGACAGGTGCAGCTCCGGCCATTGCAGCCAATTGGGGAGTGAACCAGCAGATGGAAGACCTCTCTCTGTCTCTCCTCTCTCTGTATAATTCTGACTTTCAAATTAATCAATAGGCCGGCGCCGCAGCTCAACAGGCTAATCCTCCGCCTTGCAGCGCCGGCACCCCGGGTTCTAGTCCCGGTCGGGGTGCCGGATTCTGTCCCAGTTGCCCCTCTTCCAGGCCAGCTCTCTGCTGTGGCCAGGGAGTGCAGTGGAGGATGGCCCAAGTGCTTGGGCCCTGCACCCCATGGGAGACCAGGAGAAGCACCTGGCTCCTGCCTTCGGATCAGCGCAGTGTGCCGGCCGTGGCGGCCATTGGAGGGTGAACCAACGGCAAAAGGAAGACCTTTCTGTCTGTCTGTCTCTCTCACTGTCCACTCTGCCTGTCAAAAAAAAAAAAAAAAAAAAAAAAAAAAAAAAAAAAACCACTAAAAAAATTAATCAATAAATCTTGAAGAAAAAGAAACAAGAGTAAAAGAACAGCAAAATGAATAGAATCAGATTAGGGAATGATTGTAATGTAAGAGATACTGGGGATTAGAATTATTCTAAGAGAAAAGCTTATTAAAATCATATTCAATGCTTCAAAATCTAGGATTGCAGTGTGCTCTTAAAAAATAATCATGAGGGGCTGGCACTGTGGCATCCCATATGGGCACCAGTTTGAGTCCCAGCTGCTCCACTTCCCATCCAGCTCTCAGCTGTGGCCCGAGAAAGCAGCAGAAGATGGCCCAAGTCTTTGGACCCCTGCACCTGCGTGGGAGACTTGGAAGAAGATCCTGGCTCCTGGCTCCGGACAGGTCCAGCTCCAGCCATTGTAGCCATTTGGGGAGTGAACAAGCAGATGGAAGACCTCTCTCTCTGTCCCTTTCCCTCTCTAACTCTACCTCTCAAAGAAAAATTAAAAAAAAAAAAAAACACTATTTTCTCACCTCCCCCCTATCTAAGTTATCTTTTAAAAAACGACACACAATTTATGCTGGATCCTTGTCTGATGTCACAAAATACTTTCAGAGGCAGTCTACATGGAGCCGTTTGGGGAGTGAACCAGAGGATGGAAGTCCTCTCTGTCTCTGCTTCTGTGTAACTCTTTAAAATAAATATTTTTTTTAAAAAAAGAGCATATTAAATGTGATTATTAAAAAAAAATCATAGGCCGGCGCCGTGGCTCAATAGGCTAATCCTCCACCTTGCGGCGCCGGCACACCGGGTTCTAGTCCCGGTCGGGGCGCCGGATTCTGTCCCGGTTGCCCCTCTTCCAGGCCAGCTCTCTGCTATGGCCAGGGAGTGCAGTGGAGGATGGCCCAGGTGCTTGGGCCCTGCACCCCATGGGAGACCAGGAAAAGCACCTGGATCCTGGCTCCTGCCATCGGATCAGCGCGGTGCGCCGGCTGCAGCGGCGGCCATTGGAGGGTGAACCAACGGCAAAAGGAAGACCTTTCTCTCTCTGTCTCTCTCTCTCACTGTCCACTCTGCCTATCAAAAAAAAAAAAAAAAAAAAAAAAAAAAAAAATCTATATAAAAAAAAAAAATCATGAGGGGGCCGGCACTGTGACGTATTAGATGAAGCCACTGTCCATGATGCCAGCATTAACTAGCTTCCTTAGATGCTAGTTTTCAGTTTTCTTTCTTTCTTTCATTCATTCATTCATTCATTTATTTTTTGACAGGCAGAGTGGACAGTGAGAGAGACAGACAGACAGAAAGGTCTTCCTTTTGCCGTTGGTTCACCCACCCTCCAGTGGCCGCCGCGGCCGGGGCACCGCGCTGATCCGAAGGCAGGAGCCAGGTGCTTTTCCTGGTCTCCCATGGGGTGCAGGGCCCAAGCATCTGGACCATCCTCCACTGCACTCCCTGGCCACAGCAGAGAGCTGGCCTGGAAGAGGGGCAACCGGGACAGAATCCGGCGCCCCGACCGGGACCAGAACCCGGGGTGCCAGCGCCGCAAGGTGGAGGATTAGCCTAGTGAGCCGCAGCGCCGGCCAGTTTTCAGTTCTAATAGAGGCAAAGAGCAATGTAAAAAACAAACCTCTGATAAGACTATGGTAGCACAGGCTCTTTTCACTGTTTTGGTAAATCAGCAAACCACTTTTAGAACACAACTAGTGAGCCCTATCAAAATCTTAAAAGGCACAACCTAAACCAGCAACACCAGCATTAATGATATACAGTAGGAGAGTTATACTTCCCAAAAGCAAAATAAAAAAATTCTTTATGGCTGCTTATTTGTAACAGACAAGAAATAATCTCTAGCACTAGGAGGCCTGAATAGTAGTACCAATTACCCTCTTCAGCATTATGGCTACCACTGAGTGTTTACCCTGTTCTAAGCATTGCTCTAAGTCTTCACATACATTAGCCAATTTTAATGACAATCACCTTCTGAAGGTATAGAAGATTCTTTTGTATAGTTGGAAACTCTTATTCCTCTCTTTCAAAATAAGTAAGTTAAAGTGAACAACACATACAGTCCATCTATAACTGATAACTTACTGATTCTTCTTCAAGTTAAGAGAATGTTAGTTCTTCTCCTATCATTTAAAACTTTTTCACTGAGGAAGCAAGTGCTTAGCCTAAGGGTTGAGGTCCCTGCATCTCACATCAGAATGCTTGGGTTCAAGTCATAGCTCCCAATTCCAATTTTCTGTCAGTACAGATCTTGGGAGGCTGCAGCTAACAGTTCAAAGTGACTGGGTCCCTGTCACACACTTCAGAGACCTGGACTAAGTCCACTGCTCCTGAGTTCTACACTGGACCAATCCTGGCTGTTGCAGGATTGGTATCAGTATCTCTGATTCTCTTTCAAGTAAGTAAAAAAACTTTAAAAATTATTTATTTTTTAAAAGATTTATTTACTTTACTTGAAAGGCAGAGTTACAGAGAGACAGATCTTCCATCTTCTGGTTCACTCCCCAAACAGCTGCAATGACCAGAGCTGGGCCAATCAGAAGCCAGGATCTTCCTTTAGGTCTCCCATGTAGGTGGCAGGGGTCCATCTTCCGCTGCCTTCCCAGAAACATCAGCATGGAGCTGGGTCAGAAGTGCAGCAGCCAGGATTTGAACCAGTGTGCATATGGGATGCAGGTAAAACCACAGGCAGTGGTTTTACCAGCTAAGCCACAGGTCCCAGCTTCAGCTTGAACCAGCTCTGGCCATTGGAGTGCTCTATTGATCTTTCAAATAAACATTTACATCACACCAAATCAAAACCTCATACCCATTAAGTAACTTCTCATTCTTTGTATACTGTCTCTATGGATTTATCTATTCTCAGTACTGTGTGTTTGACTTCTTTTAGTTAGTATATTTGTGGAGGTTCATCCATACATACTGTGAAAGATCATGGATTTTGGAAAGAACAAATAATTTAAAGCTAGATTACCATTTTCAATACTCATTGCAATGGCAAAGTAATCTGAGTGGTAAATAAAAATGAAGATAGTTTACAACAATTACATATTTATGTTGTGAAAATCAAGAAGAAAATTTACTGTTCAAGGTACTAGCACAGAGCCAAATCTCAGTTCTCTAGCTCCCAAAACATGATAATGATGAAGAACTATATACACGGCCGGCGCTGTGGCTCAATAGGCTAATCCTCCGCCTTGCAGCGCCGGCACACCGGGTTCTAGTCCCGGTTGGGGTGCCGGATTCTGTCCCGGTTGCCCCTCTTCCAGGCCAGCTCTCTGCTGTGGCCAGGGAGTGCAGTGGAGGATGGCCCAAGTCCTTGGGCCCTGCACCCCATGGGAGACCAGGAGAAACACCTGGCTCCTGCCATCGGATCAGCACGGTGCGCCAGCCGCAGTGGCCATTGGAGGGTGAAGTAACGGCAAAAGGAAGACCTTTCTCTCTCTCTCTCTCTCTCTCACTGTCCACTCTGCCCGTCAAAAAAAAAAAAAAAAAAAAAAAACTATATACACAGACTACTGCCACTGAAGCAAAAATTAATGGCTTTAATGGAAAAGAGGAAGCAGTCAGAGACAGAACATTTCCAAGAAATTGAGTGTTTATTCTGCTTGGGCAACCCTAACGTAGCCCCTAAACTAGGCTCTTTGCAGAGAAGATGGGAGTAAAGTTGGCAGTTGGGGGAACAAAATCCAAAGAATAACTTTAAGTTAGTTTGGAAAAAAGTAGAATGAATCAATGAATCACACTCTAAGCAATCCCAGGAGAATTTTTCCTAAAAACAAAAAACTTCTTCAGACCACTTTCCATCTCACCAAAGGAAAGCACGATACTCTGTCATACTGACGACTCTATGAGAATCAGAAAAAAGCAGAAAGGAAAAAAATCCCAAATTACCTACATCTAACTATTACCAGCAAGCAGCAGACATTAGATTAAGATGCAGATATATAAGAAAATATGTAAGATTGTTCAAGGGAAGCCAAAGGTACCCAAACTGGCTTCATATAACCTCAACATTTTCATGTCGAGGAAATGCGATTGTTGCTAAAATGAGATGGTACCATAGGTTCAGGAAACAAATGGAGCAGATTCTCCAAGGGAAATGATTCTATGAGTCCATTCTGGGTCTGATACTTGAATGAAGGAGTACCAATATAACACACCATACAGGAAAGAGCATAGCTAATGTCTACCAACAAGGCTGCATATAATCAAATCTTACTTTCCACAGCAATTCTTTTTTATTTTATTTTTAAAGATTTATTTATTTATTTATTTGAAAGTCAGAGTTACATAGAGAGGCAGAGACAGAGACAGAGAGAGAGAAAGAGAGAGAGAAGTCATCTACTCACTAGTTCACTCCCCAATTGGCTACAACAGCCAGAGCTGTGCTGATCCAAATCTAGGAGCTAGGAGCTTCTCTGGGTCTTCCCACGCGGGGGCAGGGGCCCAAGGACTTGGGCTATCTTCCACTGCTTTCCCTGGCCACAGCAGAGAGCTGGATAGGAAGTGAGGCAGCCAGGTCTTGAACAGGCGCCCATATGGGATGCCAGCACTGCAGGCGGTAACTTAATCTGCTATGCCACAGCACTGGACACCACTAGCAATTCTTAAAAGTGTTAACTCACAGAATAGGAGGTATCAAAAGAAGGTAGAAGATCTGCATGACATCCTTGTACTTGTGTGGAATATAATGAGAGAAATCTATTTTGCATGGATTTTCGATACTAGTGCCATGTTAATGTTATGTTTATCCACTGTTATCAATGTAACCTTTGATGTCGGATGTTATTGGTGGAAGAGACTGCATGTGGAGGAAAAGGATATAAAGGAACTTCGTATTTTTCACTTAATTTCACTTAAATTTGATCTGAACCAAAAATTTCTCTAAGTCCATTAAAATTTTAAAAAATAAATCAAGGGGTAGGCATTTGGTGTAGCAGTTAAGTCATGCTTGGGATACCAGCATCTCATACTGCAGTGCCTGGGTTCACACCCTGGTTATTCCATTTCTTTTTTTTTTCTTTTTAAATATTTATTTGAAAGATAGAGGGAGCGAGCGAGCGAATGAGAGGTCTTCAATCCACTGGTTCACTCCCCAAAACAGCCTCAACAGCTGGAGCTGGGCCAATCTGAAGTCAGGAGCCAGGAGCTTCCTCTGGGTCTTCCACATGGGTGCAAGGGCCCAAGCGCTTGGACCATCTCCTACTGCTTTACCAGAAACATTAGCAGGGAGCTGGATTGGAAGTGGAGCCGCTGGGACTCAAACTGGTGCCCAAATGGGATGCTGGCACTGCAGGTGGAGGCTTTACCCACTATAGCACAGTGCCAGCCCTGATTACTCCATTTTTGATCTGGCTTCCTGGTAATGTACATCTAGAGATGTGGCAGATGATGGCTCAAGTATATGGGTTCCTCATACCCATGGAGCAGACCTGGATGGAGTTCCAGAATCTTGATTTCTGCTTGATCCAACTCTGGCTGTCGAGGGCGTTTGAGGAGTGAACCTCGGGCATCTCTCTTCTCTATCTTTCAAATAAAGTATTAAAAAAAAGTCTGAATGAATTTTAATTCTAAGAGAATTTGATGAGTAAATGAAACTAATAACATTAAGAACTCAAAGCTGAGATACCAAAGAATAAGATATAGCTGAAAACCAAACTACTGAGAAAGGGACAATACAGGGAACATAAGGGAACAAAAATGAAAACAACTACAGAAAAAATAAACAAGACAAAGTCAATCCAAGAATAGGATAACTGGCATCCCTAAACTAGAGACTCATACTAATCAGACATAACAGAAAACTGCTTTCCACTTAACTAACAAAACAAACAAACAAACAAACAAACAAACAAAAAAACCCTGAAGGACCAAAGGCCAAAAAGATTTCAAAGAAATACTAATATTAAACAGTGACCCAAAGACATAATTTGTCTTAGTTACCGAACTCCAATGATAAATTATTCTTCAAGGAGCCTCTAGAAAAAGGGCAGAAAAGACAAGGCTGGACTTATTTCAAAACCAAATGCCCAAAGACAATGGAATAATAACAGAGGAGAAAAACTGTGACCTAACAAAGTAATCATCACTGAAATAATGGCAGGTAGTAGCAATTCTGAAACATGAAACAAATTTAAGAAATATTTTAATGAAATGAAAAGGTGAAGTACTAACTTAGCCTTAGTAGATGACACTGAACCATTTAAATATAGAACTAACTTGGCAATCTGGAAGAAAACACAGCTGGATTCATCTTTGATTCATGTATGGTTTTAGGTTAATTTTTAATTATACAAGAAATGTATGTTTATTCTATCCTGGTAAAAATCAAACATTACAAATCTATCTTAATCATCCTTTCCCTCCTGCTCATCAGATATTATTATTATTATAATTTATAATACATTCTTCTAGGAGTCTTTGCTACCTATGTAGTAAACATAGCAGGGCTGGTATTGCAGTGCAGCATGTTAAGATACCACATCCCATACTGGAATGCTGATTCGAGGCCCACGGCTATGCTTCCAATCCAGCTCCCTAATATGCCTGGAAAAAAGTGGATGGTGACTCAAATATCTGGGTTCCTGCCACTAATATGTGGAAGACAAGATGGATTCCTCGCTCCTGGCTTCAGCCTGGCCCAACCCTGGCTGTTGTGGGAGTAAAATGGGGAGTAACCCAGCAGATGGAACATGTCTCAGGTGGAAGATCTCTGGCTCTTACTCTGTCACTTTGCATTTCAAATAAATAAATAAATAGAAATTTTAACAATACATACATCCATGTAACTTCAGAAAACATATATTAATGGAAAAATATTCCCAGATGAAATATGTGTGAACTAATCTGTAGACTAAACTATGAGCAGTCTTTGTAAGCAGAGCACAAAATCCAGAACACATGACTGATTCATTAGAAATGGTACAAATTTACAAAAGTGGAAAAAATTTTTCCACACAAATAAAGGACAATTTTGTTATTACAAAGTTAATATAATTCAGCCGGCGCCGTGGCTCACTTGGCTAATCCTCCGCCTGTGGCACCGGCACCCTGGGTTCTAGTCCCGGTTGCTCCTATTCCAGTCTAGCTCTCTGCTGTGGCCCGGGAGGGCAGAGGAAGATGGGCCAAGTGCTTGGGTCCCTGCACCCGCATGGGATACCAGGAGGAAGCACCCGGCTCCTGGCTTCAGATCGGCGCAGCGCGGGCCGTGGCGGCCATTAGGGGAGTGAACTAACAGAAGGAAGACCTTTCTCTCTGTCTTTTTCTCACTGTCTATAACTCTTTCTCTGTCTCTCTCTTAACTCTGCCTGTCAAAACAAAAAACAAATTAATATAATTCAGTGAACGATAGGTATTAAAGCTGCCAATTAAGATAAAAAAACTATTAATGCCAATAATAAATGCAAATAAAAATGAGATGTGATACTCTGTCTAACATTATTAACTATGAAGTGAGAATACTTTCCAGAGCAAGTGCAGATATAAAGAAGATGCTCAGTCTAACAAGAGTTGTCTGAAACTGTTAATGATAAAACTTTCTGGTTGTGATGCAGGGGGTTAAACCACTGCTTGTGATGTTCACAACCCCTATATTGAAGTGCCTGGTTTGAGGACTAGCTACTCCATGCTTCCAATTCAGCTTCCTGCAAAAGTACCTGGGAGCCAGCAGATGATACCCCAGACACTTAGGTTCCTGTCAGCCACAAGGGAGATCTGGATGGGCTTCCTGGTACTTGGCTTTAGCCTGACCCAGGCCCTGCTGTTGGTGGCATTTGAGGAGCAAACCAAAAGATGGAAGTTCTCTTTCCCCCCTCATCACTCTACCTTTCAAATAAATAAATAATTAAATCTTTAAACAGAAAACTTTCTGGAACAATTAGCACCTGTTTTATTTTTTATAAATCTGAAAGGCACAGTTACACAGAGAGAAAGGAGGAGGAGAGATAGAAAGATCTTCTATTTGTTGGTTCATTTCCCAAATGGCCACAAAAGCCAGGGCTGGGCCAAGCCAAAGCCAGGAGCCAGGAGCTTTCTTGGGGTCTGCTACGTGGGTGCCAGGACCCAAGGACTCAAGCCGTTTTCTGCTGCTTTCCCAAGTTCATTAGCAGAGAATTGGATCAGAAGTAGAGCAGCCGGACAGGAACCGGTGCCCATATGGGATGATGGTCCCACAGGCCAAGGTTTAGCCTACTAATCCACAGTACCAGCCCCCTGTTGCATTGTTTTTAACAAATTACATCTTGGGACTCTTGGAAAAGGCACAAATTTCCCTCATTCTCTGTACTCTTTGATATTTTCTATGTATGGACAATGTCAAATTTTGCTGAATTGGCGTCCATGTGATGGACATCTGGGCTGTTTATATTTAGCTATTAAATCATTATTGTTCTCTCTATATATAGTTGTCGAGCTTGAGGGTGGAAGAATTTACTGGAACCCAGATTTCACATTCAAAAAATAAGTGCTGGAGCAAATGTTGTGACCAAGCAGGTAAAGCAGCTACCTGCAATGCCAGAATCTCATATGGGTGCCAATTTGTGTTCCAGCTACTCCACTTCTGATCCAGCTCCCTGCTAATGGTTTGAGAAAACAGCAAAAGATGACCCAAATATTTGGGCCCCTGCTACCCATGTGGCAGATCTGGACGAAGCTCTTAGCTCCTGGCTTTGTCCTGGCCCAGCCCTGACTGTAGCAGCCATCTAAGGAGTGAACAAGTGGAAGATCTCTATTACTCTGCCTTTCAAATAAATACACAAACAAAAAAGAAAACATGTAGAGTATAAACAACAGTCTTCTTTATGCTTTAAAAAATTAAAACTTTATAAGATTAAATAAAATAAAAACATTATAAGAGCCCCAGGATTTCTTATTAGAAGAGAAAAATAAAACTATATTTAATAATGAAAATAAAACTGATAATCAAATGCAAGTTAAGAGGATGAAAAGCAGCTGCAGAAATATTTCCAATGTTCATTTTTTACATCATATAGTTATTACTTACCCAGCTTGGGAAATCAGACCAAGTTGGAACTCGTTGACAGAGGTCTCGGAGAATACGTATGATTATCACACAGGACTGCAGACCATTAGCTCTAGCCTTGAGAGCAACACAAAAACTAATTGAATTAATCTTAGAAATACTTAAAATATCCCTTGAAAAAAAATTAAAATACCACTGTTCAATGGAAGCTCAGATAAAACTAAAAATAATTGCACTGAGAACTGTATTCAATGAGCTGCCATTTACAGCAATATTTTAAGCCAGAGTTAGTATTTAAAAGCTGGTATTTAGGTCAAAGTAAACAGATTATACAAGAACAATATTTCTTGATCTCCTGTGAACCTTGACCTGTGTTCATTTAAAACAGGAAACTTATTAAAAAAAAAAAAACCTGCCTATTTCAGAAATAAAAGAAAAAGTAAAGAGCTAAAAAGTTGTCTAGGGACTGAAAGGTTAAGGAAATCTGTTTGGTTTCCCTTCTGTGCCTTTGCACGACTGCAAAGTCACTAAACCAAACAGCTGCTTCCTCACCTTTCACTCCCTACACCTATTAACTTAAGAGAAAGAAGGGGGAAATCTTAAAACTATACACAAAGCTTTAAACACATATTCCATTATTTAAAGCAAAGTTAATCTGCAGCCTTATGGAATATAATGTATATACACAAATGTGATATTCCTATACAAGTCAACTTTAAATATAGTCACTAAAAATAAAAAATAAAAAAACCCAGACTACCAAACACCCCCAAAACCTAAAAGTTTATTGTCAAATCAATAGTAGCTGCGATATGCAGATTGCATGTTCAAACTCAGCTTTCTATGCTAACATATTTTCAGAGATTTAATTTAAAATAGTATTGCTTGGGCAATCTTTGAAATGTTTAAGCACAGTTAAACATGTTTTACTGAACTACTCTCTCATAAGGCTACAAGAAAAAAGTAAAATGATGTTCCGAACCTGGAACCACTTAGCGTGGCGTAGAGCAGCCAGAGCGTCAAGGCATTTTTGCCTGTCCAAGACGTCCGGTGGGTCTTTCACCATACCCGAGGTTACATCTAAAATGGATTGAATTGGCAAAATGCAGTGAGGAATGGGTGTTTGACCAGGTGAGCAAGACACTTTCTTAAAGTAGCATCAGTGTCACATGAGCCATTTGAGAGTTTGTCAGCACTCTAATGTACCCACGGAGTTATTTTCAAATTTACATAAACCAATATGAAGAACAGAGGAGAATTAAATTCAACTCTCAATTGAATATAATAAGTAATTTCTGGGAGTATAAACCCTACCCACCAAAAGGAAAGATTACTGGACACAGTGCACCAGCACAAAGATGACAAGACAAGAGGGAACACAAAAATCCACCTTAATAAATGAGAATGTACAATAAACTACCGAGTTTGTTCAATATCTAAATGGTCATAGGTTATCCTGGGGCTTATATAGCAAGGGATTCATGATGAACATGCAGTGATTGATACAATCATAGAAAAAAAAAATGAAGAACCAAAAATAGGCACTTACAAGAGTTCAACTTACTTCTTTTACAAAACATTTTAGCTATTAGAGAATATGAAATGACTTTCAAATTCAAAGCTGCTATTAAATATGAGTAACTGGAGAAATAACGGATAGCAGAAAAGCAACAGAAACCAGCATGGTTAAACAGAATTAAGTACAGAAAAGATGCAACAAGGAGAATGCTCTGATGATAAAATAACATGTAGTCTCTAAGCTGGTTAAAACGTAAATGAGCTACATAAAATTGAAGTAGAAAACATGAAACTAAACTAGGACCAGAAGTTCACTTTACATTAATAAAAACCATTCAAAAAGGCAGTAAAAGGGCCAGCTTTATATTCATCTACACATCTGTAAAATGTGTACACTTGGCTAAAAAGAATCAAACTATGGAGAAACAAAGGATGTAATAATTCATTGAGTAACTCAAATGAACATCACAGACAAAAGAAAACCTGAGTATGATAAAACAGGAAAAAATTTAAAGATGACTTTTTAAGAGTGCTGGCTGCAACTCTGGGTAAGTTAATTCATCATGTATCTCACTACAAGCATTCAGAAATTTTAAAAGATAACTTGTTCTTATTTTGAGTATATGACATATACAAAACCATATTTTAAAATTGCTAAATACTATGGCTGGCATGGGATAGTGGGTAAAGCCAGCGTCTACAGTGCTGAAATCCCATATGGGCGCTGGTTTGCATCATGGTTGCTCCACTTCCAGTCCAGTTCTCTGCTATGGCTTGGGAAAGCAGCAGAAGATGGTCCAAGTCCTTGGGCCCCTGCACCCATGTGGGAGACCCAGAAGAAACTCCTGGCTCCTGGCTTCAGATCAGGGCAGCTCTGGCCATTGCAGCCACTTGGGGAGTGAACCAGAGGATGGAAGACTTCTCTCTCTGCCTCTGCCTCTCTGTAACTCTGGCTTTCAAATAAATAAATAAATCTTTAAAAAAAATTGCTAAATACCATCCTAGCTGGGTTTTCTTTTCTTAGTTCTTGCTTCTCACATGGATAAAGACTTTTCAAAAGATGTATTAGAAGGGAGTTTTTAACAGTTAAGGGAAATTATGTGGTATCCTGAGAATGAACACTGAAAGAGGAATTGTGTGCTACAAAGAATCCATCAAGGCCGGCGCTATGGCTCACTAGGCTAATCCTCCACCTGTGGCGCCAGCACCTCAGATTCTAGTCCCAGTTGGGGCGCCGGATTCTGTCCCGGTTGCTCCTCTTCCAGTCCAGCTCTCTGCTGTGGCCCGGGAAGGCAGCAGAGGATGGCCCAAGTGCTTGGGCCCTGCAACCGCGTGGGAGACCAGGAGGAAGCACCTGGCTTCTGGCTTTGGATCGGCACAGTGCGCCGGCTGTAACAGCCTTTTTGGGGGGTGAACCAACAGAAAAGGAAGCCCTTTCTCTCTGTCTCTCTTAATTCTGCCTGTCAAAACAAAAACAAAACAAAACAAAAAACACAAAAACAAAGAAATCATCAAAAAATCAGGAATAATCTCAAAACTTTCAAGTTCAAGAAACAGACTATTTTGAATAAGGAAAAGGGTCATGGGTAAGCACAGCTAACTGAGAATTTTAAAAAAGGAAAAAGAAAAAAGATAAATAGGAAAAACAAAAACACCTCTCCTCAAAGTATGCAAACTATGCTAATAGGACCTCTTTCCCTGCTCTTATTGACATTATTTGCTAAAACTAGAATGCAAATAGGTGACAATGTGCAAATCTCCAACTAACAGTTTTTAAATTTCTAATGTTAATAAAAATTTTATGATCTCCTCAAAAAATATAAGAAAAATTTTCTTTTTGCTCAGAAGCATTTACAACTTTGGAAATTTAAGTAGCTGACACAAATTCAAAGATGCCAAGACACCTATTGCAATCTAAAAACAGATTAGAATTATATTTAAGAAATCTTTGTTAAATTTTGAGTGTGGATTTTTGCACCCATTTTATATTTCAAGTGGATTAACCCCTTAGATATATTCGGCTAAAATCATATTTGTGGTCTCCAATACCCAGTTAACAGAACATAAATCAGTTAATTTATGAAAACAAAACGTAGATCCTTATCCTACATTTATTAATTGTAAGGGGTTAATCACCAATTAGAAGACATGCCGTGTCCACACTATTTTATAATTAAAAGTTAATGGGAATATATTAATTTAAATTAACATGGTAATGTAAGATATATAAACCACTCAACCATTTAAAAACTAGTGTGAACACTGCTCAAATCTAGAGACAAAGACAAAACAAACAACAACCACAACAGACAATAAATGCCAGACTCTGCATCCAAAATCCCTCCTAATCAAATGGCAGATGTGACACTGAGCCTTTGAAAACCTTGGTCAAAAATCCTTCCGATGTCTTGGCAGCAACCCCTGACAGGAATCAATCAATCCCCTCCTAGAAGGCTTTGGACCGGGCCTGATAAGCTACAGGTGGAAAAAACACACGATACTTGGCTTGCTACTGACAAGACTCGGTAGCAAGGGTTAGAACATTTTTTACATTTCAAGCTTAAAGTCAATTAAATGTTTACAAATATTTAACTGCCAAACACAATATCATAAAATAGATCTGTCATGCGTTTAACAGTTATTTGGATAATTTATTTATTAAATACTTTTTAATTAAACAGGACTATTAAGCATTAAAGAAGCTACCACATTATGTGCAAGTATTAAATCTCATAATTTGCAATTGTTCTTTCCGGCAAAGCCTTCCTTACCCTCTGTACTATCTCCCCAAAGCAAGCTATAGGCTTTAAATGATTTTAAGACACAGAGCACTGGTAGCTGCAGTAAGAGAGAATACATACCGTTATTCTGCAGCAAGAAAGAAGCAATCTTCATAACGAAGCTAAAGACATGGTTTACTGCAGTTATCTGCAGCAAGGAACACTCTATCAATGTTTCTACACTTTTGCACATTCAACTTTCAGCTCAGTGTCTTGAAGCAAAATCTTTAAATTTTGGAATGCCCATTTGTATGTCCTCACAATCATATTCATGAAATTCAGAAAAATTCTAACTGAAGTCTGGGTCAGACAAAAATATAATTTTGTTTCCTTTAAAAGGGATAGGGTGACATAATTTACTACAAATGATATTGTTAACTTCAGGCTTGATACTGTGTAAGTTTAATTAAACTGGACAAAATATACTCTGAAGTAAAGTTTAACAGTTATGAGAATAATTTCATACTAAATACAGAAATATTTATTCATAAGACTTTATTAGAAGTTTTTGTTTCTTGCTTGAAATCCTAATTAATGGGCCACATGCTGCATATGACCTGATCAGACTGGCTCAGAAATTGTTTCTCCAGCAACACTGATAACCAGACCTTGAGTGGAAACTCATATTCACATAAAAGACCCTTTACACAAAATCCATTAATTTTTAAGATACAAAGCTTAAGATATAACATGAGTCCTAATATGGTATGTGTATGTATATTTGTGCTCAAAGTATACAAGATTAAATATATAGCAAAATGTTCTTTTCCTGGGTTGTGGAAAGCCCAGTGCCTTAAACATAACTGCCCTGTGTGAGAAAATAAATTTAAAAGGACAGCAATGCAAAGTCTTTACTCTTTAACCTATATCACAAAGAAATGTTAGGGTAGAATGTAGCGCCATACTCAACAAGTTAGAAGTATAAAAACAACATGGAAGGAAACAAAGTAAATTTTATCTGACCCATAAAACAACAGAACCAACAACTGCAGACACCGATCATGCTTTTCAGCTTAAAAGCTTTTGAAGCTTTGAAAATATTACAGAATAGTCCCTAAAGCAACATTGCTGGCACCAGCAGGATTTCATGTTCTACAATGTTAAGTTTAAAAACCATTAGTTGTTATTTTAACTAGCTAGCTACATTTTTAATATTTTTTTAAATATATAATACACGATCTTAGGGTCAAATGCCCAAATCTAGGTTCATTAGGATGCTCTGCACTTAGCAAAGTGCTCCAAAGAAAAGAGCAACCTCAGAGAACTAGAAATATCTACCCCAGGACAAGTCAAATCCATGATTATGTAACAATGTCTCTTAAAATGCAAATGTTACGTATATTTAGCCAATTTTATTGGTGCAACTCTCTTGCCTTTTTTGAAAGACAAGGTAAGATCAAGAACTTAGGAAACATTTAACACATTGCCAATAAAAATAATTTTGGAGGTTTGTTTTTCCAGAAATCTGAGGTTAGCAAGAAAAGAAAAAAATCAATCATACCATTAGTGTTTTATATAAAAATACTTCACCAAAAAGAGCATATACTTTTGTGAGAAATTATCTTAAGCAAAACTGGTTGCTAAATAAGTCACATCTATCCAATTCATGTAAATGCCAGCATGTTGCCTTCTAGGGCTAAATACCATTTTAAAGAGTAGGTAAATTAAAAAAAAAAAAAGGTTAAAAAAAACCAGTAGAATGTTTAATGGCTTTCCAACCTCCTTCCCTCATGTTCTCTTCTCGAATAATTGGAGATGTCAGGGTGATAGTGACTTGCATTTTGGGTTCCACACATGAATTCAAAATTATTGCCGCTTCAGATACAGCACATTTTATATCGTACTTCTCAGGACTTATCACCTATGTAATGAAGATAACAAAAAGTTACTTGGATCTATTCCCATTAACAGACAAGAGCAGTTTCATATGCCTCTTTAACTTCCTCTTAACTATCCACAAGGACTAAATCATATACAACTTCATCTAAAAAGTCTTATCATGAATGTCAGTATCTTTCATCTCTTGTTCTTCCTTACTTTTGTGGAATTCTTTGTTGAGCCAACACTTAACCACTGCTTGTACATGTGTCTCTCTTACATGATAAATACTTGGATAAAAGAAACAGTGTCATATATATCACATAAGTTAGCAGAATTTTAAATGATTAATTATAGAGCACTTAACAAAGCACTAGGTAAATGTTAACTATTCTGATGATGAATTATTACTTCTCTTAATTATTCACTTATATAGTAAGAACTGGTGGACTTGGTAGAGTATTTTCCTTTCAGCTTAACTGTTAACTACTATTCTGTTAGGATGCTATTTCCTGCTCTGCAGTTTTACTAAGCACCAAAATAGGATCAATATTTTTTCCCACAGAATCCATGATTCTTCCAAGGTCTCCAAACCTTTTTACCCTTCAATGCCCTTGCATCCTCAATAGAGGGGTAAGAAGCACACATAACAATGACACTTTGGCAGGCTCCTAATACTTAAAAAATATTAGCCTACAGTAAGAACTTTGTGTCTGGAACAATGGAAATCTAAAACAATAATTTATGCCAGAGATAAACTTTAATACTTTGTTTCACTTTTGTTTTTCATTAACTGCTCTGCTGTGGTCTAGTACTATTCTGACTCACCACCGTAATACATACTATCAGTAAAATCTCACTTCTTGGATTCAGAGTGCCTAACTAAATCAAAGTTTTAAATTCTATACACGAATTTATCGAAGAAGTCAATACTTTAACTCCTAGTCATCCTGACAAGCTAATATATAAAATTACATTTTTGTTTGTTTAATAGAGAGGCAGAAAGAGACAGACAGACAGAAACAGAGAGCACCCATCTGCAGTTTGTTTCCCAATTGACTTTAATGGTGGGGGCTGGGTCAGACTCAAGCTGGCAGGGACTCAACATTAGCAAAAAGCTGGTTCAGAAGTGGAGTGAGGGGACTTAAACCCATGTATTCCAAATATGGGGTGTAAGCATCTTAACCGGCATATTGTCAGGTCATATGTCCATCCCATTGAAGTTTCTGAAATTCAGGCTTAAAAATTTAAGGTTCCAGGGATCCAATGCTGTAGTGCAGTAGGTTAAGCCTCTGTCTGCAGCACCAGCATCCCATATGGGCGCTGGTTCTAGTCCCGGCTGCTCCTCTTCTGATCCAGCTACCTGCTATGGCCTGGGAAAGCAGCAGAAAATGGCCCAGGTGCTTGGGCCCCTGCACCCATGTGGGAGACCTGGAAGAAGCTCCTGGCTTCAGATCAGCCCAGCTCCAGCTGTTGAGGCTATTTGGGGAGTGAACCAGCGGACGGAAGACCTTTCTCTCTGTTTCCCTCTCTCACTGTCTATAGCTCTACCTCTCAAATAAATAAATAAATAAAAAAAAAAGAATGCTCTATTAATTGCACACAGCCGTGATTTGCTGGAGACAGAGAAGTATTTTCTTACCATTATAAACATATAGAAAACAGAAAATACAGTAGCCTCTCCCTTATTTGTGACATTGCTTTCCATAGTTTCAGCTACCATAGTCAACCATGGTCCAAAAATATTAAATGGAACATTCCAGAAATATATAATAATTTGTACATGTTGAACTGTGCACCATTTTAGCGAAGTCTCCTGCCATCTCCTGCCTAGGATGTGAATCATCCCTTTGTCAGCAAATCCATGCTGTATTGCTACTCACTCAGCAGATACTTCATAGCTCTTTTGGTTGTCAGACTGACTGTCAAGTTATCACAGTGCTGATGTTCAAGTAACACAAAGCACAAAGTAGGGATGCTAGCTACTTGGATATGCCAAGAGATGACAGTGTTTAAGTGAAAAGGTGAAAGTTTTTGACTTAAACAAAAAAATTATGTATTGAGGCTGCAAAGATCCAAAGTTACTGCTGTTGCATTCTCAATGTGCCTAATTTATAAATAAACTTAAATTTAAGATTTATACATTTATAGATATCTGTAGGAAAAAACTTACTATATGAGTACAGGGTTCAGTATTATGGGCATCATGGAACACCTATGGATTAATGGGGGGAATGTTGTACTCAGGATAAAATAGAGAAATTAAAATCAAGCTCTGAGTAACTATATTTTATTAAAACTATATTCAAATAAGTAAGATATTTATAAATTTAAGAAAACCCACTTGCTATCTTCAACAAATGCCTTCCTACAATTCAAGTCTTGGAAAAATAACAGAAAAAAGAAGACATATGTTGCTATTTTACACTTTTAAATAAATTAGCAAGATGGCTTTATGCCAAATATAAGCACTATATATAAAATCCTAAAAAGACAAAGTATAAAATAGTTTTACCAGTTTGCACAATCAAGCAAAAAACTCAACATGTCAAGCCAAAATTTTGAAGACTGGCTTAGGCTTAAACTGAAGCACACTTAGTCCTGCCAAAAACTTCTGAACCAGACAACGGGTAAAAATTAACATTTCCATAATACTTACAGCAAGCTGTTTGGGGAGGTTTTCTGCAATTCGGCTTAATAATGTCTTTGAAGGTTTTTCTGAGCAAAGCAAAACAAGGTTGACATTTCTATCTCCTCGGAGAAGTAATCCTTTTGCCAATACTCCCACTCGCAAAACTCCTTTCAAAGCTCTGCGGTGAAATCAAATTATATGATGACATTTCTCAATTTCAATCAAGATATTCTCTAAACACACAATAATCAATGAAATTTTATACTATTAAAATTTTCATCAACTACAGTACAAAACATCCAGTATCTTTAGAACTATGCTTCAACTAGAGAAGCAATATGGATTTTTTTTAAAAAATCAAGACTTAAGTTCTCACAGGGACAAATGCGAACAAAGGATGTTAACATTGCTGTTACCTATTTCACAAGTTAGAATAATTAGGACCATGTTTAATGTAAAACAAAAATATTTCTAAATGGTAAAGGAAAAATGAAAAAATAACATGTAATACAAATTTGTTAATGTAAACCTTACTAAAGCTTGGGATTTTTTTTTTTTAAATGGTCAGTGCTTTAAGAGATAGTTATCAGGGCCAGTGCTGTGGCACAGCGCCTTGATACTGGCTCCCATATCAGAGTACCACTGAGTCTCAGTTATTCCACTTCCGATCCAGCTCTATGCTAATGCACCCGAGAAAGCAGCAGAAGATGGCTTGGGTCCCTGTTGCACATGTGGACCTGGATGGAGTTCCAAGCTCTTGGCTTCAGCCTGGCCCACCCCAGGCCATTGTGGCCATTTGGGGAGTGATCTAGCATACGGAAAACTTTTATTTCTGTCTCTCACTCTGTTTCTGTTGCTTTGCCTTTCAAATAAATAAATATATTTTTTTCTTTAAAGACAGTTATTAGAACTAACATTGAATATGGGACAAATGCAACAAATAAAAACAAAAATAGCAGCTGACTGCAAAATATAAAATAAATTAACATATACAAAATAAACAAATTAAATGAATAAAACTGTAAGATTAGAGATTATGTGTGTTGGTGGTAGAACCATAGATTGGTCATTTTAGAAAAAGTATCTAAAAACATTAAATATATAACCCAAGTATATTTAAGGAATGTAGACTCACATCAGAGAGCAGTCAGCCTTTTGATCTTTATTTCAAATATAAGGAATCCATGTAAGGAAAACCCAAAAACATACAAAAGTCAAATAACTTGAGGAACACACCTGTCTTTACCTCCCTCTTTCTTATCATCTCCCTCCTTGTTCTTGCTCTTTTCATGTTCAGACAAACTGTCTGAAACAAGTTTTAAAGCGCGTTCAGTGATAGAAACAATTTTTTGAACTGCCTGTAACTCTTCCTCAGTTGGATAAATGGTTGCATGCTTCGTCATCACATAACGGTCATCAGATGAGTCAGGACGACGTAAAGGCTACAGAAAAAAGTGATTT
Source organism: Oryctolagus cuniculus (assembly GCF_964237555.1). NCBI lineage: Eukaryota > Metazoa > Chordata > Mammalia > Lagomorpha > Leporidae > Oryctolagus > Oryctolagus cuniculus. The sequence continues at coordinate 58,517,695 of NC_091445.1, forward strand.
CATTTAAAAAATGAATAATACACATTTGTCATATAATATTGTTTTCAATATTATAACATTGATTTCAATAATAAGAATTTATGCAAAATGTCCATTTAAAACTACTGTCTCCTTTTTCCATTTCAGTAAAAATCAAAATACAAATTATGAAAATTTATGCCAGACTTTACATGGTTGGATATATATATGCCTTGCCTCAAAACAGGAACAATTATAACACAAATAGCCTAAAGCTATGAAAATGCTTCTTATTGAACCTTAAAAACCAGTGATTCTGAAATTTACTTTCTTTCTGTTTTGTTTTTTTGCAGGCAGAGTTAGACAGTGAGACAGAGAGACAGAGAGAAAGGTCTTCCTTCCGTTGGTTCACCCCCCAAATGGCCGCTACGGCTGGTGTGCTGCGCCAATCCAAAGCCAGGAGCCAGGCGCTTCCTCCTGGTCTCCCAGGCAGGTACAGGCACCCAAGCACTTGGGCCATCCTCCACTGCCTTCCCTGGCCACAGCAGAGAGCTGGACTGGAAGAGGAGCAACCGAGACAGAATCTGGCGCCCCAACCGGGACTAGAACCTGGGGTGCTGGCACTGCAGGCGGAAGTTTAGCCTAGTGAGCCGCGGTGCCGGCCAAAATTTACTTTCAATAATTCAGGTTTTACTGTCAAGATTCTGTGCAGGGGTTGGCGCATAGTAAGTTAGGCCTCTACCTGCAGTGTCGGCATCCCATATGGGTGCCGGTTCAAGTCCCAGCTGCTCCACTTCCAATCCAGCTCCCTGCTAATGTGCCTGAGAAAGGAGTAGAAGATAGTCCAAGTGCTTGGGCTCTGGCACCCATAAGACCTGGAAGAAGCTCCTAGCTTTGGATCAGCTCAGCTCAGCTCAGCTCAGCTCCAGCCACTGTGGCCATCTGGAGAGTGATCCAGAGGATTGAAATCCTCCCTCTCTCTGCCTCTGTGTACTCTGCCTCTCAAATAAATAAAATAAATCTTAAATAAATAAAATAAAAAAGACTGTGCAATGATAAACAAAAGTTTCTTACAACCCTTTTATTCGGCTCCCATAGCAAACACAATCTGAAGATGTAGATCTTTTCTATAATCTTCCTAACAAATCAACTCTGGTATCTATCTTGAACCAGTCGTTAGGCCCCTTTCACTTAATTTAGAAGTAGTAGGTTTTAGACAGTCAGGACATTAAGAGATAGAAAAGATTCTAAACTACTATTAATAGGAAGTAAGAATAAACACAAATGCAAAGCAGCTGCCTTCAAAATTAGTTGTAAATTCAAAGGAACAACAAAATCTCTAATAGGAAAGGAACTGGCAGAAGCTCTGCTTCCATTTAGCTTATAATAAAAATAAAAAAAGATTCCTGGAAATTCCATGAGGTCCTTATCTAAAGACATTGGACTTGAGAATCTAATAAAAGAAAGAAAAATGCTAAATCAGTTCAACAATTTATATCAAGATTATGAGATAACATTTTAAGTCTAAAATTAGCCCCTCTTAAATCAGTCTTAAACTTCCAGCCCTTTTATAAACAAAGTAGACACTCACCGCAGGCCCCTGTGGTTGAGGCGGCATGCCTGGCCGCACTCCCAGAAGGCCTAAGGGGCCTGGAGGACCATGTGGATAGCCTCCGTCAGGCATTCGGCGGCGATCATCCCAATGGTGTTGTTCTTCCTCCATTCTTCTCCAGTACATGTCCTCTTCATAACGTCTAATACATAAAGAATGAAGAGTAAGAGGGAACAGATTTGCCTCAATAGTGACACAAAACGCGATGAAAAAACCCCACCCAAACCAACACTTTTGTTCTTCCCCACAATATGTGGTTTCATTTATTTGATTTCATGAAGTAAATGGAAATGAAAGCAAAAAAAAAGAAAAAAAAAAAAAAAGCCAAACAAAATGTCAAAGCCCGAGAACAAAGCAGAAGGAAAAGGTTTAAGAAATCTCAGCGTTCCTTCCAAACCAATAAGATATATACCCAAAGTGCATATAGGACATTTAGGAATTTTCTTCATGTTCTCAAAAAACAAGTATTCCCCTCCCCCCCTTGGAATAGAGAACTTTCCTCATTTATGATAAAAAGTTATTTCTTCAAAAAAAAAAAAAAGATTATTTATTTATTTATTTGAAAGTCAGAGTTACACAGAGATCTCCCATCTGCTGGTTCACTCCCCAGAGGCTGCAATGGCCTGGCCAAAGCAGGAGCCAGGAGCTTCTTCCAGGTCTCCCAAATCCCAAGTGGATGGCAGAATGCCAGGAACCCAAGTACTTCTGTCATTAACAGGGGGGTGAATCAGAAGTCAAGCAGCCAGGACTTGAATGGGTTCATATGGCATGCTGCCATTACAGGCAGCAGGTTAACTCATTGGGCTACAACGACAGCCCAACAAAAGGTATTTTTCTGTTGTGAGGAAAACTAAAAGTACAAGTCAGTGATAAACAGCAAATTACGGCCTCACTGCTGGAGACATTTAGAAGGCGATGAGAACTATGATAGAGCAAAAAACCTTGTGTTCTGGCAAGAGGAAACAATTGTTGCCATATGGCAGGGGCGGGGAGCTACTGGTCCAGGGGACTCAAAATCATTTACTCTGGCTCAGCCAAGGAACACAGGTGAGACTTGAAACTAAATAAACTTATAAGGACCAGTGCTGTGGCATAGTGAGTAAAGACGCTGCCTTCAGTGCCAGCATTCTAGATGGACACCAATTCGAGTGCCAGCTGCTTGACTTCCGATCAGCTCTCTGCTATGGCCTAGGAAAGCAGCAGAAGATGGCCCAAGTCCTTGGGTGCTGCACATGTGTGGGAGACCCAGAAGAAGCTCCTGGCTTCAAATTGGCACAGCTCCAGCTCTTGTAGCTCTCTGGGGAGCGAACCAGCAGATAGGATTCTCTGCCTCTGCCTCTCTGTAACTCTGCCTTTCAAATAAATAAATAAATCTTTAAAAAATAATAAACATATAGCAGAATAATTTTAAGTTGGTAATTCTGTATGGTCTGCAAAGGATGTTGTAAATATCCAAATGGCTCCTGGAAAGAAAAGATTGCCCACCCCTGCCATAAGGGAATACAGGCTCAATTGCCTCCTGGTCATTGATTATTATTAAAAAAAAAAAAATACTATGTATATCAAATAAAACATTCATAGTTCAACTTACACGTGGGTAGTAAGTGTGTAGCCTCTGCTTCACTTAACAATAGTTTAAAGCTTCTGGAAAAACGCACTTAATCTAGTTCTGAATCGTTTAATACTGCTCAAGATATTTAAGTTAAATAAACACTGAGGTCTTTATTAATTCATGCTCAGTACCCAACAGTTCCTGGCACATAGTAGATGCTTAATACTTGATGTATGAGTCAAAAAGGAAGCAACTATATAATCCAGGTACATAGAATTCCCAATGCCACAGAAACTTCATGAAGAACAAGAATGGTACATAAGTACATAAAAATAAAAACAGAAGAGCAAAACTATTTAAAGGTAACATAATTACAGGTTAATAACTGTAATAACTGTGTAAAAATCAGTAACAGGTGTAAAATAAAAACCAAGCAATTTATCACAGAAAAAAATATAGGACAAGAGCTGGAGTCGTGGCACAGCAGGTTAAGCTGCTACCTGCAATGCTGGCATCCCATATGAACACCAGTTCAAGTCCTGGCCCAAGTCTTTGGGCCATTGTACCTATGTGGGAGACCCCAAGGGAGTTCCAGGCTCCTGGTTTTGGCCTGGCCCTGCCTCAGCTATTGTAGCCATCTGGGTTTTGCAGTTCATCTGGGAAGTCAACTAATGAATGGAAGATCTTTCTCTGTAACTATACCAAATAAATAAACAAATATTTTTTTAAAAAAAGAATTTATGTCTAGAATCCATTAAATCTTAATGTTCTAGGAAAGTTCTCTCTCTGAGAACCATATGCTCTATTTTCCTTGAGTTAAACTGAGAAACTTATTTATAATACTAACCTATTTCTTCATAAATTTTATGTATGTAAGATAACATGTACCACATAAATTCCTAATATCAAATGCAGGAATGGCCAATAACTTAAATCTAGATTGCTCTGAATGAGAGTCACTTACGCATAATAGCTCAGACACGCTGAACCACTTACTACTATGCTAGCACAAGAAGATACTGCACCTCATTTCCATCCTCCAGCGCTCCTCCTCTTCTCGTCTTCGCCAATACTCCTCCTTCTGCATTTGCTTTCTCATTTTCTCTTCTTGAATCTTTCTTGCTCGAATACTGGGCTTCACTTCTACTTGCAAATCTGGATTTACTTTTTTCTGTTAATATAGACAAGACACTTAATATAATAGCAGCAGCTTCTAACAATCTACATGTATTTTTAAGCAAACAGTCCATAGACTTTCCCACTATAGAGGCTCTTAGAGTAAATTTCCTATAGAGTAACAGGATATTTAAAGAAATCATAGAGATTCAAGATACACTGATAAAAATCCTTAATTACTCAAGGTCGAAATGACATCCTACTATGGATAAAATACATGACTCAGTTACTATTAAAAACTTTTGACAGGGTCCTACACTGTTGTGTAACTGGTAAAGCTGCTGCCTTCAGTGCCTGCACCCCATATGGGCGCTGGTTCGAGAACTGGCTGCTCCACTTCCGATCCAGCTTGCTGTTATGGTCTGGGAAAACAGTAGAAGATGGTCCAAGTTCTTGATCCCCTGCACCTGCCTGGAAGACCCAGAAGAAACTCCTGTCTCTTGGCTTCGGACTGGCGCAGCTCCAGTGGTTGCGGCCAGTTGGGGAGTGAACCAGCGGACGGAAGACCTCTCTTTCTCTCTCTGCCTCTCTTCTCTCTGTGTAACTTTGACTTTTAAGTAAACAAAAATTGCCAGTAACTCTCCTTGTATTTATTTTCATTTTACTTGAAAGGCAGAGAGAGAGACAAAGAAATGAAGACAGATGTTCCAACTGCTGGTTTGCTTCTGAAATGCCTACAATAACCAATGCTGAGCCAGGCTGACGCCAGGAGAAATGAAATCGATCCAGGTTTCACAAGTGGGTGGCAGGGACCCAAGTACTTAAGCCATCCTCTGCTGCCTCTCAGGCAAATAAGCAGGAAGTTGAGTTGGAAGCAGAGGTGGGAACGGATTACAGGAACTCTGACATGGGATGCAGGCCGCCCAAGCAGAGGATTAACCTGCTGCACCACAATATCAGCCCAAAAATGTTTTTGTGTGTGTGTGTGTGTGTAAAATAAATGCCCCTGAATTGACTGTTTTGTTCACAACTCCTGTATTAAAAAAAAAAAACAAAACATGAATCAAGTACGTTAGTTTAAACCAGTAAAGATTTAAATGCAGCATATTTATTTTTTAAAATTTATTCCTTTTATTTGAAAGGCAGAGAGATGAGAGACCAGTCAGATAATCAATCACCTGCTAGTTCACTCCCAAAATATCTACAACAGCCAGGACCAGGCCAGCTGAAGCCAGGAACCTGGAACTCAATTAAGGTATCCCACATGGATGCAGGGACCCAAATACGTGAGCCATCAACTAATGTCTCCCAGTGTGTTCAAGCAGAAATGCTGGTTAGTAAGAGGAGGTAGAACTTGAATCAGGTACTCTGATATGCAATGTGGGAATCCCAAGCAGTGTATTAACAACTACACCAAATGACTGCCCCTTAAGATTTATCTTAACACCCAAAGGTAGACAAATGAGAGGGTTTTTCTTCCATATGTAAATGTATCTCAAAATTTTAGTGAGTACTCTACCAAGATAAAGGAGGTAGGTGGAGACCTGGCATTTTTTTTTAAGAGGTTCTATTATTGTGTCAAGCAATTATTTTTCACATGACTGATTCAAGCAGTATTTGTTTATTTTGCCACCTAGTATAACTAAGAATATGCTTACTCAGGTATTGATTTTATATCTGAATCTCTGACATGAAATCATCATTTCAGAACAGGAATTCATGGACTCAGAAAGCTGTGTTCAAATGCTTCCTTCTGCATATAAATTGTCCCGAGGTTTTTTTTTTTTTTAAAGTAAAAAAATAAAATAGAAGATAATAGTTGACATTTTACTTACTTTATATTGAAGTCTGTGTCTTCGTCCTTTTAAATGCATCTCCTTAGCATTGGGGTCGTTAAAACTGCATTCGCATAATTTACAATGGAACCTAATTACTTTTCCTTCATCATTTCGTACCTTGGTGGAGGAAAAAAGAATCATCAGCATGAATGTTATAGTTAATTTCATTCATGAACAAACTCAGATTCTTTGATAAAATGATGAACAATTAAAATTTGAAGAAGAAAAAAAAAGATGACAATGCAAAAAAATATTTTAAAAGGATAAAAACTGGACTAAAACTTGGAATTTTTAGTTCTAGCATGCAACATGTGTTAGCATATATTTGCTTTTGACAGAGTTAGGCAGTGAGAGAGAGAGAGAGAGACAGAGAAAGGTCTTCCTTCTGTTGGTTCACTCCCCAAATGGCCGCTACGTCAGGAGCTATGCCGATCTGAAGCCAGGAGCCAGGTGCTTCCTCCTGGTCTCCTATGCATGTGCAGGGGCCCAAGCACTTGGGCCATCCTCCACTGCCTTCCCGGGCCACAGCAGAGAGCTGGACTGGAAAAGGAGCAACTGGGACTAGAACCTGGCGCCCATATGGGATGCCGGCAACACAGGCGGAGGATTAACCAAGTGAGCCATGGTGCTGGCCCCATATATTTGTTTTTGTAATTACCTTACATTTTAATGCTGCTCTAAAACATCTAAATGTAAAGTATTTATATGTACTAGATACCGTAAATTCTTTGACAATTAATTGAATACCTGGCTTTTGGCTAGGTACTCTTCCTGCAGTTGGAGATAAATATAATTAAAAGCATTATTTTGGTATATAAATTTCTCAAATCTCAAGATTTTATAAGTACAGTTTTATACAAAGTTTTTCCAACTGAATGATCAGGAGAACAAATAAACTAGTATGTTAGTATGGGGTTTATGACTAATACCAGATTCAAACTCTGCAAGTATTAAAACTGGCTATATATGCAGGGATGGTGAAAACTGAAAAAAAAAAAAACACCGTTAAATTTAGGATTATTTAACCAAAATCATCAGAAATTGGGGGGGGGGGGACTAAGTTTTTTTTTTTTAATTTTTTTAAAAAAATTTATATATTCATTTAAAAGGCAGAATGACAGAGAGGTCTTCAAATGACCACAATAGTGGAAGCTGGGCCAGGTCAAAGCCAGGAGTTTCTTCCAGTGACAGGTGCCCAAACACTTGAGCCATCTTCCTCTGCTTTCCCAAGCACGATAACAGGGAGCTGGACAGAAGTGGAGCAGCTGGGACTTAAATGTGTACCCATGTGGGATGCCAACATCAAGGGTGGCATCTTAACCCACTAAGCCACAATGCTAAACCCCTTTTGAATATCTTTTTTTTAGATGATCAATATAACTTTAAGTTAGATTTGTCTGTGAACTACTCAAATAGAAAAAGAATGAAAGATTTACCAAAAACCCTCTATTTCTGAAGTACTATGCTAGACAACTTTATTTCACCTAATCCTCACAACTCAGAAAACCTATACATGATTTACAATAAATGGTAGTGTTCTACCACTGTACAGTCTTCTGGGTAAAAGCAGTTATTTATTTAGTATTTATTCAATCCTCTCTGATACACCTTCACTCCTCTGTTTTACTGAGTTTACTTGTAAAATAGAAATAGTTTTCTATTCACTGGAGAAACCAAATAAACAGGACCTGTTAAATCAATAACCTTAATTTTGATAAGTGACTGTTCAAAAGGAGATATGTTATCCTTTTCCATCAACATTTTTGCTGCTCATAATTTTTAAGTTTTTTATTTTTTGTCATAGTTGAAGGGTATATTAAAAGCCTTGCAGTGTTAACAGGGAAAAGGAAGGTGTGTGCTATGGTGAAGCAGGTAAAGTTGCCACCTGCAGTGCTAGCATCTTAGACAGGTGCTGGTTTGAGTCCTGGCTGTCCCACTTTCAATCCAGCTCTCTGCTATGGCCTGGGAGAGAAGATGGTCCAAGTGCTTAGGCCCTTGCACCCACATGGGAGACACGGAAGAACCTCCTGGCTACTGGCTTTGGATCAGCCCAGCTTCAGCCGTTGTGGCTATCTGGGGAGTTAACCTGATGGATGACTTCTCTCTCTCCCTCCCAAATAAATAAATCTTAAAAAAACAACAGTAACAACAACAACAACAAAAACAAACAGGGAAAAGAATGCAAAAGCTAACAACTGAAAAAATGATGTCACCTAGGGCATTTTTTTTTAATAACAAGAGATTCCACTGATATTCCTTCATAACTAAATATAAAATAACTGAATGTAATTTAACATGTGAAACACGCTTGCCATCAAGTGCCCAACTTCCCTTTTTTAATTCCCCAGCAACAGCACTCTCAAATCATTACCTCCTCCACATAATCATGGCCCACTGGTTGGACGTCACTCTGTAAAGCTGCCAGAGATGCAGGTGTGACCGGCTCTGACACCGTGTCTGACTTTACTTCTGCAATTTGCACAGAAGAAGTGACAGGGGCACTTTTAACACATTCTGTTCCTTTTAAGTCTTCTGCTTTGTTTCCCGTTGACTGCAGCTTATTACCACCTAAAAAGCATCAAAGAATTAGTTACCTTATTTTTGTGTTAGTGATAAACCTGATAAAATGAAAATGTCAGATTAAGGTCTTTTCCACCAATATTTAAACTCCTGATATATAAAAGATAAGAAATGTAAAGAACTACATAAGTTACTTGACTTTTATCGTGCTAATAAAGAGTCATTTTTGAAATGTTTCTCTTCTTCATCTCCCAATACTTCTGCCCACCTTCATCCTCCTTTGTTTTCATTACATCAGGTATCTAAAAGTGAACAGCAAGTACCTGAATGGGTAAGGACTAGGCCTAACTCAGATTTGTATCCCTAGTTCCTTGCCAAACAATTAAACTTATAAATATCATGTATTCCTTTAAAAAATAGTTCTATTAGTTTTCATTGAAAATTCAGTTCAAATAAAGTTTTCCACTAAAGGAAATGGAATCCTTCAAGTTTTATTACTGTCTATATCCTTCATTGTATCATTTACCAAAATCAGACAAACTTATACCAAGAATTATTTACCAAATGTTTTTATTGTTGTTGCTCTGATCTGAAAATATGAATATCGTGGGTGCAGGGGCCCAAGGACTTGGGCCATCTTTCACTGTTTTCCCAGGCCATAACAGCGAGCTGGATCGGAAGTGGAGCAGCCAGTTCTCGAACCGGTGCCCATACAGGATGCCGGCACTACAGGCGGCAGCTTTATCTGTTATGCCACAGCTCTGGCCCCGAAACCTTACATTTTAACTAATAGATTACCACATAACTATTAATTTTTCTGCTTTATTATTTTTCTTTCAAAAAACACACTTAAGTATCTACAACATGCTGGTAATATTAAGAATAAGATTATAGTTGCCCTTAATTGCCTACAATTGTAGTCAAGATTTACAAATAATCACAACACAATGTGGTAATCACTCTGTGATAAGAATGAACTAATTATTATGGGACTGAAGAGGCAAGAAGCTGCTACCCTTTAAGCTGATCTACTTAGGAAAAGTTTCACAAGGGGTATGACATTTATACTGGGCTTTGAAAGGTAAGTAGGAGCCAGTGCTGTGGGGTAGCGGATAAAGCCTCTGCCTAGAGTGCCAGCATCCCATATGGGCGCCGGTTCTAGTCCCAGCTGTTCCACATCCAATGCAGCTCTCTGCTATGGCCTGAGGAAGCAGAAGATGGCCCAACTCTTTGGGCCCCTGCATCCACATAGGAGACCCAAAGAAACTCCCAGCTCCTGGCTTCGGATTGGCTCAACTCCAGCCATTGTGAACATTTTGGGAGTGAACCAGCGGATGGAAGAATGGAAGACCTTTCTCTCTGTCTCTCCCTCTCTCTGTAACTACTTCTCAAAAATCTTAAAAAAAAAAAAAAAAAAACCTTTTAAATTTCACATCAAACATCAGAATGATTGAGACCACCAAGTGAGATAAGAGTCAACATCAGAATCTTCAGAAGACTATAATGTAGCAAACATGCAGGCAGGAGAAAGGAGAACAAATAACAGCACATGACAAAGGGGTGGGTATACCTATAATCCAGAGAACGAAATATCTTATGTCTTAAGGTACAGCAGTCAATTGTGTTTAGCGTTAGGGGCCAACAGGATGAACCAGCCATCAGATTTAACAATTAGTTCTTTGGTGACTCCTGAAAGCAGTTTCAGAAAAGGGGGGGAGTGGAAACACTGGAACAGACTGAGGACTGGATAGGAAGTAGAGAAAGAAAAAAATCAGGCTAACAGCTTAAGAAGATTTACAGAAACAGGTCTGTGTGTATGCATTTAATGACTAGGGGAGACAGGTATATTTGAACAGCTAAAGGGAAGTAGAGGACTTTAAAACAAAAAGGAAGAAAAGAAAAGCAAGCAGATACATGAAGGAACTGGTCCCAAAGAAGGGAGGAAACAGGTTCAAGAGCATGAACAGAAGGATCATTTCAGCAACAGAGGAGAAATACAACTTTGACAGTCAGTGGGAATATGGAGAATCTTCAGTACTTGCCAACAAAGTTTATTTTGGGTGTAGATGTTTTCTTTGCAGCCATATTTGTAGGCACTGCTGATACTTTAGTGCTGGATGTGTTGTTAAGAGATGTGTTTCCTGTAGTAGTAAGACCTTTCACTGAAGAAGTTGCAATTGATGAAGTATTCACAGTACAATTGTTTGCTGCAATACTTGAAGGAGAGGCAGTCGGTTTTGAAGCAGATACAGCTGTTGAAGAAGTAGCTTGGCTAACAACGTTTGGCTCTGTTGATGGAATTGGTTTACCAAGTTTTGTATGTAATTTAACCACCTACAAAGCAAAACCACATTTGTCAGGAAACTCAAAGTATAATAAAGTTTGTTTGTTTGAATGACATTATAAAATGAAAATCTAAACTATATTTTTCTGCCATATTTTTTCTGTTTTTGGAAACCAAACTCATTACATTAAAGATAATCTCTGAGAAGCACATAAGGATACCTACCACATCTACTACTAGGTAAGGAAACAGGGAAAGAAAGTGACTTGGTCACATGCATACCAATCCATAATGAAGCAAGATAAGAGGAGGAAAATAACCAAATGCTAACTTCCAATTAATGAAGTAAGTGATTCTGTTCAATTTAAAAAAGAAAGGTCTCCAATCTTTTCCTTTTTAAGAAATGACTATTTGAGGTGACCTTATGTAAGAGGGCACTTCAAAAGGTTCACAAAAAAATGGAATTAACATTGGTGCAAAAATTTGAAATCTATGCAGTTTTTTCATAATATGCATTTCTCACAGACTTTCTGAAGACACTGTGTATGCATGAATTTCAAAAATAATTTTTCACCAAGAGTGCCTATTAATTTCATTTTCCATGAACTTTTTAAAGTATCCACTTACATAAGCATGTAATAAGGCTTATAAAGCAAAATTTGAAGCCACCTTCACATAAATCCCCATTGAAAAAATAAAAAGAAAATAAGAGTATGACATAAGGTTGTGTGGGGAAAAAAAACACCTACTTTCTGATGCTTAGCACCACGAATGTGGGCAGCATATGCATCTGCTCCTGTACAAGACACATCACAGAGCTCACAACGTAGCTGATTTTGAGTCCCACGAGTAGAGTTGTTGCTGCTGCTGGTATTTTGTGAGGCTTTCAATGCGGCTTCTTTTTTTTTATGTTTCTGTCCTTCTAAATGTTCTTTATAAGTCTGTTTCAGACGAAAAGGACAAATTTTGCTTCATTAATTTTCTAAGTTATTAAAATCATTTAATTCTCAAACCTCTAATGCTCATTTTAAAATGAGAACTAAACAAATTTTTAAAACAGCTGAATAGGAGTATGTGGAATTCCTTATATAGATGATCTATCTGTACTGCTATATACATTATTTATCAAGAAAATGCTTTGGGTTACAAAGTATTTTGATTCACAGCTATAATATCAGGCAACTGCTTTCAGTTTTAAAAGTATGTATTTTTTTTTTGTTGATGTTATTTACCTATACTGTTGAACAGATTATTAACAATGATCATTCCACAAAGAAATTATCTAACCATAGGATTAAGGGGTGAAAAGTGTACCTAACACAACTGAAACATTAGAAGAAAAAATAAAGTTAACATGACAACAATATCCTTTATGTACAGCTATGTTTGTTTATAAAACCTGCCTAACTCAGAATGCATTTTGACGCAGGATCTGTGTTAGAATTCATCAAACCCTGAAAAAAGCTTATTTAAAATGCCGAAGAGCCCAAACTGGATACATTTGCAAGGAAAACCAATGTAAGGGTAATGTTAACCAACAAAATAGCTTAATTATATATCAAACATCATCTTGCATGCAGATGATGGAGGGAGGCAGTTAATTAAAATAATAGGTGGTTAATAAAAACAGTTGGGCAGTTTTACTTTTTTGAATGGCAATAATGGTTCCTATTTCCTACCTCATTTTTCAAATGTTTTAAGAAAAAAATAATTACCAAAAAATTATATATTCATCATAGATTTCAGAGCTAGATGAGACTTCAGAGTACTCTAATTTTTAAGAGAACCCTTTCCATAAATGAAATCTTAGGCAAAAGTACAGAGAATTGTTGTTTTGGGGAAAAAATAAGAGAAACCCAAGACCTAGTCATTTGATTCTCTTATCTGCAGTGGCCTGATGTGGCTCCACAAAGCAATTTGAGTCATTTATTTGGGACAAGTTCCTGTTACTGCATGAGAAAACAAAAGCCCAAAGAAGTTAGGCATTTAACTGCCCAAGGTCACATGGTTAGTGGCCCAGACAATTACTACTTTGGTATCTGAATCTGAACTGACTTAGTTTCCCTTATGTCCATACTAAAATTCTTATATCTCAGTGACAGTTTTCTCTAAGGTTCTGTAACTCCTTGGGGGTAATGTCTCTGATGTGCAGAAAGAAGTACCCCTCATTTGTTCTTGTGTAATCACCTAGTTCCTTGTCTCCAATCAATGGTCAGCTTCATATTTACTCTTTCTATATGCCGTTATTAATCTATCATGTTCTTTTCCTTTATAGGGAACCTACACAGTCAATAAATCTCTCATATCTGCTGCCAATCACATCATCCACTCAGTCACAGTCACAGAGTAGAAATACTCCCCTCCAATACGAAAACCAACATCCTTGTTCTCTTTCATGTTTACTCTGGATCCCTGCAAACATTCTCTAACTTGTCCTTACCAACCATGTAACCACAATAAAAACATTTCTTCTTATATTACCAGGGAGAAGGAGAGTTTTATCTATTTACCCACATATATTTAAATGTTCCCTAAATTTGGTATAACTCAGAGAATGCCAGAAATTGACAACACACCTCAAATTTAACATTGAAAATAGAACTAATCCAGTAAATTACAAAGAATGGACACAGGTAGATCAGAGGTGGGAGATGGACAGAACTTGAAGAAACCACCAGAAAGTCAAAATTTGATCTTTGCTTTTTGAATAATACATCTTATCTGCCAAGCTGCTTACTAAACTTTTATATAAAGTCAGAGTAAAAACAAGTTAAGATTGAGAAGGGATTTAGACTCAGGAAACAAACCATAATAATAATAAAGATCTTATAATTCTTCATTACTTGTTATTTTTGAAAAAGACCCTGACATCTTTCTTCTTCCCAAAGTTCCCATTGTCTTCATGGATGACTACAGAAATAAGTAACATTCCATAAAGCATATACAAAAGTCAATCTCACTAAAAACAGAAACCTGAAAACGACACATTATTGGTAATCAATTAAGAATTCTGTAAAAGGCTTTACATAGTAAGTTATGGATGCTAATGGGAAAAAAATCATAAAAATTAATTTTACCCTCAAAGCCTAATTAATTCAACATAAAACTTTTAGGTTTAGAGAGTAAAGTAGCCTTCCTGAAAAAAGCTATTTGTCCATTTCTTATTTCTGTTCCTAAATATTTTTATAGTTTCACCTACCCAAATACAATCCTCATGTCTCAATAAAAACAGCTCTTAAAAAAATGACTATTTCGTGAACAAGACTTATCCACTGCTATCTGTGGAGGACTGATTACCAAAATGTGCATATGCTCTAGTCTCTTAAATAAAATGGCATAGTAACTGCAAATATCCTATCCACGTCCTCATATGCAGGTTAAATCATCTCCAGATTACTTTTAATACCCAATACAATGTAACTGCTTGCATAAATAGTTGAATGGCATTATTTAGGGAATATTGATAAGGAAAAGGTCTGTACATGTTTAGTACAGACATCTATTTTTCAAATATTTTTGATCTGCCACTGGACTGAATCTGCAGATAGGGAACCTATGGATACAAAGCTAACTGTATGTATGCATTAGCTAGAAGAAAATATAAACTTTGCAGGCACAAGAGAGAGAATTATCAACCATACTTAACTGTCAAAGATAATTGAGACTGCATTGTAAAATACGTAACAGAAGTACCTGTGGTCCAGCACAGCTGATCTTACAAACATCACAATAGTGAATCTGGGGTGGTTTCGGAGGCTGTTTTGGTTTCAGTTGTTTATTTTGGAATGGTGCTTTTTTAGTAAAGGTGGTCCCTGTCCAGGCAGCTGTTGCAGCAGCAGCAGCAGCTGCTGCCGCCGCCTGCTTCTGTTGCTGCTGCTGCTGTTGGTAGTAGGAAGATGCAGCTGAATACACTGCTGCTTCATAACCTGAATAAGATGTACCTTACAAATAAAACCAAAGATCAAGTTATATAATTATAAAAGGACAAGTGAAACTTAAGTTATTAATTTAATTCAATAAATCCTGTCTGTAAGGATAGTATCTACATATACATATTTAAAAATATATCTTACAGAACCCAGAAAATATATTCTTTCGAACTATGTTATTCACTAAGTACTGACTCAATACATGCCAAGTATGATGGAGGTATAAAGAAAGTGTAAGATTTGGTCTCTACCTTTAAGAGGCTTAAAGTTCAACTGAAAGAACATATTAAGACTGTTGGACAAATTTATGAGGTTACAAAATCTATTACTATTTCCCTAAATAAAAACCCTGCAAACATAATTTTAAGAAGTGTTGGATCTGGAGCCAGCACTGTGGCATAGCAGGTAAAGCCACTGCCTGTGATACCAGCATCTCATATGGCTGACGGTTCACAAGTCCCAGCTGCTCTACTTCCAATCCAACTATCTGCTAATGCACCTGGGAGGGCAGTGGAGGATGGCCCACGCACTTGGACTCCTATAGGAGACCCAGAGGAAGCTCTTGGCTCCAAGCTTCAGATAGGCCCAGCTCTGGCTATTGTGGCCATCTGGGGAGTGAAACAGCAGATGGAAAATCTCTGTCTCTAACTCTGCCTTTCAAGCAAATAAATCTTAAAAAAAAAAAAAAAAAAAAAAAAAGTGTTGGATTTGAGGAACAATCTTTACTAGGATACTAGACAGGAAAACAAAACAAAAATACTTGGTAAATAAGATCTCACATGATTTGTAGCTAACAGGATAAAAGGGATAAAAGAAGAAAACCTACAAAGATGACACTCAAGATTCTGAGTCCTACTGATTGAGTTCTGCAACTGGTAAAACCAAGAAACTGTTTTGGGGAGGCAAAGTAAATCAAGATTAGCAGCAGTTCATGAAATGTGCCTGGAATTCAGATGAAAATATAGCATAACAGGAGTATGGAATGAGGGACCAATCTTAAGCACCATCTTCCAGAAGATGAAAAAGCACTGTGTCTTCTGGTTAAATATATCAATTCTATCCATTTCCACTGGTCAGTGTCCACCAAATAAGCAGGTTATGCCAATTACTGACATACATACATTTATCTTCAGTGATTTAAGGGGTTTCAAAAACTGTAGAACTTATACATCTGACAAACTTCTTTTAAAAATGCTAAGCAACTTATAGCTGTTTTAAATTTGACAAAGCCCACTTGCAAAGTGGAAAACTTACCACTTTTTATCACAATCATCTCTGGAAATATGGTAGACTGTGTAGTCACTATATTCCAGTTAGACATTTTAACTCTAAATGGTAATGATAATGGAGGCATACAGTGATAAAAGGTTCAGGAAAGAGTTGTTAGTTGCCATGACACAGAATTACTTAAGGGGAACTGAACTTTTTAGTCTCCTGAATGTATACTGCATCAAAAAAAGACTTAGGATTTACTGACCAGGTAATATCTAAACACATGTAAGAAAATATGATTAGAAGGCTGAAAACCAAGATGTACAAGCAATCAGAAATCATGACATTTCTTCTTTTAATTTGGAGATTTCTTCCTTTAATTTATTTGAAAGGCAGAGTTAGAGAGAGAGATAGAGAGATTGTCCACTCGCTGGTTCATTCCCCAAATGGTCACAACATCTAGGGCTGGGCCATGCCATGCCAGAGCCTGGAACTCAATCTGGGACTCTCTGTTACCTCCCTGAGTGTACATCAGAAGAAAGCTAGATTGGAAGTGGAGAAACCAGGACTTGAATCAGATATTCTGATACAAGATGTGGTACCTCATTCTGCGGCTTGACCACTGTGCTGAACACCTGCTCTCATAATCATGGCAATCAAACTGGAAATATCTAGGAGAGAAAGAAGTCAGGCAACTTCTGAGAAAATTCTTCTTAGGCTTTAAAGTCACACTGTGATGGTATATAAATGCTTATGAAGTTTTCAGATAGAAAACATAATAGGTAATACCTGAAAAAAAGTAGGAAGAAGTAGGTAGGCTTATATCAGCAATAGGTAGACAATCAAACAAAAAATAATGAGAAAACAATTGCTATGAATGGCTGAAAATAAAAGCTGTAGGTCAATACTCTCTACAGGGCAGTCCTATCAATAGCCTGTCACTCAAGAATGTAATAAAAAGAACCTAATTAAGGGGCTGGCAGAGTGTAGTAGCCCAAGCCTCTGCCTGAGGTGCTGGCATCCCATATGGGCACCGGTTTGTGTCCCAGCTGCCCCTCTTATGATCTGGGTCTCTGCTATGGCCTGGGAAGGCAGCAGAAGATGGCCCAAGTGCTTAGGACCCTGCACGGTGTGGGAGACCCGGAAGAAACTCCTGGCTTCAGATTGGCCCAGCTCCAGCTATTGTGGTCATCTAGGGGAATGAATTAGAGGATGGAAGACCTTTCTCTTTGTGTCTCTGTCTGTAGCTCTACATCTCAATCAAGTCTTTTAAAAAAAATAGAACCTAATTAAGCTCAGAGCCAAATGCTTTTAAATTTATACACAAAAAATGTTTGTCTAAATTCCACTATAAAAAATATCTCAAGGGGCTGGCACTGTTGTGCATCATTTTAAGTCCTGTCCTGCAGTGCTGGTATCCCATATGGGTACCGGTTTGAGTCCCGGCTGCTCCACTTCCAATCCAGCTCTCTGCTAATGGCCTGGGAAAAGCAGTGGAAGATGCTCCAAGTCCTTGGAACATTGCACCCACAAGGGAGACCCGGAAGAAGCTCCTGGCTCCTGATTGGTCCAACTCTAGCCACTGCAGTCATTTGGGAGTGAACCAGCAGATGGATAATCTCTCCACCTCTCTCTCTGACTCTGCCTTTCAAAAAAAAATAAATAAAAAAAATAAAATCAAACCTTAAAAAAATTAATTAAAAATCAAAAAAAAAAGCAACAAAGCTATTTTTAGATAATTATTGATCAGGACCATAATTTTCACATAAAATTTTTAATTATAAACACATTTTCCAAATGCCTTTAACTTTTCTGCAATGAAAGTATAAAAATGCCACTTAGGGGCCAGTGCTGTGGTATAGTGGGTTAAGCCTCTATGGCCTACAATGCTAGCATCCCATATCAGTGTCAGTTCGAGTCCCGACTGCGCTGTTTCAGATCCAGCCCTGTTAGTGGCCTGGAAAGGCACTGGAGGATGGCTCAAGTGTTTGGGCGCCTACACCCATGTGGGAGACCCGGAGGAAGCACCTGGCTTTGGATCAGCTCAGCTCAGTTCCAGTCATTGTGGACATTTGGAGAGTGAACCTGTGGATGGAAGATTTCTCTCCTCTCTCTGTAACTCTGCCTCTTAAATATATATCTTTTAAATGTCACTTAATTTAACTTCATGAATTATCAAGAAAACAGAAAGTGGAATAAGAGCAGAGATCAATAGTGCTATACAACCAGATCGTCTAGTATTTAAAATTTAGGGTCTACAATATGAGAAACTGTGTGTCAGCGCAACTTAACAAGACAGCTATGAAACAGATGAGAAAACAGGCTTAGAGATTAACACTGTTAATTTTAACTATAAAAATCACGTTAACCTTAATATTTCTAAAATAATCTCCATTTACACAGTCTAAAAGCTAATAAAAGGTAAATTTAATTATAGCAAAGTTTCCTCTACTTTTTTGAATTATTAAAGGACACTTTAAATTTTCCTATGACTACTAGCAAAATGTATATTTCTTTAAACAGTACTTTGAAAAGAACAAAATGGTAAACTTTTGGAAAACATCTACCTAAAAAGTACTTTTTAATAAAACACTTATCAATGAGGTGAGTGATATGGTGTTGGTGAAGTTGCTGCCTGTGATGACCATATCCCATATGGGCACTAGTTCAAGTCTTGGCTACTCCACTTCTGATCCAGCTCCCTGCTACTGAGCCTGGGAAAGCAGCGGAAGATGTCTAAAGTACTTTGGCCCCTGCACTCACATGGGAGACTGGGAAGAAGCTCCTGGCTGTGAAGACCATTTTGGGGAGTGTACCAGTGGATGGAATACTTCTCTATCTCTCTCCTTTTATCTCTCTGTATCTCTTTCAAATAAATAAATCTTTTTAAAAAAGTTTATCAATTAGCAAGCCATATTAGAACAGCAGAAACATAATTTTAAGTGGATAATATCAGAAACAAAAAAATACCATTTCAGTAGTTAAGTCCACCATGCTATAAGTCATCACTTAGTAGGCAGTAATATTCTAGAACTCCTCATTTTAATGAGATAAGATGAACAGATGATCTAAGTTGCAGCTGCCAACAACTGAAGATATAAAACTCCAAAGTTGTAAAGATGTCTCTGGATGACAATTAAACACTATCTAACACTTATTTTTTAAAAAAGTGCATACTGCCGGCGCCGCGGCTCAACAGGCTAATCCTCTACCTAGTGGCGCCAGCACACCGGGTTCTAGTCCCGGTTGGAGCGCTGGATTCTGTCCCAGTTGCCCCTCTTCCAGGCCAACTCTCTGCTATGGCCCAGGAGTACAGTGGAGGATGGCCCAAGTGCTTGGGCCCTGCACCCCATGGGAGACCAGGAGAAGCATCCGGCTCCTGCCTTCGGATCAGCGCGGTGCGCCGGCCGCGGCGGCCATTGGAAGGTGAACCAACGGCAAAAGGAAGACCTTTCTCTCTGTCTCTCTCTCTCTCTCACTGTCCACTCTGCCTGTCAAAAAAAAAAAAAAAAAAAAAAAAAACGCATACTCTCACATCTAGAATTTTATCCTAGGGGAAAGAAGAGGACAAATGCACAAACAAAATACAGTATATCCATAAAATTCTAGACATATTTTGAAATGATCTCTAAATACCTCTGGTATTGTGAAATGGCTGATTATTTATAGCAGGGAAAACTCAAGAGTGTATCTGTAACAACCTATGATACCAGAAAGGAAAGAAGCGCTCAGAGATCAATGAAACAATATTGAAAAGACTCAGGAGGTGGTCTGAAGAGCACCCACTGGCCAAATCTGAGGCAATGAGAGCCCCAAAATGAGAACATATTACAATATACTGAATAAAAAAGAATGAAGCCATAGTAGTATCAAGAAAGAAATGGGAGGATGGGACCTTTCTTTAGAGAATGCCTAAGAACCAATGTAAAACACATTCTGAAACTATCATTGTAGAAATTGATTCAGCTAGAGATTTTCAAAGGACCTCACACTAGTGAAAGGTATGAAAGGGCAAAAGGTTCACAGATTTTTTTTTTTTTTTTAAAGATTTATATTTATTTATTTGAAAGTCAGGGTTACACAGAGATGGGAAAGGGAGAAACAGAGAGAGACAGAGGGAGACACAAAGACAGAGACAGGGGGAGAGGGAGAGAGTGGGAGAGGGGGGGAGAGAGAGGGGTCTTCCATCCAGTGGTTTACTCCCCAATTGGCCGCAACGGCCGGAGCTGTGCTGATCCGAAGTCAGGAGCCTCCTCTGGGTCTCCCAAGCAGGTGCAGGAGCCCAAGGACTTGGGCCATCCTCTACTGCTTTCCCAGGCCACAGCAGAGAGCTGGATTGGAAGTGGAGCAGCCAGGACATGAATTGGCACCCAAATGGGATGCCGGTGCTTCAGGTCAGGGCGTTAACCCGCTGCACCAAAGTGCTGGCCCCAGATTATTTGTTAATTACAAAGGGAAAGGTATCTTTACAATGGAGACATTTGGTAGACATCACTTTAATTAATGAAGGCATCATCAATAAAACTAACATTATTTTTACACACCTTGATGTGATGAAATGGAAAAGTTCACCCATGGGGTTTTCATGCCTAAAAACTTCCTAAACACGAATAAATTATCTAATCCAGAGCTTGGGATATTCTATAAGACAAATGGTTTAAACTCTTCAAAACTGTCAATGTCAAAAGATTAAAAAAAAAAAAAAAAAAACTAGGATTGCTCTAGACTGAAGGAAACTAACAAAGTCTAACAACCAAGAACTTTGGGCTCTGAATTTGGAGTGGGCATGTGGCATGGTGGGTTAAGCTATGACTTACAATTTCCATATTTGTTATCATGGTGCCAGTTTGAATATTGGATACTCTGCCTCCAATCCAGCTCCTTACTAATGTAACCGTGAAGTAGCAAGTGATGGTTCAAGTACTAGAATCTCTACTACTCAAGTGCAAGACTGTGATGGAGTTCCTGGCTCCTGACTTTAGCCTAGCCGAGCCCTGGCTGTTGTGGCCATTTTGGGAGTGAGCCAGTAGATGGAAGATCTCACTCTCCTGTCACTCTGCCTTGCAAATAACCAAATAAATAAATCTTTAAAAAGAATAAAAGAGCACAAACATCAAATATATACTGTCCAACCACAGAAGATACTTGTGAAAACTGGGGAAAATGATGTATTAGATATTATCTACATTCAATTTTATAATATTGGTAATGTGGTTCAGAATGCTCTTGTAAAAACATTCTGAAGAATTCAGAATAAGATAAAATGGTTACAACCTATGAAAAATACTGTGGTGAGCTATATGCAAATCAATTATAAAGAGGAGACAAAGCAAATGTGACAAACTATCAATTGGTTAACCTGGGTCAAGAGTATATGGATGGGCTGGCGCTGTGGCTCACTTGGCTAATCCTCTGCCTGCAGTGCCGGTACTCCAGCTTCTAGTCCCGGTTGGAGCACCGGATTCTGTCCTGGTTGCTCCTCTTCCAGTCCAGCTCTCTTTGGGGCCCGGGAAGGCAGTGGAGAATGGCCCAAGTGCTTGGGCCCTGCACCCCATGGGAGACCAAGAGGAACCACCTGGCCCCTGGCTTTGGATTGGCGCAGTGCGCTGGCCGTAGTGGCCATTTGGGGGGTGAACCAACGGAAGGAAAGGAAGACCTTTCTCTGCCTCTCTCTCTCACTGTCTAACTCTGCCTGTCTCCCCCCCCCCCAAAAAAAAAAGAGTATATGGATGGTTCCTTGTACTATTCAATTCTTTTACAGAATTTAAAATTTCCAAAACAAAAAGTTAGGTAAAAAACAATCAAAGAAATGATACAGCGCTTTATTTAGTGATACGAAAAGACACTCATATCATGAGTTTACAGAATAGCATGTATAATAATACTTCATTTTTATAAAAAAACTAAAATTTAAATATATTTCCATGAAAGAAAAGTACAGAGACATGTAGTAAAAGCATTAATGACAGGGGTGGGCATTTTCCCTAGTGGTGGAGATACCAGTGATACCATAGCAGAGTGCTTGGGTTCCATATCCACCTCCACTCCTGACTCCAGCTTCCTGCTAATACAGACTCAGGAAGGCAGCAGTGATGGCTCAAACAACTGGATTACTTCCACTCATGTAGGAGTCTTGGAATGAGTTCTCAGCTTCTCTCCTAGCTCCCAGGTTAAGCCCCTGCAGGAGGCCACGGAGGGGTATTTGGGCAATGAACCAATAGATTGTTGGAGCAAATGCTTAGTGGCTTGGCTTGTTTCCTCTTTCCTTAAACCTACAGATTTATTTTTTTTTCTTTTAAAGACATTTATTTTATTTTTAATAGAAAACTTTTATTTATTTAATAAATATAAATTTCAAAAGTACAACTTTTGGATTATAGCGGTTCTTCCTCTCATAACCACCCTCCCACATGCAAACCATCCCATCTCCTACTCCCTCTCCCATCCCACTCTTCATTAAGATTCATTTTTAATTATCTTTAGCTACAGAAGATCAACTTTATACTGAGTAAAGATTTCAACAGTTTGCACCCACACAGATACACAAAGTATAAAGAACTGTTTGAAGATTACTTTTACTGTTAATTCTCATAGTACAACACATTAAGGACACAGGTCCTACATGGGGAGCAAGTGCACAGACTCCTGTTGTTGATTTAACAATTGACACTCTTATTTATGATGTCAGTAATCACCCGATGCTCTTGTCATGAGCTGCCAAGGCTATGGGAGCCTCTTGAGTTCACAAACTCCGACCTTCATCAAAGTGGAAGTTTTCTCCTCCCTTCAGAGAAAGGTATCTCCTTCTTTGATGGCCCCTTCTTTTCACTGAGATCTCACTCACAGAGATCTTTCATTTAGGTCATTTTTTGCCATACTTCTTGGCATTCTATGCCTGAGATACTCTCATGAGCTTTTTAGCCAGATCTGAATGCCTTAATGGCTGATTTAAAGATTTATTTATTATTTGAAAGGCAGTTAGCAAGAGAGAGAGAGAGAGGGAGGGAGATCAATCTTCCATCCTCTGGTTCACTACTCAAATGGCCACAACGGTGAGGTCTCGGCCAGGCCAAAGCCAGGAGCCTGGAACTCCATCCAGGTCTCCCACATGGGTGGCAAGGGCCCAAGAACTTCAGCTATTTTCCACTGCTTTCCCAGGTGCATTAACAGGGAGCCAGACTAGAAGTAGAGCACCTGGAATTTGAACCAGTGCTCACGGGAGATGCCAGTCTCAGGAGGCAGCTTGCCAAAATGCTGGCCCAAAATCTAGTTTCTAATATAAAATAACGATATTACTCATGTAATAAGGCAATCAATAAAAAACAATTATCTTCACACTGTATATGGTTTAATCAAGCAACTAGAAGGACTGAGAGAAAAAGAAGTCAGGACATGTAAGTGAGAAACAACTAATTGTTAAAGCTAATGTAGACTTTTTTTTAAGTGTCCAAATTTCATCACAAAAATCTTGGTTACAATTATAGAGTAAAACAGGGAGGGAAAAAACATTCTGAGAAGTCCTGAACGACAGATCTGAAGATAACAAATTTAATCATTTCTTTAAATCTTAACAAGATCTATTTCCTAAGCAGGGACTATTCAGGACTGCCTTTAATCTCCCTCTTAATGTTTTATAAAATGTCTTTCTACTCTAATCCCCTCTGATCAGGCCTTCATCAATTCACCAGCTCAGCCAGAGTTCTCAGAAACAAACATCAACACCCTTTTTGAGTTCTGCATGTTCACAACAGTTAACAAATCTACTTCTACTACTTTGCTGAAGAGTTTTCCTGTGGCACCCTTTCTGCCCACCTGATAAAGACAGAAAACATAAGAGAACATACAAGGCTTTTCACTTTGACATTTCTACCTACATCTCCTGACATTTACCCATGTTATCTTATATTCCAGCCTAATAAACTCCATGCCTTCCTAGTTCATTAGCATCCTAGAATAACAGTTAAACATCTGAGAATTAAAGTATTTTTAAAATCCAGGAGCTAGGCTTCTAATATTCAAGCTACTACAAAGTATAGAGATTAAAGCCTTCTAGGAGACAAGACAATATATCAAAGAATAAAGAAAATACAAAACAGTAAAAATCATACAGCAATACAAAACTGTCTACAAAAAAGGCAATGTACCACAATACTGCAAACTATCTCAATTTGACGCTAGCAAGAGAGGTGGATGTATTAAGGTTTCTTTCAATTCAGAAATTACATGATCATTTAGTGAAAATAAAGTTCAGTCCTTCCACCATCTTACAGTTGTTTACAAAAGGCTATCCAGTATTTTCCAGATTATTTAGTCCCCAAAATAAATATGAAGAAAAGCTCTTTGACAGCCAAAATGAATGATACAAATGATTTGCATGTGGTATTCCCTAAGTCTTAACCATGAATTTTAAAATTCATTTTGAAAAATCAGAAAGGAAATAATACTGGAAAATCCCCAAAGAGCATTTGACATTCACTAACATCGTCCTTTAAACAAACAAAAAACATACAACTTATAGTATGTATGGTCTATTTGTCTTATTATGCATGAATATTCGTATTAATGCTTACCATCAATTCCTGTTATTGGGACTAAAATTATGCAACAAAAAAACAACAGAGTATTTATAGTAAATTTCTTTGTAATATGATTATTTATTTAAACACAATTTACTAGTCTTACCAGAATAAGTAACTGCTGTGGTACTGTAAGTAGCACTCTGAGTATAGGACGGCACCACAGTAGCTGCAGCTGCTACTGGCTGTACGGTGGAGGACACAGGATAAATGGAGAAAGTAGTGGTAGCTGGACTCGGTGTGGCTGGTTTTATGGCTGTCACTTGTCGAGTTTGCTGGGCTTGAGTATATTGAGTTGCACCTTGGCTATAACCTGCTTTGGGAGCTAAAATGGAAAAGAGAAGTCAGAAAAATCAAAAGGGTTGAGTCACTGTGGTTACTGCAACAATATTCTTAAAACTAGAAAAAACTGGTAGAAACACTATTAACTCTAAATATTATGCCAGCTATTTCTGCTTGAGGTAAAAACTTAGCATCGTAGCTTAAAATGATTTACTATGACTTCTCAAATGCTTTCTATATATTTCTTTTTTCTTTTTTTTGACAGGCAGAGTGGACAGTGAGAGAGAGAGACAGAGAGAAAGGTCTTCCTTTGCCGTTGGTTCACCCTCCAATGGCCGCCGCGACGCTTTCTATATATTTCTAAAATGATACTACAGTTAACTAAAACAGCAGTAAAACTTACAATGGGTAGAATTAAATTTTTTAGAAAAGAGGCACGTATGCATGTATGTATTTACATCAGTAAATCTAGGAGTGAGTATGGTTTAAAGTTAGAAATAGAGTAGACAAAGGGTCAGAGCATATATTTCAATTAACATTAGAAATCTTAATGCATAATTATATGGAACTTGTTCACATACCACTCACTGCATTCTACTGATTATCCACAGTGAACTTCAATCTCTTAATTCCAATTCACAAAATGCTACTGATGTAAATCATCAAATGTCAATAGCTTGAGTACAGCTATTCTTTTTTAAATTTATTTATTTATTTGAAAGTCAGAGTTACACAGAGAAAGAAGGAGAGTCAGAGACAGAGACAGAAGTCTTCATCTGTTGGTTCACTCCCCAACTGGCCACATCAGCTGGAGCTGTGCCAATCTGAAGCCAGGGGCCAGGAGCTTCTTCCGGGTCTCCCACGTGGGTGCAGGGGCCCAAGGACTTGGGCCGTTCTTCTACTGCTTTCCCAGGCCATAGCAGAGAGCTGGATTGGAAGTGGAGCAGCCGGTTCTCTAACTGGCACCCATATGGAATGCTGGCACCGGCTTCACCAGCTATGCCACAGCGCCAGCCTCCGTGTACAGCTATTCTTAATGGTTAAATGTATGCTGTTCTTGGCCACATTTAAAACAAATTTATACTTTGAAAAGAATCTCATGAGGGGCTGGTGCTGTGGCATAGGAGGTAAAGCTGCCACCTGCAGTGCTGGTATCCCATATAGACTCCAGTTTGAATCCCGGCTGCTTCACTTCCAATCCAGATCTCTGCTATGGCCTGGGAAAGCAGAAGATGGCCTAAGTGCTTGGGCCCCTGCACCTGCATAGGAGACCTGAAAGAAGCTCCTAGTTCCTGGCTTTTGATCGGTCCAGCTTCAGCTGTAGAGGCCATCTAAGGAGTGAAGCAGATGAAAGACTCTCTCTCTGCTTCTGACTCTCTGTATCTCTGCCTTTCAATTAAATAAATAAATCTTTTTTTAAAAGGAATCTTATGAGCCTCATTATCAATCATTTAAATTAATAATTAATCAGTCACTAATAATCATTAAAGCATACAAATAATCCTGGGAAAGGCACAAATACCAAGGGGCCAAACCCATTTTATGCTCAATTAAGTAAAAGCACCTTGTAATTTTTTTTTTATTTTTTGACAGGCAGAGTGGACAGTGAGAGAGAGAGACAGAGAGAAAGGTCTTCCTTTGCTGTTGGTTCACTCTCCAATGGTTGCCGCGGCCGGCGCACCGCGCCGATCCCATGGCAGGAGCCAGGTGCTTATCCTGGTCTTCCATGGGGTACAGGGCCCAAGCACTTGGGCCATCCTCCACTGCACTCCCGGGCCACAGCAGAGAGCTGGCCTGGAAGAGGGGCAACCAGGACAGAACCGGTGCCCCGACCGGGACTAGAACCTGGTGTGCCGGCGCCGCAAGGCGGAAGATTAGCCTAGTGAGCCGCGGTGCCGGCCGCACCTTGTAATTTTTATCTTTATCTGCTTATCAAATTTGATTCACACAGAGAGGAACTTAATATACAAGATCTAAAGGATTTCAAAAAGTTGTATGGTCAATGTCAGAATTCAAGACTAATTCAAGATATTCCGACTCAGATAACTGAGCACAAGCTAAGCTTAGTAACTAACCAGCTTCTTTTGTGTAGTTTATTTCAGCAGAAGAGAACTGTATACTTAATACAAAAAACGGAGTATATTTCCAGTAGAGAAGAGCATTATTATGAATTACTTCCATGCATGGCCTTCTATGATTCAAAGGTAATTCTAGCAGAGAAAGAGGACATGGCTAGAACCTGCCACTCAAGATGATATACTACATTGAATCTGGAAGGACTCAAATGTTTTATCTTCATTAAAAAAATACCCTGAATCATTATTTCAATAGTTTATAATAAAATCACCTGTCTGATAGTAGGTTTCAGCAACAGAAGGCTGAGGCTGGGCAGCAGCAGCTACGGCCGCGGCAGTTGCTGTTGGTTGTTGGTAGTACTGCTTACTATCGTAAGCTACAGCAGGAGCTGTGGATCTTACATAGGAGTAGGAGTCCTAAAGAAAAAGAATGAGAAAAGACTGTTATAAGTAGCAAGAAAAAAATTCTTACCATATACAGGTCTATTAAAGGAAAACAAAAAAACTAATTTGTAGTTTTATATCAAATCTAGACATAAAAGAATACATAGGATTCATTTCTAATTTCATCATAAGAACAAAAGCAATCCAAGTAGCATATTTCAGTTTTATAATTCGAACGATCACTGAAATATTTTTTAAATATTTAAATAAGTTTTATTTAAAAATTCATGGGAGTGGGTAGCTTTATGGCACAGCAAGTTAAACAGCCACCTGCAATGCTGGCATGCCATATCAGCACCTGTTCCAAGCCTTGGTTGCTCCTCTTCCAATCCAGTTTCCTCCTAACATGCCTCAGAAAGCAGCAGAGGACGGCCCAAACGCTTGGGCCCCTGCATCCCACGTGGGAGACTTGGATGGAGTTCCATGTTCCTGGCTTTGGCCTTACTATTGTGGCCACCAGGGAGTGAACCAGAGAACGGAAGATTTCTCTCTCCTGCCCTTTAACTCTGTCTTTTGAATATTTAAATTTTAAAAAAATTTATACAGCTTTGCCTTAAAGGATTCCACAGTATTAGAAAATGAAACTTGGGTTACTAAATTTTTATTGCTCTAGCTTTAATTCTTTCTTTTCTTCAAAAAATATCAAAGTAAGCTGGGTGGCTTCTAGCACTGCATAAAGTGAGGAGGGTTGGGAAGGTATACAGATGGAAAGGCTGAGAAAGCAGGCAAGACCCCAAAAATAATGGGTTTCACTGACCCTATTAAAAGCAAAACTTGGGGATGGCACTGCAGCTCAGCAGGTTAAGCCACCAGTTGAACTGTCAGCACCCCATATCAGAGTGCTAGTTCCAGTCCCAGCTGCTCAGCTTCCAAATCATCTTCCTGCTAATGTGCCTGGGAAGGCAGCAGATGATGACCCAGGTACCTGGGCCCCACCCATCATGTGAGAGACCAGAATGGAGTTCCAGGCTCATGGTTTTGGCTTGGGTCAGAACTGTCTGTTGCAGCCATTTGGGAAGTGAATTAGTAGATGGAAGACCTCTCTCTTCCGTTCAAATATGTAATTCAATCTTAAAGAATTTACTGGGGGCCAGCGCCGTAGCTCACTAGGCTAATCCTCCGCCTTGCGGTGCTGGCACACTGGGTTCTAGTCCCAGTCGGGGCGCCGGATTCTGTCCCGGTTGCCCCTCTTCCAGGCCAGCTCTCTGCTGTGGCCAGGGAGTGCAGTGGAGGATGGCCCAAGTGCTTGGGCCCTGCACCCCTTGGGAGACCAGGAAAAGCACCTAGCTCCTGCCATCGGATCAGCGCGGTGCGCCGGCCGCGGCAGCCATTGGAGGGTGAACCAACGGTAAAAGGAAGACCTTTCTCCCTGTCTCTCTCTCTCACTGTCCACTCTGCCTGTAAAAAAAAAAAAAAAAAAAAAAAAAAGAATTTATTGGGGCCAATGCTGTGGCATAGAAGGTTTGCAGCACCAGCATCCCATATGGGTACCAGTTTTGAGTCCCAGCTGTTCCACTTCTGATCCAGTTCCCTGCTAATGACCTGAGAGAGCAGTGGAAGATGGCCCAAGTCCCTGGCTCCTGGCTTAAAATCAGCCCAACATCAGCAACTGCAGCCATCTGGGGAGTAAACCAGTGATGGAAGACCACTCTGTCTCTTCCTCTATCTGTAACTCTGCCTCTCAAATAAATAAATTAAAAAAAAAAAAAAAAAAAGAATTTATTATACTCTCTCTGGGCATAATGAAATGTAAGCACACATACCAAAAGTAATTCCAAGATTAGAACTTATCAAAAATTAACAGTGTATACTAATATTATTGATTTTTGTCAACAAATTCCCATTCTTTAGAAAGAATACAAAAATGGGGAAACTCCAGAGGGAACAAAGTTTAAAAACAGATCCTAAACACAAACAATGGATTAAAGAAACCAGGACCACATTTAATTAAATAAGCAACTGTTCTAGTAATGTTCTCAACCAAAATAAAGTTAAGATGATTTAATTGTCCTATAAGACTGAAAAGAAGTGGCTGGATGAGTAAGAACATGATCACAGTTGTGATATACTAAAAAATCTTGACAGGATTCTCTCTCTTTCTGATACATATTTATTTATTTAACAGGCAGAGTTACAGACACTGAGGGAGAGACACAGAGAGGGGTCTTCCATCTGCTGGTTTACTCCCCAAATAGCAATAGCTAGAGCTGGGCCAACTGGAAGCCATGATCTTCTTCCAGATCTTCACGTGGGTGCAGGGACCCAAGCACTTGGGTTATTTTTCACTGCCTTCCCAGACCATTAGCATGGAGCTGGATCAGAAGTGGAATAGCTGGGACTGGAATTGGCACCCACAAGGGATGCCAGCACCACAGGTAGTGGCTTAACCTATTACACCACAGCACTGGCCCTAGGATTTCTACCTTTAATAGATTACAAGAAGCAAATAGGAGATATGTCTGCCTGATACAGTTTAGACCCATGATTCTTAAATATGTTTCAAATGAATAATGCCATAGTACAGGGACAGCATTATGACATAATGGGTCAAGCAGCTGCTTCTGACAATGGCATCTCATATCACGGTGCCAGTTCAAGTCCAAGCTACTCTGCTTCCAATCCAGCTCCCTGTTAATATGCCTGGGCCCCTTGCCACCCACGTGAAGACCCAGGTGGAGTTACAGGCTTTGGCTCAGCCCAGTCCCCGCCAAAGTAGCCATTTGGGGAGTGAACCATGGATGGATGGAAGATCTCTCTCGCTCTTTCCCTCTGTTGTACCGCCTTTGAAACAGAATAAACAAATCTTAATAAATAATAATGCCATAATTCAAATAAGGAACATCTTTCTTATATCTTTTTTTTCCTCAAATACCTGAGGTAAAATTAAAACAAACACGGATTCTACATAATAAGAGAGAAATGGATGGGGAAAGGAAAGGAGGATTAATACAAAATTAACAGCAAAGAAATTTAATGTTCTATGTTCCTAAACTACTTAGGAATACCCACTTTACTTTTCTCTATCTTTAGAAGAATATTTTGGAAGACTCAATTTTGAGAAGTACTGGCTTGGGTACTGTGTTATATACATTGAGCCTACTGACGCTTGTTAAGGCTATTGAGACCAGTAGTTTTCTTACCTGGTAATTTTGTGTAGTAGCTGGGGGAGGTGGTGGTGGTGCTTCTTGTTGCCTCTGGGTATAACCATAGTCAGTTGCTGTGTGTGCAGTGGGGTAGCCTCCATAGGCAGCAGCTGTTGCTGCAGCTGCAACAGCTACTGGAGCAGGCCTGGCAACTGCAACTGTGGCGGCTGCTGGTGCATAGGCAGCAGTAACTGTGTGAGCAGCTACTGGAGCCTGATGGACAGTGTAGCTAGCAACTGTAGTTGGATGAGAATAGGCTACACCCGAAGCTGGCTGTTGGCTATATTGTGAAGTAGAAGAATAAATATAACACAATTTAATTTTAAAGTCTATGAGCTAATCAACTTAATAAAAATCACACTTGAAAGTCATTTAATCAGGGCTAAAAAGGACAAGTATTTGAACTCAAACCTCCTGCTCAATACTATTGTTACTACTATTTAATTTTCATTCCTCAATCTCAGTAAGTTATATATTTACACATACTGTTTCAGATCATAGATCATGTTGCAAAGCAAGAATGACAAACTGGGATAAGAAACAATATTACCAAACTAGGAAACACCAGATCAAATTAGGAATTTCAAAAAGTATTTGTTTTACGTAATGTTCTTTACTGTATTTTATAGTTTAAAAAAGTCCACAAAAATGATAAAAAAAAATTGTATTCTAATCCCAATTACAGAAAAAATTTCAGGTAGAAAACTGTTAACCAGCAGATTTATGAAATATTTCTGTTGTTCCAGGGCAGTGGTTCACAACTAGGGAAGATTTTGCCCTCAGGGGACATTTGGCCATTTATGAGATATTTTTGATGATCAAACAGCAGAGGAGCTAGAGCTGGTATGTATTACTAGCACCTAGTTGGAAGAGTCCAGGGATGCTATTACACATCCTACAATGCACAGGACAGCCCCCTGCAACAAATAATTACTTAATGTATGTGAACGTTGTGGATGAAAAGTCAAACTCTAGGATACAAAACCTACATTGGAATCTATTATTTTAGATAAAATTTTCAGCTTTGAGGCAGCATTACATAAATTTATTTTTCTTTTAAAAAATAACAGCATGTGTTGTAAAGAAACCAAATACCTTGCAATCATAAACATCTCAACCTTAAAGAGCAAAAACATTTCCTAAAACAGGAATCAAATTAATTTCCAACTAAAATTCTAAGTTATTTTAACTTCTAAACTGAGGGCCATGTCACATAAAACCAAAGGCCTACAGATGTTAGCATATGAAATATATCTGTTTTTCAAGTTTCTTAGTCATACACTCAAAATTCCACCTGTTAAGGCTGTATTACCAAGGCAGATGAGCCTTTTTCTAAAACAAGGAAAATCTAAGTTACTTAGCTGGTGGTCTTTAGCTGACCAAAAGCTTTAATATGAACCAACAGTTAGGAATAGCTAATGAAAAATAAATTTTCAAAACTGACAAAAGCTGAAGTGGCACAACTAGAGCATCTGATTCGTGGAGTTAAAGTACAGAGTATTCTGTACTTGTGTACATGGTACCACAAAAACAGTGCAGAATTAAAATACGGGGCACCATATTTTAACATTATAGAAAACACCCATCGACTAGGATATAAACATAAAGAATCAATAAGAAGCTTATGGATATGCATTTTATTTCATATATGAAAAGTAGAGAATCTTAGGAAATCAGTCTAGAAAAGGTGAGATAGCTGCCTTCTAAAAGAAGACACTTACGCCATGCTGCTCCAGAGAACAGAACTAGAACCAATAGATGGAAGTTACAGGGTGGCAGATTTCAGTCCAATATGAAAAAGAAAACAAAAAACAAAGAACAAAAACAAAAAACTTAGAATGGAGTCCAAAGAAACTTTTATAATTTCTATTTGGATGAGGCTGCCATATTTTGATATAAAACTACCTAACATTTTCTACATGAATGCCAATTACAAGATAGGAAAAGGGAAGTTTACATTGTAATAGTGGGAAATTAATATGGGATTGACCCATTTTATAGACAATTCCACATTTTTAAGCAATAACATGTTTATACGTCTTCATCCTAAAACTGAGAAAAAGTTTTATATTTAAAATATAAATACAACAGATTAATTTGCATTTAACATTTACAAATAAGGTCGGATTTCACATATTCAGACTACACTACATGGGAGGGATTTTGGCTATAGAAAAAATTCAGACAGTCTTGAATATGCACACAATTGCCTCCTAGTATCCTGGAGAATTGGTCCCAGGAGCCCCTGGATACCAAAACCCACGGATGCTAAAGTCTCTTATATAAGTTGGTATAGTGGCAGGCATTTGACCTAGTAGTTAAGACACCTTAACTCATATATGGGGATGCCTGGGTCAACACCAGGCTCTAATTCCTCATTCCAGCTTCCTGCCAATGCAGAGCCTGGTCAGCAGTAAGTAATGGCTCAAATAGTTGGGTCCCTGCCACTCATGTGGGAAAGCTAGACTGAGTTTCCAGTTTCAGGCTTCAGCCCAAGCCCTGGCCCTTGTGGGCATTTAGGGAGTAAATCAGTGAATGGCAGTCTCTGTCTCTTGAATTGAAAACAAACAAACAAAGGACTTAAAATATACTTTAAGTGTTATATCCTATGTGAATCCTTCTGCATAGTTTAAAATCATCTCTCAATTACTTGTAATACTTAAGACAATGTAAATGTTACGTATACAGTTGCTATACTGTAGTGTTTAGGGAATGAGAAGAAAAGTCAGCAATTTTTAAAAACTTTGTATATTTATTTGAGAGGCAGAGACAGAGAGAATGCTCCTATCTGCTGGTTTACTACTCAAAATACCTTTGATGGATGAACCCAGGAGCAGGAAACCCAATTCAGGTCTCCCACATGGGTGGCAGGCGCCCAAATACTCGAGCCATAGTTACTGACTCCCATGGTCTGCAGGTAGCTGGCTGGAGTCAAGAGCTGGAGGCTGGGCCAGTTTTGTGGAGCCAGCATCCCATACTGCAGTGCCAGTTCAAGTCCCAGCTGCTCCATTTCTGATCCAGCTCTCCATAAGCAGCAGAGATGTGATGGCTCAGGCACTTCTACCCCTGTCAACCACATGACAGACCTGAATGAAGTATCTGGGTTCCTGGCTTTGGTCTGGCCCTCACTCAGGTTTGTGCCCATTTGGGGGAGTGAACCAGTGGATGAAAGATCTTTTTCTGTTTTTCTCTCTCATTCTACCTTTCAAAAAAAAAAAATTAATCTTGGCCGGCGCCGTGGCTCAATAGGCTAATCCTCCACCTTGCGGCGCCGGCACACCGGGTTCTAGTCCCGGTTGGGGCGCCGGATTCTGTCCCGGTTGCCCCTCTTCCAGGCCAGCTCTCTGCTATGGCCAGGGAGTGCAGTGGAGGATGGCCCAGGTGCTTGGGCCCTGCACCCCATGGGAGACCAGGAAAAGCACCTGGCTCCTGGCTCCTGCCATCGGATCAGCGCGGTGCGCCGGCTGCAGCGGCGGCCATTGGAGGGTGAACCAACGGCAAAGGAAGACCTTTCTCTCTGTCTCTCTCTCTCACTGTCCACTCTGCCTGTCAAAAAAAAAAAAAAAAAAAAAAATTAATCTTTAAAAAAGGGGGTGGGTGGGTGGAGGCTGGTTATTAAACCCAGATGCTTAAAAGACATGAGACAGACACAGGCATCATAATCTGCAAATTAACTGCTAGGCCAAATGCCTACCCACCAGGGGAAAAAAAAAAAAAAAGTATTTTCAATCTTCAATCCATGATTAGGCTAAATAATCCATAAACACAGAACTCAAGGATACAGAAAGCAAACTATTATTTTCATCCCATTGTTCCTTATCTAGATCTAGCAATATTTCTTGGTCCCCAAAAACTTATCCAGCAGGTAAAAACAGAGTAAGAATTTCAAGTAAACTAATTAGGTGGACAATCACACACTGCTTTTGATCCTAACCTTAAAAGTCCACGGGAATCAAGAGGAAATGACCATATGCTCTGGTTATGACTACTGTTCCAACGTAATTAATAGTATTCTCTTTGATTCTAATTATTTCAGTTTGAATAATCCTTCCCAAGAACCATATTAAAAAGATGCTAGTATATTAAATAATTACTGTATATGCATCTCTATAATTGCATCCCTACTCAGCATCTGGAATGGAACCACAAATTTCACCAAAGGCATCAGATCGAGTATTACATTTCCAATTCGTACTTAGTCAAGGGCTAGGGCAGTTATTCAGAAGAACTCTTCATGGATGGGGGAAGGTGGTGGGTGGGTGGCTGTGTGTGTGTTTGGTGTAATGGTTAAGTCACTGTTGGGAACAAGATTTCCATCCCATACTGGAATGCCTGGGTTCAAGTCCTGGGCCCAGCTTCCTAACTCACATCCTTAGCAGTCAACAGATGATGGCTTAAGTACTTGGCTGATTGCCACCTATGTGGGAAGCCCAGATGAAGTTCCAGGCTCCTGGGCATTTGGGGAATTAAACAGCAGATAGAAGACCTCTATCAGGGGGCAGCGCTATGGCCAGTGGAAAAGCCACTGCCTGCAGTGCCAGCATCTCACATGGGCGCTGGTCTGAGTCCAGGTTGCAGTAGAAGATGGCCCAAGTCCTTGGACCCCTGCACCTGTGTGGGAGACCTGGAAGAAGCTCCTAGCTCCTGGCTCTTGGCTTCAGATTGGCACAGCTTGGGTTGTTGTGGCCAACTGGGGAGTAAACCAGCATATGGAAGACCTCTTTTTCTCTCTGCCTCCCATTCTCTCTCTGTGTAACTCTGACTTTCAAATAAATAAATAAATCTTAAAAAAAAAAAAAAAAGAAAAAAAGATCTCTGTTGGGGGCTGGCACTATGGCATAGCAGATAAAGCTACCGCCAACAGTGTCAGCATCCCATGTGGGCACTGGTCCGAGTCTTTGCTGCTTCACTTCCAAAGAAGCTCCAGCCATTGTAGCCATTTGGGGAGTGAACCAGTGGATGGAAGACTTTTCTCTCTGCCTTTGCCTCTCTGTAACTCTTTCAAGCAAATAAATAAATATATTTAAAAAAATCTGTTTCTCTTTCTGCATTTCAAATAAGTAAAAAAAATAAAAATTTCTAAAACAAAAAACTTGCTTAAAAAAAATCAGTGGGCATTTAAATGGATTAGTGTAGGCCAATCTACATGATGTAAACAGTAGAGTTTTTCTAAGAATACTTGAAATGGAAATATGGGTTTCAGATAACAGACCAGAGAATTTTTTTTAACTTATTTTCACTTTATTTGAAAGACAGAGACAGAATGCAGTCTTGCATTTACTATTTCACTTCCCAAATGCCCACAACAACCAGGATTGGGCCAAGCTGAAGCAGTTTCACTCAATCCAGGTCATCAACGTGGGTGACAGGGATCCTACTGCCTCCAAGGGACTGCATTAACAGGAAGCTGGAATGGAGAATGGAACTCGGACTTGAACTTAGACACTCCAAAATGGGATATGGGCATCTCAAATGGTGGCTTAATCAGTGAGCCAAATACCTCCTCCATACATTTATTTTTTAAAAATCAGGTTGAATTAAGTTCATATTAGTATAAGTAAAATAATCTGTAAGTTGAAATTGCTAAAATTAGTGCTTTTACCTAGTTTGGAATATTAAAATAAAAAGGAGTTATTTCCCTGTACAATATGCAAATCTTAACTCTTTAAATTATTCCTTGAATAAAATAGAACAAAATAAACAAAAAGCCAAGACTTGTGCCGTAAGACTTTCATTTACCAAGCATCCCATGGAAACTTCTATTTGTAATATCCTTTGTGAATAAACAAAACTTAATTAGATACAGTTTTAAAAAATTTTTATTTTCATTTTATCTGAGAGAGAGAAAGCACACCACCAAGAAGTTCACTCACCAAATGCTCACAATAGACAAGGCTGGGCCAAGCAGAAGCCAGCAGCCCAGAATTCCCTTTACATCTTCCACATGGGTGTCAGGGACCCAAGTACTTCTGCCATCATCTGCTGCCTTCCTGCCTAGCAGGAAGTTGGTTCTGAAGTGGAATAACTGGGAATTGGACTAGGTACTCTACTATGAGATGCAGGTATTCCAAGCAGCAACTCAACTGCTGAGCTACACACCCGCCCCAGGATTCATTTTTAAATTGGTCAAACTAAATTAATAAATCAAGAAACAAACAAAAATATTTGAGGGCAAATGTCTGCCCTGGTGATTAAGATGCCTGCATTCTACACTGGAGTACTAGGGTTAGAGTCCTAATTCCACTTCCAATTCCAGTTTCCTGTTATTGTGCATCTTGGTGGGGAGGGTCAAGTGATGGCACAAGTACTTGGGTTCCTGCCACTCACATGGGATCGAGTTCCCAGTTCCTAGGGAGTGAACCAGTGAATACAAGATCTGTCAGTCTCTCTGCTTTTCAAATAAAAACAAACACAAAAAACAGTATGTGTAATAAGTGAAAAACTTTAAGAGTCAGACATAAAGCAGGGTTTCTTTGGGGGGAAGGGGAAGGTTACTTCCCTTGGGAAATAAAATCACCCTTTATGTTCTTATACTCACCCTGAAATTTAATTATCAACTTCTAACCCATTAACAGAGCTCAGGCAGCTTTACTAAGATTTTGGATCAGAAGTGGAGCAGCTAGGACTTGAACTGGCAAAACCTCCAGGTGGCTGGTGCAGTGGTAAGTTGCTGTTTGGCACACCCACATTCCATATTGGAATGCCTGAGTTTGAGTGCCAGTTCTTCTGATTCCAGCTTCCTGCTAATGAGTACTCAGAAACATAGAAGATAATGGCTCAAGTTGCTGGATCTTTGCTACCCACATGGCCCAGTCTTGGATGTTGTGGGCATTTAGGGAGTAAAACAGTGGATATAAGATCAGTTTCTGTCTCTATCTCTTTGCATTTCAAATGAAAGGAAAATAAACTTAAAAAAACCCAAAACTCTAGAGAAGGGTGTTGTGGCACAGGAGGTAAAGCCACCTGCTACAACACTGGCATCCCATTAGGGCACAGGTTCAAGTCCCAGCTACTCTACTTCTTTTTAATGGTTATTTATTTGAAAGGCAGAGTTACAGAGAGGCAGAGGCAGAGAGAGAGAGCAAGCCAGGTCTTCCACCCACTAGTTCACTCCCCAAATGGCCACAAACAGCCGGAGCTGGGCCTATCTGAAGCCAGGAGCTTCATCTGGGTCTCCCACACTGGTGCAGGGGCCCAAGCACTTGGGCCATTTTCTATTGCTTTCCCAGGCCGTATCAGAGAGCTGGACCAGAAGTGGAACTGCTGGGTCTTGAACCAGTGCCTATATGCAATGCTGACACTGCAAGCGGTGGCTTCACCAGTTAATGCCACAGCACTGGCCCCTGCTCTAGTTCTGATCCAGCTCCCTGCTAATGCGCCTGAGAAAGCAGCAGAAGATGGTGTAAGTCCTTGGGCCCCTGCCTGGCCCAGCCCTGGTCACTGCAGCCATGTAGGGAGTGAACCAGTGGATGGAAGCTCTCTCTGTTAACTTCCTTTCAAATAAATAAATAAATCTTTTTTAAAAATTAGACTTTTTATTTATAATACTATTGGCTACAAGACAATTTGATAATGTCTTCAAAATTCAAGGCAAATGGTTATTAGTGTAGAATTCTGTACCCAGCCACAATGGAAATAGAATATTTTTAGGTACCAATACTGAGTTTACTTTTTGTACACCTTTTCTTAAAGATTTTTTAAATTAATTTGAAAGGCAGAATTAGAGAGAGAGAGACAGGGAGAGAGACAGGGAGAGAGACAGGGAGAGAGAGGGAGAGGGAGAGAGGGAGAGAGAGGGAGAGAGAGGGAGAGAGAGGGAGAGAGAGGGAGAGAGAGGGAGAGAGAGGGAGAGAGGGAGAGAGGGAGAGAGGGAGAGAGAGGGAGGGAAATCCACCATCTGCTGGCTCACTTCCTAAATGGTCACAACAGCCAGAGTTGGGCCAGGCCAAAGCCAGGAGCTTCTTTTGGGTCTCTCATATTGGTGGCAGTGGCCTGAGCACCTGGACCATTTTTGCAGCTATTCTCAGGCCATTAACAGGGGCTGGATTGGAAGTGGAGTAGCCAGGACTTGAACTGGTGCCCATATGGTATACCAGTGCTGTAGGAGGTGGTTTAACCTGCTTCACCACAGCACCCCTGTACACCTTTTCTTAAAAAGCAACATGAAGATATACTCCAACCAAATAAAACAAAACCAAGAAAACACAGGGATTCTGTAAACAGGGAAAGATGACGCGCAGGGTCAACAGCTGTGTAACAGGCCTTGAGCACAATGGACTTGGACTGGAAATCAGAGGACAGAAACCTCTGAGAGAAGGATGTCCAGGTAAATAGGATTAGACACAACCTGACACATGGAGCCCAGAGTGTTGACAGGATATATGTATTTTTAAAAGGTAACGATAAACTTCAGAAAATATGAAATTGCTCAAGAAAAGCATGATCTTGGTTAAAAGACTTCATAGTTAGGTATATGGTATTAAAAACTCATTTGAACTTGAACCCTGGAATATTTCTATTAAGCAGTACAGACTGTGAAATGGAACACACTGGGAATTATAACACTTCTTGTTTTTACAGTAAATACTACTTAGAGTTATAATGATGAAGCAGTTTTTGCTATAAAATTTTAGAATCAATCTAAATTACAGAAGATAAACTGATTACAGAACATAATGTCAATGATATCACTAGTAAAACTACAAGGTGTAGAAAGGTGTAGAAAGAGAAGTAATGCACATAAGTTTCAAGATTCTTTTCTTCAAAAAAATGTTTATTTTCATTTTTCATCTACTTGAGAAGACACGGCAAGAGCAAAAGTGAGCTCTTCTATCCACTGGCTCACTCCCCAAATGCCCACAACAGCCAAGGCTGGGCTAGCGCCAAAGCCAGGACATGGAGCTCCACCAGCTCTCTCAACAAACCAAGAATTAAAAGAAATAACCTAAGGATAATAAAAGCCATTTATGAAAAGCCCAGCAAAAATCACATTCAACAGTGAAATACTGAAATCTTTTCCTCTAAGATTAAGACTTCTATTCTTTTTATTATTATTATTATTGTTATTATTTTTAACAGGCAGAGTGGACAGTGAGAGAGAGAGACAGGGAGAAAGGTCTTCCTTTCACCGTTGGTTCACCCTCCAATGGCCGCTGCGGCTGGCGCGCTGCTGCCGGTGCACCGTGCTGATCCGAAGCCAGGAGCCAGGTGCCTCTCCTGGTCTCCCATGCGGGTGCAGGGCCCAAGCACTTGGGCCATCCTCCACTGCACTCCCAGGCCACAGCAGAGAGCTGGACTGGAAGAGGGGCAACCGGGACACAATCCGGTGCCCCAACAGGGACTAGAACCTGGGGTGCCGGCACCGCAGGTGGAGGATTAGCCTATTGAGCTGCGGTGCCGGCCAAAACTTCTATTCAACATAGTACTGATGTCCCAGCCAGAGTAGTTAGGAAGGGAAAAGAAATGAAATGCATGATTCCACACACAAAATAAATGTTAGCGCTAATAAAAGTCAGAGCATACAAAATTCAACACACAAACACAACAGTGCACTTTGGTTTAATAAAAAAATAAATAAATTTGAGCCTCATGTACTGATTCATTCCCCAAATGCCTGCAACAGCCAGAATAGGGTGAGGTCAAAGCCAAGAGCCAGGAATTTAATCTTGGTGTCACCTGACTGGCAGGGACCCAACTATTTTAGCCATTCCTACCGCCTCCAAGGGTCCACAATGCTAGGAAGTTGGACTGGGAGTTGAAGCAGGAAATTTAACTCAGGTATTTCAATATGAGATACAGCCATCTTAACCACTAGGCCAAATGTCTGCCCTCTTTGGTACATTTCTATACATTACCAAAGAAAAATCCAAAAAGAAAATTGAGAATAATTCCACTGATAATAGCATTCAAAAGAACAAAATATTTAGTAATTAAACTTAACAAGGAGATTCTCAAAACTACAAAACATTGCTGAAAGATTTAAAGACACAAATAGGGGCTGACACTGTGGTGCAGATGGTAAAGCCGCCACCTGCAGTGCCAGCATCTCATATGGGTGCTGGTTCCAGTCTGGGCTGCTCTACTTCTAATCCAGCTCTTTGCTATGGCTTGGGAAAGCAGTAGAAAATGGTCCAAGTCTTTGGACCCCTGCATCCACGTGGGAGACCCAGAAGAAGCTCCTGGTTCCTGGCTTCAGACCGGCATGTCTCCTGATGTTATGGCCATCTGGGAAGCAAACCAGTGGATGGAAGACCTCTCTCTCTCTCTCTGTCTCTCTGTAACTCTTTCAAATAAATAAATACATTTTAAAAAAGAAAAAAAAAAGACAAATAGACATCTGATATTCATGAGTTGGAAGATTTACTATTAAGATGTCAAGGTGATTTACGAATTCAATGTAATTACTATCAAAATACCAACTTTTTTTGTGTGTGCAGAAATAGGAAAATCTGGGGCCAACGTTGTAGCACAGTGGGTCAAGCTGCTGCCTGCAGTACAGGCATCCTAAACAGGCACTGGTTGGAGTCCTGGCTACCCCACTTCCAATCTAGCTCCCTTCTAATGCATCTGGAAAAGCAGTGGAAGATGACTTGGGCCCCTGCACCCATGCAGGGGACCTCAATGAAGCTCCTCGATATTGGGTTCAGCATGGCCCAGCGCAGGCCATTGCAGCTACTCGAGAGTGAACCAGCAGATAGAAGACCCCACTCTCTGGCTCTTCGCCCCCTGCTCCGTAACTCTGTCAAATAAATAAACCTTAAACAGACAAACAAAAACAAACAAACAAACAAAAAAAAAAAAAAAAAGAAAGAAAGAAATAGAAAAATCTCCCCTAAATTTCCTATGGAATATTAAGAGATCCACATAACCAAAGCCACCTTAAAAAATTAACAGAGCTGGAGGCATCAGACTTCCCAATTTCTAATTGGGGGGCCGGCACTGTGGCACAGCGGGTTAACGCACTGGCCCGAAGCGCCGGCATCCCATGTGGGCGCTGGTTCGAGACCTGGCTGCTCTGCTTCCGATCCAGCTCTCTGCTGTGACCTGGGAAAGCACTGGAAGATGGCCCAAGTCCTTGGGCCCCTGCACCTGCGTGGGAGACCCGGAGGAAGCGCCTCACTTTGGATCCGCGCAGCTTCAGCCACTGCGGCCAATTGGGGAGTGAACCATCGGATGGAAGACCTTTCTCTCTCTCTCCACCTTCCTCTCTGTAACTCTGACTTTCAAAACAAAACAAAACAAAACAAAACACAGTGTGGTGGGCCAGTGCCACAGCTCATTAGGCTAATCCTCCACTTGTGGCACCGGCACCCCGAGTTATAGTCCCGGTTGCTCCTCTTCCAGTCCAGCTCTCTGCTGTGGCCCTGGAGCGCAGTGGAGGATGGCCCAGGTCCTTGGACCCTGCACCCACATGGAAGACCAGGAGGAAGCACCTGGCTCCTGGCTTCAGATTGGCACAGCGCACCAGCTGCAACGCACCGGCCGTAGCAGCCACTTGGGGGGGGGGGGTGAATCAACAGAAAAAGGAAGACCCTTCTCTGTCTCCCTAACTCTACCTGTGAAACAAACAAACAAACAAACAGTGTGGTGCTAGCATAGACAGTCATATAAACCAACAGACTATAACAGAGAAGACAGAAATAAGCCCTTATATGTATAATCAGGTGATTTTTTTTTCTTTCTTTTTTTTTTTTAATAATTATTTATTTATTTGAAAGTCAGAGTTACACAGAGGAGAGGCAGAGAGAGTGGTCTTCCATCCAATGGTTCACTCCCCAGTTGGCTGCGCCAATCCAAAGCCAGGAGCCAGGAGCTTCTTCCAGGTCCTCCCACGCAGGTGCAGGGGCCCAAGGTCTTGGCCCATCTTCTATAGCTTTCCCATGCCATAGCAGAGAGCTGGACTGGAAGTGGAGCGGCTGGGTCTCAAACTGGTGCCCATATGTATGCCAGCGCTTCAGGTCAGGGCTTTAACCCACTGAGCCACAGCACTGGCCCCATCAGGTCATTTTTCAAAAGGGTGCTGCTATGATGATGCTTCAAGAACAGTTTTCTCAACAAATGGTGCTGGGAAAACTGGATATCCACAGAATGAGTAGCACACTTACCAACACCACACAGAAAAATTAACTTAAAAATGGATCATAGATCTAATCAGGGCATAATCTCATCATAAAAATCATGAGAAAATGGCCGGCGCCGCGGCTCACTAGGCTAATCCTCCGCCTAGCGGCGCCGGCACACCAGGTTCTAGTCCCGGTTGGGGCACCGGATTGTGTCCCGGTTGCCCCTCTTCCAGGCCAGCTCTCTGCTGTGGCCAGGGAGTGCAGTGGAGGATGGCCCAGGTGCTTGGGCCCTGCACCCCATGGGAGACCAGGAAAAGCACCTGGCTCCTGGCTCCTGCCATCGGATCAGCGCGGTGCGCCGGCCGCAGCGCGCTGGCCGCGGCGGCCATTGGAGGGTGAACCAACGGCAAAGGAAGACCTTTCTCTCTGTCTCTCTCTCTCACTGTCCACTCTGCCTGTCAAAAAAAAAAAAAAAAAAATCATGAGAAAATATCTGCAAATCATATAAGGGATTTATATCCACAATGTACAAAGAATTCCTACAACTCATAAACAACCCGATTAAAAACTGGACAAAAGGGGCCAGTGTTGTGGTTTAGTGGGTAATACCACCTCCTGCAAAGCCAGCATCCCTCCCATATGGGTGCTGGTTCCTGTCCAGGCTGTGCCACTTCCAATCTTTCTTACTGGGATTTTG
Source organism: Oryctolagus cuniculus (assembly GCF_964237555.1). NCBI lineage: Eukaryota > Metazoa > Chordata > Mammalia > Lagomorpha > Leporidae > Oryctolagus > Oryctolagus cuniculus. The sequence goes on from NC_091445.1 coordinate 58,560,995, forward strand.
TTTTGTTTTGTTTTTACAGATTTATTTATTTGAAAGGCAGAGTTATAGAGAGGCAGATGAAAGAGAGAAAGAGAGAAAGAAAGAAAGAGAGAGAGAGAGAGAGAGAGAGAGAGAGAGAGAAAGAGGGCGAGTGCATGAGTGAGCCTTCTATCTACTGTTTCACTCCCCAAATGGGCCTATCCAAAGCCAGGAGCCAGCAACTTCTAGGTCTCCCATGCGGGTGCAGGGGCCCAAAAACTTAGGCCATCTTCTACTGCTTTCGCAGGCCATAGCAAGAGAGCTGGATGGGAAGTGGAGCAGCCGGGACTTGAACCAACACCCATATGGGATACCAGTGCTGCAGGTGGCAGCTTTACCAGCTACCCCACAGTGCTGGCCCCCTAACTTACTGTTAATGCCCTGCTACCCATGTAGGAGGCCTGGATGAAGCTCCTGGCTTTATCTGTTACTCTTTCAAAATAAATAAATAAAATAAATCTTTAAAAAAAAAATTGGACAAGACTTGAATGGGTATTTCTCCAAATTTGATACACAAACGCCCAAAGAGATGGATGCATATAAAAAAATGCTTAACATCATTAATCAGAGAAACAAAAATCAAAACTACAATGAGGGGACAGCTTTGTGACATGGCAGGTTAAGTAACTGATTATAACACTGGGATCCCATATGGGTGCTGGTTCAAGTCCTGGCTGCTCCATTTCTGACCCAGCTCCCTGATAATGTGCCTGAGAAAGCAGTGGAGGATGGCCCAAGTATTTGGGGACCCCTGCCACTCACATGGGAGACCCGGGTAAAGCTCCTGGCTTTGACTTGTGGCCATTTGGAGAGTGAATCAGCAGATGAAGATCTCTTTCCCTCTGCCTCTCTCTGTTAATTCTGTCTTTCAAATAAATAAATAAATAACTTTTTTTTTTTTTGACAGGCAGAGTGGACAGTGAGAGAGAGAGAGACAGAGAGAAAGGTCTTCCTTTTGCCGTTGGTTCACCCTCCAATGGCCGCCGCGGCTGGCGCACCGCGCTGATCGGATGGCAGGAGCCAGGTGCTTCTCCTAGTCTCCCATGGAATGCAGGGCCCAAGCACTTGGGCCATCCTTCACTGCCTTCCCTGGCCACAGCAGAGAGCTGGACTGGAAGGGGAGCAACCGGGACAGAATCCGGCAGCCCCAACCGGGACTAGAACCCGGTGTGCCGGCGCCGCAAGGCGGAGGATTAGCTTAGTGAGCCGCGGTGCCGGCCAATAAATAAATAACTCTTTACAAAAAAAAAAAAAAAAAAAAAAAAAAAAAACAAAACTACAATGAGATGTCACCTCACATCCACCAGAATAGCTACTGTATTAACAAAATAAATGAGATGTCTAAGAGAAATTGGAACATTTGTGTACTGTTCATAGAATTTTAAGTGGTGCAATTTTAAGTGGTGCAATTGCTTTGGAAAATAGTATAGAGGTTCCTGAAAAAGTTAAAAGTACAACTATTCTATGATCCAGCAATCCCAATTCTAGGCATAAATCCTGGAGATATTTGCACATCCAGCAGTATTCACGAGAGCCAAGAAGCAGAAACAACCCAATGGTCTATAAAGAGGAACTAAATAAACAAGATGTGGCGTATTCAAAACAACGGTACACATTTCAGCCTCAAATGAGGCTGAAGGAGATCTTGTCATATAACATAAACCTTTAAGGACACTATATTTAGTGAAACAGGCAGGGGCCAGAGTGGTGCTGTAGCAGGTAAAGCCGCTGCCTGCAGTGCCATCATTCCATATTGGTGCCGCTTTGAGTCCCAGCTGCTCTATTTCCAATCCAGCTTTCCGCTATGGCCTGGAACAGCAGAAGATGCCCAAAGTCCTTGCGCCCCTGCACCTGTGTGGGAGACCTGGAGGAAGCTCCTGGCTCTTGGCTTCAGATCAGCGCAGCTCCAACCACTGCATACATTTGGGGAGTGAATCAACGGATGGAAGATCAATCTCCTCTCTCTCTCTCTCTGCCTCTCTGTAACTCTGCCTTTCAAATAAAGAAATAAATCTTACAAAAATAAATGAGGGGCCAGCACTGTGGCGCATGTTAATGCTCCTCCTGCAGCACCAACATCCCTTATGGGTGCTGGTTCTAGTCCCGGCTGCCCCTCTTCCAATCCAGTTCTCTGCTATGGCCTGGAAAGCAGTAGAAAATGGCCCAAGTGCTTGGGCCCCTGCACCCGCATGGGAGACCTAGAAGAGGCACCTGGCTTCTGGTTTCGGACTGGTGCAGCTCCGGCCGTTGCGGCCATCTGGGGAGTGAACCAATGGAAGGAAGACCTTTCTGTCTCTCCCTCTCACTGTCTGTAACTCTACCTGTCAAATAAATAAATAAAATCTTAAAAAAAAGTAAGTGAAAGAAAAACAAGCCAATCATAACAAATATATATATATATATATTTGATATATATATATATAGTCAGAATGGTAGAGAGTGACAAACAGGCAGATCTCACACCCACTGATTCACTCTGATTCATTCCCTAAATGCCTGCAACTGCTGAGGCTGGGCCAGGCCAAATCAAGGAGCTAGGAATTCAATCCAGGTCTTCCATTTGGGACTGAGCCATCATCTGCTGCCTCCCAGAGTATGCATTAGTTGGAAGCTGGAGGCAGAGCCAGGATTTGAATCCAGGTACTCAGATATAGGATGTGGACCTTCCAAGGGCATCTAAAGCTACTGTACTAAATGCCTGCCCCTCCCTTGACAATTTTTGGTTCTGTCATTCATTCAAAACATGCTTACCAAATGCTTGACCTATGTCAAGCACTGCACTTTTTGGTTTCATCAGTATCCACAGATTCATTAGCCATCATATGGAATATATACAGATTGACATGATTAACCTTAATCCCTTTTCTGAATTCTATTTCCAAATACCTACTGAATAACTGCTAATATCAATGGGGACACAATATATGCCAATTACTGTCCCAAGCACTTTACACATAATACTGAAGAAGGTGGGCAGTGAGTATTGGTTCAAGTTCCTCCTACTCCATTTCCAATCCAGCTTCATACTACTGCACCTTGAGAGGCATTAAATTGTGGTTCAATTATTTGGTCCCCTGCTGCATAAGTGGGAGATAGAGATGGAGTTCCAGGCTCCTAGCTTTGGCCTAGCCCAGACCTGGCTGTTGCAGACATCTGAGGGATGAATCAACGGATAAAAGATATCTCTCTCAGGTAAATAAAAATAAACACTGGAAAAAAAAAAAGAGCAAATATTGAGTCCTCAAAATATTACACTGAAGAATGTCAAGGCCTCCTGGGATGCTGACAAATATTTTTTAAAAATTTGAGTGCAAGTAATGCAGACATGCTCAGTTTATGACATTCCATCAAGTTACCCTCTTATAACATGGCTTTCTTTTTATGCATATTACAGTTCAATAAAAATGCTTATAATCAATCTATGAAAAGATAACATCACAAATTTATAGGTGAGGAAATGAGAAAGTACTAAGAGTTTTTGCCTAAAGTCACACAAGTAGTAGACAGAATCAAGATTCAGCTCAGGAGGCTGATTTTAGAGCCCATCCAGTCTCAAACATTATCATAAAACCCACATTCCTGTCTTGGCTTAACACATTTCTCCTTTGTCTAAAATGACTTCTTAAAACTTTTTAAAAATTTATTTATTTTCACATTATTTGAAAGGCAGACACAGAGATCTTTCATCTATTGGTTCACTCCTCAAACGCCCACAACCACCTGTGGTGGGAAAGGCCAAAGCCAAGACCCTGGAATTCAATACATGTGGCAGGGACCCATTATCTCATGCTTGCCAGAGTGCACATTAGGGAGAAGCTGGTTCATAAGAGGAGGAGCAAGGACACAACAAGTGTTATCATATGGAATGAAAACATCCCAAAGCACCTTATCCACTGCACCAAACACCTGGTCCATAAAATGACCTCTTCTTAACTCCAGATAAGAATCCTCCAATTTTCTCCATTTTAGTATTTCATTAAGACTCAGTTATGATATGGCTATAATCATGGCATAGTTACCTGGAGGTATGCTGGCCCTATCTTCATGCTCTAAAAGTGTAAACTTCTTGAGAAGAGGGACTACGCATATTGTAGAAACTCATTAAATATCAAATAAGTGCATTAGGAGTTGGTGCAGTGGCAGTGAGTTAAGCTACTGCCTACAACACTGGCATCCCCTGTCCAGAGTCCTAATTTAAGTCCCAGCTGCTCTGCTTTATTAAAAAAATTTTTATTATTATTTTTTTGCTCCATTTCTGATCCAGGTCTCTGCTAATGTGCCTGGAAAGGCAGCAAAGGATGGCCTAAGTGCTTGGTGCCCTGCCAGCCATGTGGGAGACCTGGATGGAGTCCCAGGTTCCTGGCCTGGCCTGGCCTGACCCAGTCCTGGCCTTTGCAGCCATTTGGAGCATGGACCAGTGAATGGAAGATCTCTTTCTCTTGGTCTCCCCTTTCTGTCACTCTGCCATTTAAATACATCTTTTTCAAAAAAGTGCATTACTGCCTACAAATTATTTTAATAGACAAGAGTACACGAGAAAACCAATATTAAAACAAGAAGCCCAATGTTTACTTCATTCACCTGATCTTTATGTGAATTAATAGCTGTACTGAACATGGCTTTTATGAAACACTAAGAAATGTCACACTCGGGACCAGTGCTGTGGCTTAGTGGGTCAGGCTGACTGTGACACCAGAATCCCATACAGGTGATGGAGTCCTGGCTACTCTGCTTCTGACCCAGCTCCCTGCTAACGTGCCTGGGAAATCAATACAACAATGGCCCAGTCCTTGAGCTCCTGCCACCAACATGGGACACCTGGAAAAAGCTCCTGGCTCCTGGCTCTGGCCTAGCCCAGCTCTAGCCATTGTGGCCATCGGAGGAGTGAACCAGCAAATGGAAGATCTCTCTCTAGTTCTTTCAAAAAAAAAAGTCATACCCAGGAGCAATGAACAGTGATCCTAATCTTGTATCCTGATAAAGTGGTGTCAAAGACAATTTACAGACAAACATAGTAGCTTTACACTTCATTTCTTTTTTTAAGATTTATTTATTTGAAAGGCAGAGTTACAGAAAGAGGGGGAGACAGAGAGAGAGAGAGAGAGGGAGGGAGGGAGGGAGGGAGGGAGGGAAAGGTCTTTCATCCACTGGTTCACTCCCCAAATGGCTGCAACAGCTGGAGCTGGGCCAAGCCAAAACCAGCTTAACCCACTATGCCACAACAGTGTCCCCTGTACTCCTCAGTTTCAATCAGCAGATTAAAGATAAACCTAAATAATTCTTACATAGTTTGCCAATTACTACATTAAAAGCCCAAGGGCTGTCTTCTGATCAATATAACATCATGTCTCTTGAGTAATAATGTTGATTGGCTTTTAAAATAATAACAAAACAACACAAATACCTCTACTTAAACAGTTATTCAAATATTCTTATATAACTTTCCAGTATCAAGTTTAGGTTTATCTGTGGGATCTCTATTTTAATCCAATGATCTGTTTATCACTATTCCAATATCATGTTTTCTATTAATGAAGTTTTGGTACCTGATATTCCTCTAACAACACTGTCATACTTTTGGATGAATAGTCTTTATTATAAACATTAAAATACCTTTATTGGGGCCAGTGCTGTGGCACAGCAGGTAAAGCCACTGTCTGCAGTGCCAGCACCCCATGCGGGCCTTGGTTCGAGTCCCAGCTGCTTTACTTCCAATCCAGCTCTCTACTATGGCCTGGGAGAACAATAGAGGATGGCCCAAACCCTTGGGCCCCTGCACCAGTGTGGGAGATTCCAAGGGGGGCTCCTGGCTCCTGGCTTCGGATTGGCGCACCTCTGGCCATTGCAGCCAACTGGGGAGTGAACCAGTGGATGGAAGGACGCCCCCCACCCCCCGCGTCTCCTTCTCTGTGTAACTCTTTCAAATAAATAAATAAATCTTAAAACAACAACAACAACAACCTTTATCAGCTTACCCAAAAATTCTGTTGAGATTTTAATTGGAATTACATTAAACATGAGGATTCTTAGGATGTAACTGATAACTTGCTGGCATTTTTTTTTTCACTCCATAAACAATTCATTATTATTTGTCTTCTGTAAGTTTATATATTATTGAATTTTCTCAAAATTGTTGTACACATTTCCTTATTTTTATTCCTACTTAACAGATTTATATGTAATAGCTATATATAAACAGGACTTATTTGAGACTTTATAATCTAATTCAATATTGCTGAAACAGGACTGCTACTGATTTTGTCTGATCTTAGAGCACTTGCTGGACTCATATTCTCATAATTTTATCTGACAATTTTAATAATCATGTTGCCTGCAACCAAGAAAAATTTTTTCTTGATCCCTTATTAAATTAAAAATGAGACCTATCAAATGACATTCAAACACCTACTTTTAAAACATTTTACTCTGAGCTTACAAAGTTCTACATACTAATTATTTAAGGGAGATCAATCAAGGAGTTCTTTAAAACTCCTTGTAGTTTTATTATTGAACTCTTTAAAGGAAAAGGCATTGGTAGAGATACCTACTGAAAAACAGACTGTAGGCTAGACAGCTGTGTATCTAATCTTCACATCAAGGTAAGTTAGTAAGGAAATCAGGTCTCAGGAGGTGAAGTGACTTGGCCAACTGACTGAAGGGATGGAGCTGGAATTCAAATCCCAAGTCAAAGCAACTCCAAATTCATGTCCTTTCCATTACAGTATACTATAAGGCAGTTTACAAAAGCATATGGAAACACCTTAAACATTCCATGCAGGAATAGTTCACTAATATTTAATTAATATTTGATTTTATCTTAAAGGTAGAAAACAAGAGCAAAAAATTTCCTCCAATGGTTTACTCTACAAATACCCACAATGGCCCAGGCTGGGTCAGGCTGAGCCGGCAACCCAATCTGGGGTCTCTCATGTGGGTGGGCAGAGACCCAAGTACTTGCGAGATCACCTGCTGCATCTCAGGGTGTGCATGAGCAGAAGTCATAATTAAGAACCCTGTAGATCCCATGTGCAACTTGACCTGTAGGCCAAATGCCTGCCCCCATCCTACTCTTAAAGCTAATAATAACATACACAGGGGCTGGCACTGTGTAGGTTAATCCTCCGCCTGCAGAGCCAGCATCCCATATGGGCACCAGTTCTACTCCCAGCTGCTCCTCTTCTAATCCAGCTCTCTGCTGTAGCCTGGGAAAGCAGTAGAAGACGGTTCAGTGCTTGGGCCCCTGCACCCACGTGGGAGACCTTGAAGAAGCTCCTGGCTCCCGGCTCTGGATCAGCCCAGCTCTAGCCATTGTGGCCAGTTGAGGAGTGAACCAGCAGATGGAAGACCCTTCTCTCTGTCTCTCCCTCTGTAACTCTACCTCTCAAATAAATAAAATCTTTATTTTTTATTTATTTATTTATTTATTTTGACAGGCAGAGTGGACAGTGAGAGAGAGAGACAGAGAGAAAGGTCTTCCTTTTGCCGTTGGTTCACCCTCCAATGGCCGCCGCGGCCAGCGTGCTGCGGCCGGCACACTGTGCTGATCTGAAGGCAGGAGCCAGGTACTTATCCTGGTCTCCCATGGGATGCAGGGCCCAAGCACTTGGGCCATCCTCCACTGCACTCCCTGGCCACAGCAGAGAGCTGGCCTGGAAGAGGGGCAACCGGGACAGAATCCGGCGCCCCAAGCGGGACTAGAACCCGGTGTGCCGGCGCCGCAAGGCAGAGGATTAGCCTAGTGAGCCGCAGCGCCGGCCAAAATCTTTATTTTTTGACAGGCAGAGTTAATGAGAGAGAGTGAGAGTGAAAGAGACAGAGATAAAGGTCTTCCTTTTTCTGTTGGTTCACCCCTCAAATGGCTGCCACGGCCGGCGTGCTACACGGATGTAAAGCCAGGAGCCAGGTGCTTCCTCCTGGTCTCCCTTGCAGGTGCAGGGCCCAAAGTCTTGGGCCATCCTCCACTGCCTTCCCAGGCCACAACAGAAAGCTGGACTGGAAGAGGAGCACCTAGGACAGAATCCATCGCCCCAACCGGGACTAAAGCCCAGGGTGCCGGCACCACAGGCAGAGGATTAGCCTAGTGAGCCACGGCACTGGCCAATAAAATCTTTAAAAATAACATACACAGGCGACATAATCAAAGAAACAGCAACAACCATTTTGGAAAGAACATTTTCACAATTTTAAACTCATTTATGCAAAATGCATCCTTGGGTCTAATTCAACAATGAAAGACCTGACACAATTAGCAGCTGGAATAAGGAAAAGGCAGAACCAGTACATTTCCATCACTAGGATTGATTTCAAAAACCTGTTCACCTGGTTTTTTCACCTTCTCAGAGATTAATCCTTTTCTGCCTTACTAATGTTACCAATGTTAATAAAAATTCTTTTCCTTCAAGACACAATATTCTTAAGAGTACATTAAAATAAAAAGTTAAAAAGAAAGCAAAACTCATTAGCCTATCAGCCTAAGCAAGCTAACTGCTAGCAGATCCAACTTATCTTAGTAATGAGGTGCTTACTCTCTAGGAAAACAAAAATTATTTTGATATGCCTTCTTCTGACTAGATGATTAATTTAAATGTCCAGCAAAGAATCTGCTTAAACATGTATCACTTAACATTTGCTAGGCCGGCGCCGCGGCTCAATAGGCTAATCCTCCGCCTTGCGGCGCCGGTACACCGGGTTCTAGTCCCAGTTGCCCCTCTTCCAGGCCAGCTCTCTGCTGTGGCCAGGGAGGGAGTGCAGTGGAGGATGGCCCAAGTGCTTGGGCCCTGCACCCCATGGGAGACCAGGATAAGTACCTGGCTCCTGCCATCGGATCAGCACGGTGCGCCGGCCGCAGGAAGACCTTTCTCTCTGTCTCTCTCTCTCTCTCACTGTCCACTCTGCTTGTCAAAAAATAAAAAAATAAAAAAATTTTGCTAAGGCATTAAGAATATGGCAGTAAAATTATTTTTGCACTTAAGCTTTAAAGTCTGAATTCAGAAATAAACTATATATATAAAACCAGACATATACTAGATATAAAAAGGGTAAAAAAAAAAAGTTGCCATATGATTACACAGCCAACTTTACTGAAGGTAGAGTAGCATTTCAGACATAAATGACATACCAGGAGTTAAATTCAGACATAGGAAACTGGTTTAAACACAAGCTAAAGACAAGTACTTTGACTAAATAGGAAGAAAACAACTGGTAAGTCCAAGGTTCTAAAAATAAGGGGAAACTGGCTATTTCAATGTCTCATAGAAATGTTTATGTTGTATTAACTGTGCCATCAGTTTATGGTTTTTTTTTTTTTATCATATATAGTTATATATGCCACAAATCCCCTTTAAAAGTTGAAGGGCTGGAGCAGATGTTGTGGCCTAGCAGGTAAAGTCACTGCCTGTGACGTGGGCATCCCAGATGCTCCACTTCCCAGCTGCTCCACTTCTGATCCAGCTCCCTGCTAATGTGCCTGGGAAAGCAAATGCAAAGATGGCCCAAGTGCCTGGGCCTGCTGCACCTACATGGGAGATCAAGCAGCTCCTGACTCCTGGCTTTAGCCTGGCCCTGTCCCAGCTGTTGTGGCCTTTTGGGGAGTGAGCCAATGGATGGAAGATCTCTCTATTTAACTTTCAAATAAATCTTAAAAAAAAAAAAAAAAAAAAAAAAAAAAACCCTGAAGGACTCCTATGAGAAATTTCTATCCCTGTCAAAGTGGGAAAAAAGACTTTTGAGAATTACCTTACTGAAGGCTCTGTTAAAATATTTCTTTTTCCCAAGATTTATTATAAAATGCAATTAGAGGGCCGGCGCCGCGGCTCACTAGGCTAATCCTCCGCCTAGCGGCGCCGGCACACCAGGTTCTAGTCCCAGTTGGGGCGCTGGATTCTGTCCCGGTTGCCCCTCTTCCAGGCCCTCTCTGCTGTGGCCAGGGAGTGCAGTGGAGGATGGCCCAGGTGCTTGGGCCCTGCACCCCATGGGAGACCAGGAAAAGCACCTGGCTCCTGGCTCCTGCCATCGGATCAGCGCGGTGCGCCGGCCGCAGCGCGCTGGCTGCGGCGGCCATTGGAGGGTGAACCAACGGCAAAGGAAGACCTTTCTCTCTGTCTCTCTCTCTCACTGTCCACTCTGCCTGTCAAAAAAAAAAAATGCAATTAGATTTGTCTAAAAATGTATTTTCTCAAACAAAAAGGAGTTCCAAGGCAGGTGTTCTGGTACAGCAATTAAGGCATCACTCGGGACACCTGCATCCCATATTTGAGTGCCAATTTGAGTCCCAGCAGTTGGTTTCAAATCTAACTTCCTGCTAATGTGCCCAGAAAGGCAGCAGAGGAGAATGATCCACGCGCTTGGGCCCAACCATGCAAGTGGGAGACCCGGATAGAGTTCCTGGCTCCTGGCTTCTGTCTGGCCCAGACCTGGCTGTTGCGGGCATCTGAGAAGTGAACCAGCAGATGGAAGATCCCTATCTCCCTCTCTGTCAGTCTGCCTTTCAAATAAAATTAATCTTTTCAAAAAAAAGATAATTAAAAAAACAACTAGGGGCTGGCGCTGTAGCGTAGTGGGTAAAGCCGCCGCCTGCAATGCCAGCATCCCATAAGAACACAGGTTTGAGTCCTGACTGCTCCACTTCCGATACAGCTTTTCGCAATGGCCTGGGAAAGCAGCAAGAGATGGCCCAAGTCCTTGGGCCCCAACTCGCATGGGAGACCTGGAATAAGCTCCTGGCTTTGGATCAGGACAGCTCTGGCTGTTGCAGCCAATTGGGGAGTGAACCAGCAGATGGATGACCTCTTTCTCACTGCCTCTCCTCTCTCTGTGTAACTCTGATTTTCAAGTAAATAAATAAATCTTTAAAAAAAACACACTGCCAGCGCCATGGCTCACTAGGCTAATCCTCCGCCTTGCGGGGCTGGTACACCGGGTTCTAGTCCCGGTCAGGGCGCCGGATTCTGTCCCGGTTGCCGCTCTTCCAGGCCAGCTCTCTGCTATGGCCGGGGAGTGCAGTAGAGGATGGCCCAAGTGCTTGGGCCCTGCACCCCATGGGAGACCAGGATAAGTACCTGGCTCCTGCCTTCGGATTAGCGCGGTGTGCCGGCCACGGCGGCCACTGGAGGGTGAACCAATGGCAAAAGGAAGACCTTTCTCTCTGTCTCTCTCTCTCACTGTCCACTCTGCCTGTCAAAAAAAAAAAAAACAAAAAACAAACAAACAAAAAAAAAACAAAAAAAACCCCAAAAAACCTAAATGTGTACCACAAAAATGTTTACTATGAAATATCAAACCTTAATCTTAAAAACTAACAGACCTTCATAGGTCCACTTTATGAGATTTTTATAGTATCTTAAAGAATTTGATATTTACTTCAGTTTCAAGATCACAAATCTCAAAATTCAAACGCTAAAAAGAAGTCTATATCTAATAAACTCAAATCAAATGACTTACATAGTTTTAACCAAGAAAACTAAGACCCAGAATTAAATTTAAATGTAGGATGTTTACTTTCAGTGTTCAACAACAGGTCAAACAACTCATTCATAGTTATCTACATGCAACTACGTAAGACTGCCCTGACTTTGAGATCTTTCAAAATCAGCAATGTAAACTTCAGTTTTCCACTTCTAAAACTTCAGGTTTTTAAAAAAGATTTATTTTATTTATTTGAAAGATTTACAGAGAGGTAGAGACAGAGAGAGAGGTCTTCCACCCACTGGTTTACTCCCCAGATGGCCACAACGGCCAAAGCTGCAACGATCCAAAGCCAGGAGCCAGGAGCTTCTTCCGGGTCTCCCACGTGGGTGCAGAGGCCCAAGGACTTAGGCCATCTTCCACTGCTTTTCCAGGCCACAGCAAAGAGCTGGATCAGAAGAGGAGCAGCCGGGACTAGAACTGGCGCCCATATGGGATGCCGGCGCTTCAGGCCAGGGAATTAACACTCTGCGCCACAGCGCCGGCCCCTAAAACTTCAGTTATAACTATTTCCAGCCAGAAAGAAAAATTAGCATTATTATTGTACTTTCTGCATACACTTTTGTTACTTATTTTATCCATGTTCCTTAAACAAAAATATTAATACTGAGACTACCTTTTTGCCATCAATTACAATTTTCATGTACTATGTTTAAACACACACACAGAGTGCCTTAGTAATTAGTTTTGGTGGTACATCCATAAATAAGCAATGTCAAAAGACTAGTCTTGGGGCCAGTGTTGTGGCACAGCCGGTTAAGCTACGGCCTGAGACTCCAGCATCCAATACTGGAGGGCAGTTCAAGTATTTTTGGGGATCACTTCCCACCCAGCTCCCCGCTAATGTGTCTGGGAAGGCAACAGAGAACAGATGAAGTGCTTGGGCCTCTGCTACCCATATGGGAAGCCAGGATGGAGTTCCTGGCTCCTGGCTTCAACCTGGCCCAGACATGGCTGTTGTAGTTATTTGGGGGAGTGACCCAGTGGATGGAAGATATCTCTATCCACCCCTCCCCACAACTCTGATACTCTTTCAAGTAAGTAAATAGATCTTTAAAAAGCCTAGTCTTGGGGCCGGCGCTGTGGCACAGCAGGTTAACACCCTGGCCTGAAGCACCGGCATCCCATATGGGCACCGGTTCGAGACCCGGCTGCTCCTCTTCCGATCCAGCTCTCTGCTGTGGCCTAGGAAAGCAGTGGAAGATGGCCCAAGTCCTTGGGCCCCTGCACCCACGTGGGAGACTGGGAAGAAGCTCCTGGCTCCTGGCTTCGGATCGGAGCAGCTCCAGCCATTGTGGCCATCTGGGGAGTGAACCAGCAGATGGAAGACCTTTCTCTCTGTCTCTACCTCTCTCTGTAACTCTGTCTTTCAAATAAAAAAATCTTAAAAAAAAAAAAAAAGCCTAGTCTTTTCCTATGAAACATACACATTAACAACCTAGTAATTTGAACTGTTACAACTTACTGAAACAGATTCAAGGTCCAACAAATATTTACAACATACAGAAATTCTGTAGGTTTTGCCACAGGAAAAATGCATGCAAACATTTTATCAAATAATTAAAGCATCTTTAAATAGGCACCTCATATTTCTCTCTGTAAATCTGCATTTAGAAAAACATTTTAGAACTGCCACAAAGAACCCACTTTTCAGTAAACAGCTAATACCAAATATCTATGATTTAACCCATAATAACAAAATAGATACAGTATTAAAACAAGCAAGAAATGTAATGGTTCAATTTGCCTTTGATAGAACACACAGTACTTGTTAGCACAGATGCTGATTAGCTACCTTGTTTCCCAGAAAAACATTTCTCTCTTCACAAAAATTACTAGCACTAAAAGGTTAGCTAATTTGTTAACATTTGTAAAGCTCTAAGATTCTGCTGTAACAATTTATCATCTCAGTCCTTTTAAAGTGACATAGGCCTTAATATCAGAGTTGTAAAATGCCACACAGAATTTCTGCATCTGACAATTAGTAACATACTGATTTCATTAACATAATGCACACTTACACATTTTACCACCTCTCAAAAAATTATTGAGGGCTTAAGCAGTGTGTCTTATTTTAATTCACAGTGCTCCATAAAATAATAGTACCTCTTACAATAAACGGCATCTTAAGGTCCCCTGAAAATGGACAACTTGTTTCTCAGAATTACAAGTTCTGGCCCCAAAAGACAGCTAGTCCAGTAGCTAGTCCAGCACCTCATTTTGCAGTTGAGGAACATGAAACCCGAATAAGCGGTGTCTCCGTCAGAAAATTAAGAACAAGAGCCTGAACTCAGGGCTTGCGACGCCCCGTAATGCCTTTTCCATTACACAACCTGCCTCCAGAGGAGATTAAAACAAAAAACTACCTGAGTTCAATACAACAGCTCATGCTGGTGACAAATCCAGGCGGTTAATATATACGTAAAAAGCTTATTACTCAGGAGCCTTGTGTGCGTCCTCAATCAAGAGGCTGTCTCAAAATCAGCAACTCTGTATTTCGTGTTTGGTAAGCCGCGCAATGAATTACCGACACTTCAAAAACGAGAGCTTCCCCGTAAGACCGGAATCTCATCGGAGGCATTACAATGACTCAGGATAATCTCACTAGCATCTTCTTTTCTCTGGAGGGGACAGTTCCCCAGGAGAGTTAGCTTTAGCCCACCTGGAACCTACACACTCATTTCTCAGCCCCAGAAACTTCGCACATCTTTGGCAGTCCGACAACTGCACGATTCACAGGTGGTTGGTACGTTCACATCTCTCCTTGCAGGGAAAACGACAAGGACCGAGGAAGCCGCTGACACCCGCGGTCGACGTGCAGGGCCGGCGGTGCACCGCGCAGCCGGGATCACGACACGCTCTCCGGGCGCCCAGGGCCGAAGCACCCGGGCGAGGGCCAGGGAGCTGTCGCGGAGGCCGGTGGCGCTCCTCGGGGTCCCTCCACTCGCCCTCTCCATCCCCCGAGCCGGAGGAAGGCAGAGGTGGGGGCTGGACGGCCGGAGGCGGGGACTGGGGGCCTGCCGGGCGGCGGGGGCGGCTCGGCTCCGCTCCGAGGCCGCGGGAGGCCATTTTAGCTCCAGGGCCGCCCAAGGCCCCGGCGGCCCTCCGCTTTCCCAAATCGCGGCCGGGTCTCCCTCCCCGCCCCCGCGGGGGGCCGCTCCCCGCCGCGGGCTCCGCGGAGCCGAGCCGGGCGGGGCGGGGCGGAGCGGGAGCGGCCGCGGAGCCGGGCCCGCCGCGGGCTAGGGCTCGGGTCCGCCGGGTGGGGGCTGGCGCGGGGGCGGCCGCGGGGGCGTCGCGTCGGCGGGATCCCGGCCGCGGGGCGGTCAGGGGCAAAGAAGGGAGAGAGCGGGGAGCCGTTACCTATACTGCGCCGCAGCCGCCGCCGCCGCCGCCCCGCTGTGGGTGAATCCAAAGTAGTTGCCGGTCGCCATTTTGGCATCTTCCCCCAGCCGGCTGGGCACTGCGGCGGGCACGGAGAGTCGGGTCCCATGGCGGGAGGAGAGGCGCGGAGGGGCCGAGACGCCAAGGGAGGGAGGGGAGAGAGAGAGAGGCGCCGTGAGAAGCTGCCCCGGCCGGCCCGGGCCGCGGCCGCGCCGCCTCCCCCTCCCGCCTCGCACTCCTCACTCACACGCACGCCCCGGTGGCGGCCGCCGCCTCCTCTCCGGAGCCAGCCCCAACCCCCGCACCTCCCCGCCGCCCCGGGCCAGGGAAAGGGCAAGGCTGAGGCCTCGCGGGCCACATTAGACTCACCATAGGTGAAAGAAACTACAGGGCATATGGGAATCATGGGCTCGGGCTGCTGCTGCTGAACTCTGAACTCTCACCCGCTGCCTCCCTCCTCTGCCCCGCTCCTCCTCAGCGGAGAACAGACCGCCGCCTCCGGCAACAGTGCGCAGGCGCGCCCGCGCTGGGCATCCTGGGAGCTGTAGTCCCGGCAGCCCTCACGGTCCCTCGCGGGTGCGTGGGGGGCCTCGGCGGGGCGAGCGCGGAGACGCTAACTAGGGGCGAAAGGCAGGCCAGGAGGGCCTGACCTTGTCGGGCGCCGTAGTGACGCTAGGCGGGGTGGGGAAGGCGGTGGTGCCCGAGGGCTGGCGGGGCTCGGCGCGGGGGCGTCGGGGAGTGTGACCCAAGAGCGTGACGTCCATCGGCCTTTTCCCCTTCTTACTTTTCATTCCTTTTTTTTCACTTTTGCGCGTGCATTAGTTCACCTTCCCGTTCGCCTCGCTTTTCAACAGATAATTAGGATTCTGTCTGCCTTATTTTCCACATTCTTGCTGCTTGTCACCAACCTCTGAAGGAGGGAGCGAGAGTGGAAAGTGCATCCGTGTGTGGAACTGAAAGCTCGCGCACACCTCGCACACCCCCTGCGCCCAGACCCCCGCGTTACTTGGCCCGGGTGACCAGCGCCAGGTGTCAGGCGCCGTGGTGTATCTGGAGGTACAGCAGTGACCCAAGCTAAGTCCCGGTTCACGTGGAATCTACCTTCCAAGAGGGCTGTGTGTCTGACAACAGCCGAAATCTGGAAAAGGCTGTGGGACGGTGATTGGAGCTTTGAGGGCAAAGCAGGGCAATGAGGGGTACGGAAGGTGCTGTTATATGTGGAGTGAGGTTAGGGCCAGTTGAGAGGAGCCCGGGAGATACCCATACCGGGGATGGTTTTGTATTTGTATGACCGACAGATTGTCCGTCTGCGGGTTCGCTCCTCAAATACTGGCAACAGCCTGAACGGGGTCAGGCCAAAGCCGGGAACTGAGAACTCAATCTAGGCTCCCACATAGAAGGTGGCCCAGGAATTTGGTGGAGTCTCCCCAGCCCGGTTCAGAGGCGCCTACCTGGGAAAACCTCTTGGACCAGAGAAAATCCACCCTAATGGAGGAAATACTACAGTTATAGATGTGCTGCTTAGATGGTAGTGCATATTGTAATGGCCAGCCTCTGGCTGTCCTACCTGCTGCTCCCTTGCGACCTATGGTAACAGTCACCCTGTTATAGGGACTGCCACCAGAGTATAACCCTCAGACTACACTGTGTTCTAGTTCTGCTCTCTCTCTGCACTGGTGAATTCTCTTCCTCTAGGGTCCCAAGTACTTGAACCATCATCTGCTGCCTCCTGGAGTGCACTTAAACAGGGTGACTGGAATGAGGAGTGGAGGGTGGGGTGATGCGAGTGTTTTAACCTGGAAGAGTGTTAAGGGCTAGAATGTTCAGCAGCAACCAGAAGGTCAGTATGACTGGAGCAGAGTGAGACAGCAGCCACATCAGAAATCTGCTTGGTGCGGGTAGTGGGTCTTTCTTAGTAAAGGCAGAACAAGACTCTTCCCCCATTCAATTCTTCCTTCCCTCTGCTTCCTCAGTTTCCCTTTACTTCCCCAATTCATTTTCAACCATTTTCTTCCTTCTAGTAGTCTGTCTTCTGATGGGCTGTTTTCTTCTGCCTTCCCTGCTGACAGCCATCAATGCATAAATGTTCCATTTCACCTTTTCCTCACCTTCTCCATGCCCGTCTGCCAGACACCCTGCTACTCATCCTGCCTCAATGTTGGACTGGAACAGTCAAAAGAAATGCAAAGGGTGATTCGGAACTCACCCGTGAAGTTCAAGGCTTTACCCCACCTTTTTATGCAGAGCAGAAACAATGCCTCAACACTTATTTGTGCCAACCCTGCTCCCCCACACCTCCTACGAAGATACAGCTTCTGAAGATCTGTCTGATTTATCCTCTTACTCATTTCAGAAAAGAGAAAATGTGGAACTCTGGAGAAAAATCATTGTCATTGTTTTTTTTTTTTCTTTTTCTTTTTTTATTTTTTGACAGGCAGAGTGGACAGTGAGAGAGAGAGACAGAGAGAAAGGTCTTCCTTTGCCTTTGGTTCACCCTCCAATGGCCACTGCGGCCAGCGCGCTACAGCCTGCGCACCGTGCTGATCCGATGGCAGGAGCCAGGTACTTATCCTGGTCTCCCATGGGGTGCAGGGCCCAAGCACTTGGGCCATCCTCCACTGCACTCCCTGGCCACAGCAGAGAGCTGGCCTGGAAGAGGGACAACCGGGACAGAATCCGGCGCCCCGACCGGGACTAGAACCCAGTGTGCCGGCGCCGCAAGGCGGAGGATTAGCCTAGTGAGCCGTGGCGCCGGCCTGACTCTTTTTTTTAAAAGTTATTTATTTGTTTATTTATTTGAAAGGCAGAATTATACAGAGAGAGAAGGAGAGGCAGAGAGAGGTCTTCCACCTGCTGGGTCACTCCCCAGTTGGCCGCTACTGTCAGAGCTGTGCTGACCTGAAGCCAGGAGCTTCTTCTGGGTTTCCCATGTGGGTGCAAGTTCCAAGGACTTGGGCCATCTTCTACTGCTTTCCCAGGCCATAGCAGGTAGCTGGGTTGGAAGTGGAGCAGCTGGGACTTAAAAAGGCACTCAAGTGGGATGCTGGCACTGCAGGTGGCAGCTTTACCTGCTATACCACAGCACCGGCCCCTGTGACTTTTTAAAAACCTATCTCCTAGTGGCCCAAGTCCTTGGGCCCTGCACCTCATGGGAGACCAGGAGAAGCACCTGGCTCCTGCCTTCAGATCAGTGCAGTGCGCCGGCCGCAGCACGCCAGCCACAGCAGCCTTTTGGGGGTGAACCAATGGAAAAGGAAGACCTTTCTCTCTCTCTCTCTCACTGTCCACTCTGCCTGTCAAACACACACACACACACACACAAAACTATCTCCTAGTAAGTGAATGTACTTTGCTTGCTCACCAATGGTCAAAAAGTGAGTGATTCAGCTCTAGAAGAGGTAGATCCCAGAGTATCCAGTCTAGGCAACATGACAGTTTACAGTCCTCCTGGCCAACCGTGGGAGGCAAGAGATGTGACTGGACGCAGCCAGTTGTAGCATCTGTCATCCTTCAGGTCCTGAAATGTTTCAAAATGCAAATCTGATCAAAAGCAAAATTCTTCCACATGGCTTCTAGGACTGCAAGGTTTGGCCTACCTGCCTATTCAGCATCTTCTTCCTTAGTCTTATTGTAGCTACTTTGGCCTCCCATCCCTTGCTCCTTTGCATGGCCTCTCTGACTAGGATACTCTTCCTTCGTCTCTTTCACTGGTTAGCCCTCATGCTTAGAGATCTTAACTCAGTGAACCCCTCTTCAGCCTTCCCCAACTGTGCTGTCAGAGCACCAGGCATCTCTCCATAGTTGCCCTCATCACGGTTGCAATCTTAAACTTCTTGTGTGATGAATTAATATATTTCTCCCATCCAGCTATAAGTTCCATTATGGCAAGGAGCCAAAATTGGATGCCTACTGGTAGGCACCCAATTAGTACTTATGGAATGAATGAACCAGGCTGTGCACAGTTCAATCTTTCATGATTCAGAAGGCAGTTTAAGAATCTGTAGTGCCTCAGGGTCATAATTAGGAACCTCAATTAGCATCTGAAAGCAAATAAGGAAATGCTAATTGGCAGTTCTGTAAGCCACAAGGTGGAACTAGGCTGAGAAAGACAGGCCCTAGATTCACCAAAAATGTTGTCACCTTCAGTGGTAACTTTGAGTCAAAGCTCGCATGAGAAAGACCTTGTTAGCATGCAGGTATGCTAACTGCTAAGAGGAGTATAGTGAGGTACAGAAGGCACAGACTCTGAAGCTGGATCTATTCGGCTTCAAATCTCAGCTCTGTCACTCATCGCTGTGTGTCCTCAGCCACAACCTCTCTATGCCTCCTTTGTGAAAAGAAATGTGAAGGTAGAAACTACAACAGGGAGTTGCTGGTGAGTTCAATATCTGGCTCATTGCAAGTCCAGAGCATGGGCTATTTTCCCACAACTCATTTTTAATCGTAATCCAAAAATGACCCAAAGGGTGCGAAGAGGAAGATGGAGCTCCCCAGGGCATCCAATGGGAGGTCCTTGTATAGGTGTTGGCGGCATGGAGGCTCATAGGAAGAGCAGGGACAAAATGCTCTTGTCTTCTTGTTCCTGGGAACCCATGGAGTGAGCAAGGAAGCCTAGAAGCTTATGTGGAACCTGTGATCCTCTCCTAGGGCAGATAATTAGTCATTGCATTTGGACTAATAAATAGAAGGGAAATGAGACTTCAGCTCCGGCTATGACTCAGTCAGGGGCAGACTCCAGGCATTCAGCAGCAGAAGCAAGTGGCAGTGGGAGGTAACAGCATGTGGTTGACAGAAGGACTGGGCATGGGAACTGATCTAGCTGCCAGACTGGCTCTCCAGGGCCCAGTTAGGTGGGACAGTGCTCATGGGTCAAGGAGAAGGCTCTGAGTTTGTTCAGGATTCCAGCTGCTGGAGTTTAGCAATGAAAGTCCAGGAAGTGGGCCCATTTGAAGTCTCCCCTTTCCCTCTTTGAGCAGTCCAAGTAGACCAAACTAGTAGGATGGGTCCGATAGTTAAGACTTGTAGCTCACGGGGCCGGCGCCGTGGCTCACTTGGTTAATCCTCTACCTGCGGCGCCGGCATCCCATATAGGCTCCAGGTTCTAGTCCTGGTTGCTCCTCTTCCAGGCCAGCTCTCTGCTATGGCCCAGGAAGGCAGTGGAGGATGGCCCAGGTGCTTGGGCCCTGCACCCGCATGGGAGACCAGGAAGAAGCACCTGGCTCCTGGCTTCGGATAGCTGCCATTTGGGGAGTGAACCAATGGAAGGAAGACCTCTCTCTCTCTCTCTCTCTCATTGTGTGTAACTCTACCTGTCAAATAAATAAATAAAATCTTAAAAAAAAAAAAAAAAGACTTGTAGCTCCAGTTCTGCTGGCAGGAGCAAGAGCACCAGTGAAAAGTGGTTGCAGGGGCCAGCTTAGTGGTAAAGCCACTGCCTGCAGTGCCGGCGGCACCCATCCCATATGGGTGCTGGTTCAAGTCCCGGCTGCTCCACTTCCAATCTAGCTCTCTGCTGTGGCCTGGGAAAGTAGTAAAAAATGGCCCAAGTCCTTGGGCCCCTGCACCCATATGGAGACCCGGAAGAAGCTCCTGGCTCCTGGCTTTGGATTGACACAGCTCTGGCTGTTGCAGCCAACTGGGTAGTGAACCAGCGGATGGAAGACCTCTCTCTGTCCGTCTCTACCTCTCTCTTTCTGTCTTTCAAATAAATAAAATAAATCTTAAAAATAAAAGATTAAAAAAAAAAAGAGGCAAACAATAGGAACAAATAGGAGGATTTAGAATGGGATCAGGATGGAGCAAGGCGGAGGAGGCTGGGACAATGAAGAGCCTCAGGGCATCTGCCATGACTTCACATCTGGACCACTGGATCAATGGTTTGAGGGTATTGTACTCTGTTCCCCACCTCAACAAACACTCTCCAAGGGGTTGTCGGAGGAAGGTCCTAGAGCTTTCTGGAAGATTCTAAGCTGGTTCCCAAGCCCTGTCTAGGCCAACCCTTGGCACTGCTCCAGGGAGGCCAGCAGGCTGCAATGCTAGCAGCAATCTCAAACTCCTTCTGCCTTGTACTCCAGTCCCACATCTCAAGTGGCAAAACTTGTCAAGGATGAAGGACAAGGGCAGAATCCAGGCTGAGAAGCAGGGAGTTAGGGACTAATTGGCACAAACGGAATAATTGGAGAGAAACTGCTTAATAATCTCTGTAACGTTGAACAGACTTAAGGAGCAGTTTTCAAATTTTCAGCAAGGATGTGGGATGAGATTGTGTCGAGGGAAAAGCCTCACGGTCTTTAATGGGTACGTGATTCCTCAGGAGACATTCCATGCTGCCCTTGGAGTATTAGTGGATACAATGTGTGAACTTTCCCAGCTCTTACAATTACTACTCTACAATGAGGACTGTGGAATTGTTCTGTCAGCAGGATAGAAAAATGAGGGTTTGACCCATAAGTCTTCCTGGTCGGGCTGCAAGGCCTGCAAGAGCATCTCAGGCATGGAAAGACAAGACTCTGCAGAAACAAAACAAAGCAAAACACAACGAAACCCTACACGGAGGATCTCTGTGAGACCTCAGAGGAAAGGAAGGGTCATCAAAGAAGGAGACACTCTTCTCTGAAGGGAGAGGAGAACATCCTCTTTGTTTATGGCCGTGTTCAAATAATGATGGAGGCCGGCGCCGCGGCTCACTAGGCTAATCCTCCGCCTGCGGTGCCGGCACCCTGGGTTCTAAGTCCCGGTCGGGGTGCCAGATTCTGTCCCAGTCGCTCCTCTTCCAGTCCAGCTCTCTGCTGTGGCCAGGGAGTGCAGTGGAGGATGGCCCAAGTGCTTGGGCCCTGCACCCCATGGGAGACCAGGAGAAGCACCTGGCTCCTGGCTTCAGATCAGCGCGGTGTGCTGGCCGCAGCAGCCATTGTGGGGTGAACCAACGGCAAAAGGAAGACCTTTCTCTCTGTCTCTCTCTCTCACTGTCCACTCTGTCTGTCAAAAACAAAACAAAACAAAACAAAACAAAACAAAAAAACGATGGAGTCTATGGTCACAAAAGGCTTCCATAGCCCTGGCAGCTCACGATAAGAACCTCGGATGAGCACTGATGTCATAAAAAAGGGTGTTAATTGTTAAAGGAACAATAGTAGTCACTGTGCACTTGCTCCCCAAATAGGACTTCTGTTCCTATTGAATTGCAATATGAAATCGACTGCAAATTCTCTCCCCAAACTGTACTCTATATGTTGTGTGTGAGCGTGGGGGCAAATTGTTGAAATCTATGATTAGCAGCCAGCGCTGCGGCTCAACAGGCTAATCCTCTGCCTTGAGGCGTAGGCACAACGGGTTCTAGTCCCGGTCAGGGCGCCGGATTCTGTCCTGGTTGCCCCTCTTCCAGGCCAGCTCTCTGCTGTGGCCGGGGAGTGCAGTGGAGGATGGCCCAAGTACTTGGGCCCTGCACCCCATGGGAGACCAGGAAAAGCACCTGGATCCTGGCTCCTGCCATCGGATCAGCGCGGTTCACCGGCCGCAGCGTGCTGGCTGCGGCGGCCATTGGAGGGTGAACCAATGGCAAAAAGGAAGACCTTTCTCTCTGTCTCTCTCTCACTGTCCACTCTGCCTGTCTAAAAAATAACAAATAA
Source organism: Oryctolagus cuniculus (assembly GCF_964237555.1). Taxonomy (NCBI): domain Eukaryota; kingdom Metazoa; phylum Chordata; class Mammalia; order Lagomorpha; family Leporidae; genus Oryctolagus; species Oryctolagus cuniculus. The sequence goes on from NC_091445.1 coordinate 58,583,485, forward strand.
ATAGATAAAAGAAATCTATGATTAGCATAGAGATGGTCCTCTCTATATAAAATCATACTAAAAATGATCCATAATGAAGAAGGAGATGGGAGAGGAATGGGAGGTGGGAAGGGAGCAGGGTGGATGGCATGAGGGAAAGAACCACTGTATTCCTAAAGTTGTATCTGTGTAAAAATGCATTCATTAGATAAAAAAAATTATGACTTACAATGGAGTAACAAAACAAAAAAGAAAAATGAGTTTTTGGGTGGCTGTTTGGTGCAGCAGTTAGGATGCCACTTGGGACACCTGCGTGCTATATTGGGAGTGCCTGGGTGCACATCTTGACTCCATTCCCAATTCCCGTTTCCTGCTAATGAGCACCCTGGGAGGCAGTAAATGATGGCTCAAGTGGTTGGAGATTAAAGACCTATTTTTAATTTATTTGAATGGCAGAATGACAGAGAGGGAGAGTTGGAGAAAAGGGACATCTTCTATCTGCTGGTTCATTCCTCCAAATGGCTGTAACACCCGAGGATGGTCCAGGCCAAAGTCAGGAGCTTAGAACTTCCACCCAGGTCTGCCACATGGGTGGCAGAGGCCCAGGTCTTTGGACCATCCTCTGTGGCTTTCCCAGGTGCATTAGTGGTTGGCTGAATGGGAACCAGAGCAGCCAGGACTAGAATCACCACTCAGGGGATGTCAGAGTTGCAAGTGGCAGCTTAACTCACTGCATCAGAATGCTGCCCCCCCTTTATATTTATTTATTTATTTATTTGAGATCCAGAGAGAAAGAGAGATAGGCATACAGCTCTCTTCTTCTGGCTCTCTCCCCAAATACTTGCACAGACTGGGTGGGCCAGGCTGAAGGCAGGAGCTGAGAACTCAGTCCAGGTTTCCCATATGAGTAGCAGGGCTCTAACTACTAGAGCTATCACCACTGCCTCCCAGGGTCTTCACTGACAGGAAGCTAGAGCAGGGAGCAGAGTTGGGTATCCAACCCAGGTAATCCAATATGGGATTTGGGTGTATTAACAGGTAGGTCAAACACCTACCCCCGAATTCTTTTAGGGTGAGGTTTTGTTGGTTCCAATCTTACCTGTACCACAGTGTGGCCTAAGGCAAGTTAAATAACCACTCTGAGCTGTAGGCAATAAATGAATTAATATAGGTCAAGTTCTTGGAACATTGCCTGGTTATATATCAAGTGCTCAATAAATGTCCCTTGTTGTTGTTATTGTTGCCACATTGTTAGTTGTTGTTAAACCACCCTCAAGATCATAGCTGGGTGTTGGTAAATCCTGGATGACAGCTTCCTAGACATTCTAGGGTGGTACTGGGCAAGAGAGCCTTTTTTTTTTTTTAATAGATATATTTATTTCTTGAAAGGTGAGAGAGAGAGAGAGAGAGAGAGAGAATCTTCCAGCTGCTGGTTCACTCCCCAGATGGCTGCATTGGCCAGGGCTGGGCCAAGCAAAAGTTGAGAACAAGGAGGTTCTTCTGGGTTTCCCAGGTGGTTGTAAGGGCTTAAGTACTTGAGCCATCTTCCACTGTTGTCCCAGGTGCCTAAGCAGGGAGCTAGATTGGAAATGGAGTAGCTGGGACACGTGTGGGGCCAGCGATGTGGTGTAGTGCGTAAAGCCGCTGGCTGCAGGACTGGCATCGCATGTGGGCATTGGTTTAAGTCCCAGCTGCTCCACTAACAATCCAGCTCCTGGCTCTTGGCTTTGGGTTGGCACAGCTCCAGCTGTTGTGGCCATCTGGGGAGTAAACCAACAAATGGAAGGTCACTCTCTGTCTCTGTCTCTCTATAACTCTGCCTTTCAAATAAATAAATAAATCTTAAAAAACAAAAACAAAACAAAAAAACAGCACCCATTTGGGATGCCAGCATTGCAGGTGCTGCCTTTACCCACTACACTATAATGCCAGCCCCAGCCGTTTGGTTCTTCCTAGGGTTGTCCTGACATATATCTTGGATGATTGTGTATGCAGAATCCCTGAGAAATCTGGAGGCCTTGTGTAATCCTCTGGACCTGGGGACCTGGTGGAGCACCCTTATAATAGAAATACAGATTTTTTTTTTTAAGATTTATTTTATTTATTTGAAATGCAGAGTTACAGAGAGAAGGGGAAACAGAGAGTGAGATCTTCCATCTGCTTATTCATTTCTTAAAAGGCCATGATGTCCAGGACTGGGCCAGGCTGAAGCCAGGAGCCAGGAGCTTCATCCAGGTCTTCCACATGGGTGCAGGGGCCCGAGACTTGGGCCATCTTCTGCTGCTTTCCCAGGTGAATTAGCAGAGAACTGGATTGGAAGTGGAGCAGCTGGGACTTGAACAGACACCCATGTGGGATGTTGGCATTGCAGGAGGTGGCTTAACCTGCTGCACCACAATGCTGGCTCCAGAGGCACAGACCTTTTGTGGACCTTTCCTAACAAGCAAAAGCTGATTGTTTTCAGCAAGCTTCCTTTCCCCCTACTACGTGTGTTTGTGAGCAACTGCTGGAACCGTTACTGTTAGGTGCAAATTTCTGTTTATTGTTTACTTGCCATGCTTTTAGTTTCTGTCAAGAGAGAATAGATATTCACAGTGTCTTTGGGAGTAAAGGATCTCTGCATAGTGTTGATCTCTGTCACTCTGTTATGCCTTTTTCCATTATTATTATTATTATTTTTTGACAGGCAGAGTGGATAGCGAGAGAGACAGAGAGAAAGGTCTTCCTTTTTTGCCGTTGGTTCACTCTCCAATGGCCGCCACAGCTGGTGCGCTGCGGCCAGCGCACTGCACTGATCTGAAGGCAGGAGCCAGGTGCTTCTCCTGGTCTCCCATGGGGTGCAGGGCCCAAGGACTTGGGCCATCCTCCACTGCACTCCCCGGCCACAGCAGAGAGCTGGCCTGGAAGAGGGGCAACCGGGACAGAATCCGGCGCCCCGACCGGGACTAGAACCCGGTGTTCCGGCGCCGCAAGGTGGAGGATTAGCCTAGTGATCCGCGGCACCGGACTCCATTAATTTTTCGTTGAAATATATTTGTGTACCATAAGATTTGTTCTATTAAAGTGATCACTTCAGTGGTTTTCAATATATTTCCAAAGCTGTGCAACTATCACCACTATCTAATTAGATGACTTTTTTTTTTTTTTTTTTTTTTTTGACAGGCAGAGTGGACAGTGAGAGAGAGAGAGACAGAGAGAAAGGTCTTCCTTTTGCCGTTGGTTCACCCTCCAATGGCCACCGCGGCCGGCGTGCTGCGGCTGGTGAACCGCGCTGATCCAATGGTAGGAGCCAGGTACTTCTCCTGGTCTCCCATGGGGTGCAGGGCCCAAGCACTTGGGCCATCCTCCACTGCACTCCCTGGCCACAGCAGAGAGCTGTCCTGGAAGGGGAGCAACCGGGACAGAATCCGGTGCCCCGACTAGGACTAGAACCCGGTGTGCCGGCGCCGCAATGTGGAGGATTAGCCTAGTGAGCCGCGGCGCTGGCCAAGATGACATTTTAATCACTTCTCTAACAAATCCTGTACCCAATGGCAGTCACTTCCTATTTCCACTCTCTCAACCCCCAGCAACCACAAAACTACTTTTTACCTCTCTGGATTTGTCTTTTCCGGACACATAAATGGAATCATACAATGTGTGGCTCTTTGTGTCTGGCTTCTTTCAATGCATAATGTTTTCCAGGTTCAGTGCCTGTTGTTTGGATATACCATATTGTATTTATATTCATTCATGAGTTAATAGACATTTGGGTTGTTTACATTACTTGGATTTTATGAATAATGCTTCTGTGAACCTTGGTATACAAATTTTTGTGGGGATGTATGTTTTCAGTTCTCCTAAGTAAATTGATGGTATACCATTTTTCCTAAAATTTCTAACTATGTAAAATTCTGTTCTTTTTGTAAGCTACTGCTCTAGTTCATCTCTTGCCCAAGGCTAATCCAATGTCCTATTAATTGTTCTCTGTTCCTAAGGATCTAATCCTCTTCAACCCATTCTCCACAGAATTGTCAGTGTCTAAGATTTTTAAATAGAGCAGTAATAATAATAATTTGCAATACACTGAATAACCTCATTCTTTTTCTCACAAATTATTTTTATTTATTTCAAACGCAGAGAGATAGTAACAGAGAGTAAGACATTGAGACAGACAGAGAGGGAACTTCCATCTACTGGTTCACTCCCCAAATGCCTACAACAGTTTGAACTGGGTCAGGTTGAAGACAGGAGCTAGGAACTCAATCTTGGTCTCCCACATAGGTGGCAGGGATCCAAATACTTGAGCCATTACTTGCTGCTTCCCAGAGCATGCATTAGTCAGAAGCTGGAATTGGAATTGGAATCAGGCTTTGATTCCAGACGTTCTGACATGGGATGCAGGTGTCCCAAGTAGCATCTTAACTGCGGCAACAAACACCCACTCCTTGTTTATTATTTTGAAAAAAAAAAAAAAAAAGTAGATACAATCATGAGCATCCCATTTAGAGGTGATAAAAGTGAGAAAACACAGTTCACAAAACTAATCTGTGGCACAGGCAAGATTTAAACCAGGCCTGCCTGACTCCAGAATGCCTGACCTCTATGACATCCTCCTCCCCAAAGCACATCTGACCAGCGCATCACTGCTGTGCTGAAAACTTCACAAAGACCCCCACTTCCTAAAGTCAGAACGTGTCCTGTTACCGGTGGGGCACCGCGGTCCCCTTTGTGTTTCCAGTTTTAGTGCACGAGGCTATTTCTCATGTATAAACTCCCAGAGCACCTACATGATTGACTGTCTTGTTATTTCTTCCTGGGACATCCTATACATCACTTTTCCCAACACTTATCAGATTTATTATTTCTTGTTCAATCTCTCTCTTTCCTGAAGCAAAAAAACAGAAGCTCCAGAGGTTCAGTAACCAACTATATCTCATCTGCCAAAGAATTCCCAATGCCTTAGGACCATACCTAGAAGATACTAGATACTTAATAAATATTTGTAGTAGGAATGAAATTAGTCTTCAGTCTATTTCTTGAGGGCAGTGGTTTTATGAGATGTGTCTGATACCTTCCTTTCCCTACCCACCCACTATCACCTGACATAGTACTAGGCAAATAAGCAAATACCAACCTATTTTAGTCCTCTTAGCTTCCCTGATATTCTAGCACATGATGTTTGCTGCCAAGGCTCAGCACTCAACATCAGTGTTATAAAGGGTTTCTTTGTGTCAGTAACACATCCTTAGTAATCTGAAGAACATGCAGGACTGAAGGCAGCCACAAGGAGTAACTATTTAGAAGCCACACTGTGACCTGACTTAGAACTTGATATGATCATCAGTGAGATACTGAAAGGCATATTATTTAGATAATAGAATTTTCTACTGGGTCAGATGTTTGACACAGCAGTTTTTTTAAAAAAGATTTATTCATTTATTTGAAAGGCAGAGTTAGAGAGGCAGAGGCAGAGACAGAGAGAGAGAGAGAAAGAGAGAAAGGTCTTCCACCTGCTTGTTTACTCCCCAAATGGCTGCAATGGCAGGAGCTGGGCCCATCCAAAGCCAGGAGCCAGGGGCTTTTTCTGGGTCTCCCAGGTGGGTGCAGGGACCCAAGATCTTGAGCCATATTCTACTGCTTTCTCAGGCCATCGCAGAGAACTGGATCAGAAGTGGAGCAGCCAGATCTCAAACAGACGCCCAATGGGATTCTGGCACTGCAGGCGGTGGCTTTACCTGCTATGCCACAGCGCTGGCCTGACACAGCAATTAAGACAGTATTTGGGACACCTGCATCTCACATAGAAACACCTGGGTTCAAGTCCTGGCTCAGCTTCCTGCTAATGTGTTCTCTGGGAGGCAGCAGCTGATGACTCAATAATTAGGTCCCCATATCCACATGGGATACCAGATTGACTTCTCGGCTCCTGGCTTGGGCTTGGCCCAGTATCAACTGTTGTGGGCATCTAGGGAGTGAATAAGTTGATGGAAGGTTCCCTCTTTGTCTCTATCTATATCTCTACCTTTCAAATAAAATCAAAACCGATAAATAAAGGTTTAAGAAAAAAAGAACTTTCCTCAAAGATGGAAATATTGGGGGTGGGTGTTTTGGTGCAGTGAGTTAAGTCACCTCTTAGGATACCTGCATCCCATATTGGAATGCCTACTCTGAGTCCCAGTTGTTCTGCTTCTGATCCCGCTCCTTGCTAATGTACCTGGGAAGCACCCGATGATGGCTCAAGTACTTGATTGGGAGAGAGACCCAGAAGGAGCTCCTGGCTCCTGGTTTGGGACTGGCTCAGCCCCAGATGTTGCAGTCATTTGGGGAATGAATCAGTATATGGAAGATTTCTCTCTCTCTCTCTCTCTATCCCTCTTTCTCTGCTTTTCAAATAAATAAATCATTAAAATACAAAAGTTTGGGAATGTTATGGTAACCACTAGCCACAAAGGGCTATTCAGCATTTGAAATGTGGCTAGTGTGACAGAAATTAAATTTTATTTATTTTAAATTTAAATACATTCATCTGGCTAGAGGCTACCATATTGGGCAGTACAATACTAGAGTCAGATGACCTAGGTTTAAATCCTGGCTCTGCTACTTACTGTCAGCAGCATACCTGTGGCCAGTTTACTTAACCCACTTGTGCCCTAGTCTCCCCATTTATAAAATCGGAAAAATAATAATAATAGTACTGGTCTCAAAATTTCGATGTGAAGGGGTCAACACTGTGGCACAGCGGGTTAAAGCCTTGGCCTGCCATGCCAGCATCCCATATGGATGCTGGTTCGAGTCCTAGCTGCTCCACTTCTGATCCAGCTCTCTGCTATGGCCTGGAAAAGCAGTGGAAGATTGCCCAAGTCCTTGTGCCCCTGTACCCATGTGGGAGACCCGGAAGAAACTCCTGGCTCCTGGCTTTGGATCGGCTCAGCTCTGGCTGTTGCAGCCATTTGGAGAGTGAACCAGTGGATGGATGACCACTCTCTCTGTGTCTCTACTTCTCTCTGTAACTTTTTCAAATAAATAAAATATATCTTTTAAAAAAATTCGATGTAAGGATTGAACATCTTGTGCATGGATCCATCAAGCTAGCACTATGGTTGCCGGGAGAGGCTGACTGACATCCTTAAAATAGGCCATCTTGTCCACCTAATTGATGGAGTGCATCCTCCAATGGGAATGCTCTGTGATGGGTATTGACATGGTGTTTGAGGGGACTCCAAGAAGCCCAGGAAAATGGAATTTAAAATTATGCTTATTTTGGTGAAAAAAAATTGAAATCCACACAAAGGTTTTTCATAATACTCATTTCCCATGATTTTCTCATACACCTGGGTCTTATCATTTGCATAGATCTCAGCATTTCCTTGCACCAAAATAAACATCTTTTTAAAAAAATGTTTATTTTATTTATTTGAAAGACAGTTACAGAGAGAAGTAGAGGCAGAGAGAGAGAGGTCTTCCATTTGCTAGTTCACTCCCCAGATGGCTGCAATGGCCCGAGCTGGGATGATCCAAAGCCAGGAGCCAGGAGCTTCTTCCGGGTCTCCCACGTGGGTGCAGGGGCCCAAGGACTTGGGCGACCTTCTACTGCTACCCCAGGCCATAGCAGAGAGCTGGATAGTAAGAGGAGCAGCCAGGGCTAGAACTGGCGCCCATATGGGGAGCCGGCACTTCAGGCCAGGGCTTTATTTATTTATTTATTTTGACAGGCAGAGTGGACAGTGAGAGAGAGAGACAGAGAGGAAGGTCTTCCTTTTGCAGTTGGTTCACCCTCCAATGGCTGCCATGGCCGGCGCGCTGCGGCCGGCGCACCATGCTGATCCGAAGCCAGGAGCCAGGTGCTTCTCCTGGTCTCCCATGGGGTGCAGGGCCCAAGCACTTGGGCCATCCTCCATTGCACTCCCAAGCCATAGCAGAGGGCTGGCCTGGAAGAGGGGCAACCGAGATAGAATCTGGCCCCCTCAGGCCAGGGCTTTAACCCACTGCGCCATAGTGCCAGCCCCCCCAAAAAACATTTTAACTTTTTGAAGTGCCCTTGTATTTGTTTCCTATTGTTCCTGTAACAAGTCACCACACAATTCCTGATTTAGGACAATGCACATTTACTGTATACTTCCTTAGAAGCCTCACTGGGCTGAAATGAAATGTCAACAAGGTTATGTTCCCTTTAGAGGCTCTAGAGGAGAACCTATTTCCTTGCCTTTACCAGCTTCTGGAGTTTGCCTACAATCCTTGGCTTTTGCCCGCTTTCTGTGTCTTCAAAGCTAGTAGCATGTGATGGTACCTTCAGATCTCTCTCGGACCCTCGCATACCTGTCTTCCTGTTTTTTTTTTTTTTTTTTTTTAATACTTATTTATTTATTTATTTGAAAGGCAGAGTTACAGAGGCAGAGAGAGAGAGGCCTTAGCAGCCAGAGTTGGGCTGATCCAAAGCCAGGAGCCAGGAGCCAGCAGCTTCTTCTGGGTCTCCCCTGCTGGTGCAGGGGCCCAAGGAGTTGGGCCATCTTCTACTGCTATCCCAGGCCATAGCAGAGAGCTGGATCGGAAGTGGAGCAGCCAGGACTCGAACTGGCGCCCACATGGGATGTCAGCACTGCAGTCGGAGGCATTACCTGCTACGCCACAGCGCTGGCCCCCTGTCTTCCTAGGCTACTCCTCCTATCTTAAGATCCTTAACATAAACACACCTGCAAAGTTTCTTTTGCCATGTAAGATGGCATCTTCTTAGCTTTGGGAGCCTAAAATATAATATATTGGGGTCAGTGTTGTGGCATAGTGGGTTAAACTACTGCCTGCAACACTAACATCCCCTATGGGCACCGGTTTGAGTCTCAGCTGCTCCACTTCTGATCCAGCTCCCTGCTAATGTGCCTGGAAAAGCAGTGGAAGATGTCCCAAGTGCTTGTGCCCCTGTACCCACTTGGGAGACAAAGATGAAGCTCCTGACTGCTGGCTTTGGCCTGGCCCAGCCCTGAATATTGAGGACGTTTAGGGAGTAAACCAGGATCTCTCTCTCTCTCTCTCTCTCTCTCTCTCTCTCTCTAACTATGCCTTTCAAATAAATAAATAAAAATTTAAAATAAAATAAAATGGAATATCTTCCTGTGCTGTGACCATTCTGAAATGTCCATCCCTGTGCCTCTCCCCCAGACCTTCCCGTCACAATTGTTGTTTGTCTATCTCCAATCATCTGGCCAACCCACCAGCCTGTGCCCATTTATGGATAGAGCTATGCTTAGTCTATCTTTATTGATACATGCAGTAGATACCAACATGCACCCCTCCAACCTGCTCTGTATGCCTGTGTTTAAGCCCCCACCCCTACCCCCGAGTGAGGCAGCAATTCTAGCTTGAGCCAGCATGCCACACAGTTGACCAACGATTCAGGCCCCTGATGCTTCCTTGTCTGCCTCTTTCATGATCAGGTCACAGGGAATTCCCCTTGAGGTTTAATGATGGCTGGAGGAAGGGCTTGCGAGGAAACAGGAAAATGCATCATGAGATTTCGGGTCACCAGTTTGTGAGTTTATTGATACCTCTGGAGTGCCCCAGCCAAATCTCTCATTTAGCAGCACTTCTATTTTGGACTGCTGTGGCATTGTGGTACACCGGGCTAAGCTGTTGCTTGGGGTACCTGCACCCCACATCAGAATGCCTGAGTTCGAATTGTGCCTCTGCTTCTGATCCAGCTTCCTAATGATGTGTAGTTTTATGGTTTGGTGGATCAGAGAAGACCCACTTCTTGATGGGGAGTTCTCATAGCACTTGGGGTCTCATGCTCAGGTGCTCAGTCTCCATAAGGGCCAGAAGCCCCTCAGGAGCTGCTTTCTGAGTGGGACAATAGTTGTTGGTGAAGACAAAATGATCCAACGTGGAAACCTCAGGGATTTGTGCTGGGTTTTCTTGTTGGGGCTTGCCAGAAGCTGTGTACAGCATTCTTCTCTGTCCTGGAAATTTCCAGGAATACCATGTCCTTGGGTCACAGGGTAAGGAGGTAGGACAGCTGGGATCACAACCTGACCTGCGTCAGTCTTTTCTTGATCTGATTCACACCCAGATAGGTAGCCTTATGGGTTGTCTGTAAGTGAGTTGGAACAGCATGTCCTACTGGGGTCCATGTAGTCCAGAAGCCCAACAATGGCCACCAAGTACTGTGCCTCAAGGCAATAATGGTTGTGGATGTGTGTCCTCAGAAGAGGCAAGAGGGGCCGGCGCTGTGGCATAGTAGGTTGAGCCTCTGCCTGCAACACTGGCATCCCATGTGGATGCCAGTTTGAGTTCCAGATGCTCTACTTCCAATCTAGCTCCCCGCTAATGGCCTGGGAAAGTAGTGGAAGATGGCCCAATTGCTTGGGCCCCTTTATCGACATGGGAAACCCAGAAGAAGCACCTGGCTCCTGCTTTCTGATCAGCCCAGCTCTGGCTGTTGCAGCCATCTGGGGAGTGAACCAGTGCATGGAAGACCTCTCCCACTGCATCTCCCTCTCTCTCTCTGTAACTCTGCCTCTCAAATAAATAAATCTTTAAAAGAATGAAAGAGAGAAAGAAAGGAAGGAAGAAAGGAAGAGAGAGAAGCATCAGCCCATAGGACACTTGTCCCAAGTGCAGCATGGATTTTTAGGCAGTGGAGGCTGGCTCCATCAGACTCATGGAGGCCCTGAGTTAGGTGCTTGGCCATTCCTTTCCTGGGACTCACAGCAGATGAGAGATGTCATCCAAACAGCCAGTGAGGCTTTCTGAATGCGACTTCTTTTCATAGTTGGATAGTCATGTGATTTTCCAGTGCTTTGCCCTGCCCCTTCACCTCATACAAGAAACTGCGATGCCACTGCGTGCCAGGGGGTTTGTGTCCCTGCCCCCTTGGGCAGAGGGAAGCTCCATGTGCTCCTCAAATAGATGAGCAGTCCGATTCTGTTCTTCCATTTCTGCTTCCTCTACTCCTTCTAGTACATTATATGAGTATGGTACCAGTTAGGATGCTGGAAGAAGGCAGAGAACACCCTCTTACTGGGTAACCTGGCCTAAAGGAATAAGGGAGGGATTAAGTTCAGGAACCCTGAGAGAGAGAGCAGTGTGGAGAAGGCCACTAGACAGGAGCTCTTGGCCTGGAAGAAAGGAATACGGGGAGGATAAATACCCCAGCTCACCTTTCCCTCTGTCTCACCTGTCAGGGCTCCAAACCAGCCAACCTGAACAAGAAACCTCTGTGATCTGCACAGCTCAGCCTTCCAGAACACCAAGCAGGAGATAGTGGAGAGTGGACATGCAGGAGAAAACAAAGGTATTATAAGAATCAAAATTGCTTGATATCTAGATCTACTTATTAACTTCTTTTGTGAACTTCTCCCAGTGATATCACCTCAAAATCAACATGAGTAAAACAATTCTTTTTATTTATTTATTATTTATTAAGTTTATTTACTCGTTTTTTGCCAGGTCCCAAAACAGAATTCATCGTGTCTTCCAAACATGCTTCTCTTCTTCTGCACTCTACCTTTAGTTACAGTACTATGCATTCAGCAGGCATTCAGCAGAAACCTGGGGTTGTCCTTGATCTCTTCTCCCTTTCAGGAGAAAGTACATTTATTCCCCCTCCCCCAAAATTCATGAATAATTTTTCATCCTATGCATTTTCTATGAACTTTCTACACACTTCTTGTATATATGGATTTCAGAATTTTTGCACCAAAATAAACTACTTATATTCTTTTTGTAATTTGCTATTTTCTTTTTAGCTTTTTAAAAAGTTTATTTTTATCTATTTGAAAGTAGCATGGCAGATTTATATATATAATATATATTCCATATATATATATATATATATATATTCCAACCCATGGTTCACTCCCCAAATTCCTGGAACAGCTAGGTCCGAGAAAGGCTGGAGCTAGGAGCTGGGAATTCCATCTGAGTTTCCCATGTGTGCGGCAGGACCCCAAGTACTTGAGCCATCATCTGTTGCCTCCCAGGCTGTGTATCATCAGGCAGCTGGATCAGAAGCAGAGGCAGGACTCAAACTTAGGCACTCTGATGTGGGATGCAGGCACCCCTAGCAGCAGCTTAAACCCAAGATACAGCAATCCAACTCTAAACTACTTATTTTCTAATTCCATTTTTCCATAAACTTTTTGAAGTACTCTTGTATATCTTGTACCTCTTGGTCAACATTGCATAAATAGCTCTCAACTTCTTTTCTTCTCCACCCCCCTACCAGGTTAGCAGTTCAAACCCCCATCATTTCTCAACAGTCAACATCTCTTCATTCATCTTCCTCCCCTCACCCTTTTTTTTTTTTTGACAGGCAGAGTGGACAGTGAGAGAGAGAGAGACAGAGAGAAAGGTCTTCCTTTTTGCCGTTGGTTCACCCTCCAATGGCCGCCTCAGCTGGCACACTGCGGCCAGCGCATCGCGTTGACCCATAAGCCAGGAGCCAGGTGCTTCTCCTGGTCTCCCATGGGGTGCAGGGCCCAAGCACTTGGGCCATCCTCCACTGCCTTCCTGGGCCACAGCAGAGAGCTGGCCTGGAAGAGGGGCAACCAGGACAGAATCTGGCACCCTGACCGGGACTAGCCTCGCTCACCTTTTTAAACCACAATCTTCCATGCCACCAGAGTGACTTTCCTGATCTTCAAATGTGAATGCAGTTCTGTTACCCTGTTGGTGATAAACCCTCAGCACCTTAGTCCTGAGGATGAAATCCAACCTTCTTGGATGGTCCTCAATGCTCTTGGCAACCTGGTGCATGGGTCCTTCAGCCCTTTCTGCCACCCAGTGATGTGCTCTCTGTCCTTCAGCCATCAAAATACTGGGCATTTTTCTGAATGTGTCACATAACACAACAGCTTTGTGCCTTCCCCTATCTTGGCCAACAAGGCATTCTCTTCTGTTTGCCAGCTGAGTATACTTCAATAAGAGACAAGTGAAGTGACCCTTCGCTGGGAAGCCAGAGTTGAAGACCACCAAGCTAGGGTCAACTAGAAATGAAGGAATGAGTATTTACAGAGTAATTAAAAGGGTACACAATAGGGGCCAGCTTTGTGGTGCAGCACATTGGGCTGCTACCTGCAACACCAGCATCCCATATGGGTGCCAGTTTGAGCCTCAGATATTCCACTTCTGATCCAGCTCTCTGCTAATGTACCTGGAAAAGCAGCAGAAGATATCCTAACTACTTGGGCTCCTGCATCCATGTGGGAGACCTGGAGTTCCTGGTTCCTGGCTTGGGCCTGGCCCAACCCAGGCTGTTGTGGCTGTTTGGGGAATGAATCAGCAGATGGAAGATATCTCTGTCTCTCTGTAAGTCTGCCTTCCAAATAAATAAATAAAATCTTTTTTAAAAAAGATTACAGAATAGTATATTAATATATAAATATAATGCATTACTATATAGCTATTCATAGAGCTAAGCATGATGTTTTATTTAATCTAATTATTATGCTATAGGTTATAAAATCAGCCAAGAAGCAAGGTCTGCCAGTAATAATTATGTCATTGATTATAAGGTACATCCCAATTGTAGAAACATTTAAATATGAACAAAGTACACCTTAGAATCATTTAAATAGGCATCACTGAATCTACTTCCATCGTATACATAAGGAAAGAGGTGTAGAGATTTGACTTCTTGAGATCAAACAGCTCCTTAGTGGTGGTGTCAGATTCAGATGAATCTCTTGACTTCCAGTCCAAGCCAGTTTCATGTCATCGTATATACTTATCACCAGCGATTACTGTGATAATACCAGTCCTCCAACTTTGCCAAATGAACTTGCATCAAGTGTTCTTATTTTCCTGTCAGAAATGCCAGGAAAATTAGAGGCTGGTTTTTCAGGCTTTTCTCCCCTCTCCCAATTCCCCCAAAATCAAGTAAAATAGAAGCATCTTTTACAGGTTGATAGTAAAAGTTTGGGAAACATTTTGCCCGGCGGCATCATTCTAAGCATCTGAAGCCCACTGCTTTGATTTGAATGTCCTTGTCACTTCCAAAACTCATGTACTGGCAACTTAATCCCTGATGCAGTAGTGTTACAAGGTGGGTTCTGATGTTTAGATCAGGTCGGGGAAGCCTTCAGGAAAGTGTTCAAGCCATGAAAAAAGAGTTGGCTGAAGTGGGTTCTCTCTGTCACCCTTGTGACATGTGAGGACTTCCTGTTTGCCTTCTCCTGCCTACCATCCAATGGCAACACAAGAAGGCCGTCCCCAGATGCCAGCACCTTCACCTGATACTGCCCAGCCTCCAGAGCCACCAGCCAGTACCTGTCTGCAATAGCAGCACAAAACAGAAGACTCCCAGAGAAGTCACATAACTTACTGGAGATACCCATGTCTCTGCTTCCAAATGGCCTGTGACGCTAACAGGCAAATGTCTTTATTTTTTGCTTTATATTCCCTTTTGTGGTGGTGGGTTGAAACATTTTTCCCATATAATGAATTAATTTTTCAATTAAAAATCCAGTTCTGATCCATCTGATTTGTGTACTTCTTGGAAACACAGTCATTTGTACCCTGGCTTTCCTCACCCACCTACCTTGAATCTGTTTTCTTGCCTTTTTTTTTTTTTTTTTTTTTTTTTTGACAGGCAGAGTGGACAGTGAGAGAGAGACAGAGAGAAAGGTCTTCCTTTTTTGCCGTTGGTTCACCCTCCAATGGCCGCCACGGCTGGCGCGCTGCAGCCGGCGCACCGCGCTGATCCGAAGGCAGGAGCCAGGTGCTTCTCCTGGTCTCCCATGAGGTGCAGGGCCCAAGGACTTGGGCCATCCTCCACTGCACTCCTAGGCCACAGCAGAGAGCTGGCCTGGAAGAGGGGCGAACGGGACAGAATCCGGCGCCCCGACCGGGACTAGAACCTGGTGTGCCGGCGCCGCAAGGTGGAGGATTAGCCTAGTGAGCCGCAGCGCCAGCTCAATGAATCTGTTTTCTAGCTGTCAGGTAGCCGCCTCATTTCCGCTTCCTTTGCCTAATCTAGACTCCTCCACCAGTGCTCATTCAGCCCCACCTTACTCCAGCAGCCCTGGTTTGGCTGGAGGCCAGGGGTCCTTGAACAACACTTTCTCTCTGCTTGGAGGGGCGTGGAGTGAGTCAGAGAGGGGGCCCCAGAGCCAACTGCTGGACTTGGCTCTGACTCAGCCATGGCTTTTCTTGTAATGTGTGGCAACAGTGCCCCTCAGCAGTGCTAACCCTGAGTTCATTCAGAGATGTCATGGGCCAGGGCTCTATGCTGGGGTGGCCACACTCCCACCTTTCTTACTGCATGGAGCAACGTCTCAAAGCTGTGTTGGCAAGGGTCTGTGTGGTGTGGGATTAGAAGAAAACTTGCAAATGTTTGGACACAAGAGTGTGGAGCAAGTGGAACTGTCCTAACTGCGGTGGGAGTGCCAATGTTTCAACCACTCTGGAAAACTGGCGGAATCTATTAGAGTTCAACAATGCTTACTTATGATCCAGCAATTCTACTTCCCGGTGGAACTCAGAAATGTGTATACGTGTTTATCAAAGGATATGTACAAGAATAGTCATAAAAACACCATTCATAGCAGTCCATAATTAGAAACTACCCACATTTTCATCAATAATCAAATGGATTAGTAAATTCTATTTTTTAAAAAATATATTTGAAAGGCATAAAGATTGAGAGACACACAGACAAAGGGAGATATGCCTGCGATAGTTGGTACTGGGCTACACTGAAGCCAGGAGCCTGGAGTTCTGGGTTTCCTACATGGCTGGCAGGGACCCAACCATCAGAGCCATCACCTGCTGTGCCCTAGGGCGCACATTAGCAGGAAGCTAGAATCAGGAGTGGAGCTGATGAATAAACCCAGGCAGTTCAACAGGGGGTGTGGGTGCCCAAGAGGACTTAACTGTTGTGCCAAACACCCTCTCTGATAAATTCTTTTTTTTTTTATTTTTTGACAGGCAGAGTGGATAGTGAGAGAGAGAGACAGAGAGAAAGGTCTTCCTTTTGCCGTTGGTTCACCCTCCAATGGCGCACTGCGGCCAGTGCACCGCGCTGATCCGAAGGCAGGAGCCAGGTGCTTCTCCTGGTCTCCCATGGGGTGCAGGGCCCAAGCACTTGGGCCATCCTCCACTGCACTCCCTGGCCACAGCAGAGAGCTGGCCTGGAAGAGGGGCAACCGGGACAGAATCTGGCGCCCTGACTGGGACTAGAACCCGGTGTGCCGGCGCCGCTAGGTGGAGGATTAGCCTATAGAGCCGCGGCGCCGGCCCCGATAAATTCTTTCTACTTACACAACATCATCAGCACTGAGAATGAATGAACTACTGAATGAAATAACATGGATGATTCTTGCAGATATAACATCGAATAACAACAGCAAAACCCAGGGGTAAGTAGAGATTATATAGTCATTTGCATGAATTATTTATTTGAGAGAGAGTTAAAGACAGTGAGAGGGAGAGACAGAGAGAAGGGTCTTCCATCTGCTGGTTCACTCCCCAAGTGGCTGCAACAGCCGGAGCTGAGCCGATCCGAAGTCAGGAGCCAGGAGCTTCTTCCATGTCTCCCAGGAGGGTGCAGGGGCCCAAGTGCTTGGGCCATCCTCTACTGCTTTTCCAGGCCATAATTGAGAGCTGGATTGGAAGAGGAGCAACTGGGACTAGAACTGGTGCCCATGTGGGATGCCTGCACCACAGGCAGAGGATTATCCTACGGCGCCACAGCACCAGCCTACTGCATGAAGTTTTATTTATTTATTTATTTTTATTTTTTAAAAAGATTTATTTATTTATTTGAAAGGCAGAGTCACACAGAGAGAGAAGGAAAGGCAGAGAGAGAGAGAGAGAGAGAGAGAGAGAGAGAGAGAGGTCTTCCATCCACTGGTTCACTCCCCAATTGGCCACAATGGCTGGAGCTGTGCTGATCTGAAGCTAGGAGGCAGGAGCTTTTTCTGGGTCTCCCACGTGGGTGCAGGGGCCCAAGAACTTGGGCCATCTTCTACTGCTTTCCCAGGCCATAGCAGAGGGCTGGATCGAAGTGTAGTAGCCAGGTCTCAAACTGGTGCCCATATGGAATGCCAGCATTGCAGGCAGCAGCTTAACCCACTATGCCACAGCATTGGCCCCTAAATAAAGAATTATTAAAAAATTCCAGGTGCAATGGATTAAGCCGCCACCTGTGATGTCAGTATCCCATATGAATGTCAGTTCAAGTCCTGGCTGTTCCACTTCTGATCCAGCTCCTTGCTAATGCACTTGGGAAATCTCTGGAAGATAACCCAAGTGCTTGGGCCTCTGCCATCCACATGGGAGACCCAGATGGAGTTCTAGGCTCCTGGCTTCAGCCTGGATCATTCCCAGCCATTGCAGCCATTTGGGGAGTGCACCAGTGGATGAAAGATCTCTCTCTCTCTCTCTCTCTGTCTCTCCCTTTCTCTTTGTAACCCTGCCTTCCAAATAAAAAAAATTAAATCTTTAAAAAAATTCCAAAAAATAGTGTTTTTCCACTTTATCAAACCCATATGGCTCCTTTTTATAAGTGTTTTGAAACATCCTCTGTACTTCCCTGAAATGAAAATTGTAGATAATTATATATACTATGTTCTAAATTTAAATTTATAATTAAAAAAATCAATATAGCATCTTAGTTGAAGCATAAAGAAAAAATCAGAGGGAAAAATATGCATAGTAACAGGATGTGCATTGCAGGATATTCATATTTGGTGACGACTGTTCTGGAAGACATTGAGGACCTGAAGTGCCTACACTTTGTGAAAAGATCTTCAAGATGCCACAGCTGCAAGTGCAGACCAACACAGATCATGTATTAGCTAATCAAGAAGGCATCGGGATGTGATTTTTATGGAAAAAGGGGGGTCTATGCAAAAGTGCTAAGTAGAACACAGTACAACCATCTTTTCTTTACACAGTAGTGACATTCTTTTAAAAGCCAGAGCATGGGGGCCACTGCTGTGGTGCAGAGGGTAAAGCCGCCACCTGCAGTGCCAGCATCCCATATGGGTGCTGGTTCGAGTCCCGGCTGCTCCACTTCTGATCCAGCTCTCTCCTATGGCCTGGGAAAGCAGTAGAGGATGGCTCAAGTCCCTTGGCCCTTGCACCCACGTGGGAGACCCAGAAGATGCTCCTGGCTCCTGGCTTCAGATTGGCGCAGCTCCAGCCATTGCAGCCAATTGAGCAGAGAACCAGAGGATAGAAGACCTCTCTCTCTGCCTCTGCCTCTCTGTAACTCTGCCTTTCAAATAAATAAATCAATCTTTAAAAAAAGATTTATTTGAAAGGCAGAGTTACACAGAGAGAGAGGAAAGGCAGAGAGAGAGAGAGAGAGAGAGAGAGAGAGAAGTCTTCCATCTGATGGTTCACTCCCCAATTAGCCGCACGGCTGGAATTGCACTGATCTGAAGCCAGGAGCCAGAAGCCTCTTCTGGGTCTTCCACATGGGTGCAGGGGCTCAAGGACTTGGGCCATCTTCTACTGCTTTCCCAGGCCATAGCAGAGAGCTGGATTGGAAGAGGAGCAGCCGAATCTTGAACCGGCACCCATATGGGATGCTGGCACTTCAGGCCAGGGCATTAACCCGCTGCGCCACAGCGCCAGTCCCTAAATAAATAAATAAATCTTTTTTTAAAAAATCCAGAGTATGTTAAACTGTGAAAAATACTTGGTGTTAAATGTTAAAACTCACCTACATCCTAGACTCAGTTGGTGATTATAATGTGAATGTCCATACAGAATGTGGGGCAATTCATTGTCATGCAGGACTGTCCTGTGCATTGTGGGACGTCCAACATCCCTGGGCCCTGACTATCGAATGCCAGTGGTATCATTGCAACAGCCAAAATGGCACCATAGATGGCCAACATTCTTCTAGGAGACAGTGTTACTTTGGTTCAGAACCATCAATGTAAAGGATGACTCCAGGCAATAAGTCATTCACGTCATCATTCATGAAGTCCTGGATGATCCATAGACATTAAAGGAATTTGATGGGCTGGCAATTTGAGCCAACTCTCTCAGCTCTTCAAGTCTCCACTTGCTGTATTACAGAGCTGTCCTAAACTAGGATCCCTGGAGCGCCAGCTTAGTGATGATCTGGGTGTTCTGAAGCTAGTGCCTGATGTGAAGGGCTCATCAGAGAGGATGAATAATGTTTCTGGGTGAACAGGTAGAAATTAGGCCTGTAAATTTCAAGCTATATACTCACCTCTGCCTTGAAATCCTTTTGCCTTCATTAATAAGCCTCCTCAGATGTTTCAGAGACGAGAGCTGTATCTCATTTTCTGTCATGGACCACAGAAGTGATAATCGCAGAGTGATTATTGTAAGCCAGGCTATGTATCATACCCGATGTCATGAGTTACCTCATTTACCTCTCACCATCACCCTAGGGTGTAGATACCATTGTTATTCCTGGGTTTTGTTGTGGAAAATTGAAGCAGAGAGGCTAAGTAACATTTCCATGGTCACAAGTTAATAAGTTGAACAGCTGGGATTTGAATACAGGCCTCTGATTCCAAAGCTGGAGGTGGTGTTTTTTTTTGTTTGTTTGTTTGTTTTTTTTACAGGCAGAGTGGACAGTGAGAGAGAGAGAGACAGAGAGAAGGTCTTCCTTTTGCCATTGGATCACCCTCCAATGGCCGCCTCGGCTTGCGCTGATCCGAAGGCAGGAGCCAGGTGCTTCTCCTGGTCTCCCATGGGGTGCAGGGCCCAAGCACTTGGGCCATCCTCCACTGCACTCCCTGGCCACAGCAGAGAGCTGGCCTGGAAGAGGGGCAACCGGGACAGAATCCGGCGCCCCAACCAGGACTAGAACCCAGTGTGCTGGCGCCTCAAGGTGGAGGATTAGCCTAGTGAGCTGTGGTGCTGGCCCCAAAGCTGGAGGTTTTAACTATTCTGGTGTTCTCCCTAGCTGTGTCCTGGGCGTAGAGAAATGGTTCTGCTTTCCAGTGGCTAATACCTTTTGGCATTCAGCCTGCTTGGGGAAGAGTCCAGTGGTTTCCTGTACTGGTAATGTTGCCTTAAGCTTCAAATAGCAGAAAGCTGACTAGTAAGCCTGACTGATAAGAATGTTTATTGTTTTTGCAACATCACATCCCAAGGTTGGTAAAATGGCTCACAAATTTGTTAAGCACCCTCAGCCAGGCCGTGATCAGGGTAGTAGCTTTTCTCTCTCACACCTGCTATCAGCCACAGACTGACTGCTACAGCTCCAATTACATAAAACAAAGGAAGGAACAGAGGGAAAAGATTCTTTTAAAAATTATTTATTCAAAAGGCGGAGTTACAGAGAGACAGAGAGAGAGAGAGAGAGAGAGAGAGAAAGAGGTCTTCCATCTGCTGTTTCACTCCCCAGATGGCTGCAACAGCTGGAGCTGTGCTGATCCAAAGCCAGGAGCCAGGAGCTTTTTCTGGGTCACCCATCTGAGTGCAGGGGCCCAAGCACTTGGACTATCTTCCACCGCTTTCCCAGGCCATAGGAGAGAGCTGGCTCAGAAGTGGAGCATTAGGTGTTGAACTGGTGCCCGTATAGGATGCTGGCACTGCAGGTGGCAGCTTTACTTGCTACACCACAGTGATGGCTCCAGGGAAAAGATTCTTTAAATGGAGGGGCCAGTGTTATGGTACTGCAGGTTGAGTCGCTGTTTACAACACTGGCATCCCATATCTGAGTGCCGGTTTGAGTCCTGGCTGATCTAGCATCCTGCTAACATACCTGGGAAGACATGGAAGAAGGCCCAAGTACTTGGATCCCTGCCATCCACGTGAAAGACCCAGATGGAGTTCCTGGCTCCTGGCTACAGTCTGTCCCAGATCTGGCTCTTGGTAGCCATTTGGGGCATGAATAAGAATGAAAATCTCTCTCCTTCTGTCTCTCCCTTTTTTGTGTCACTCTGCTTTTCACACAAATAAACCTCTCAAAAATTCTTTAAATGGCTAAATGCCAAGCCAACTTCCTACTGAATCTCATTGGCTATAACTGACTGACATGCCCACCCTGAACCCATTACTGGGAAAGAAGTTGTATTACCGTGAATGCCTATCATTATCCCTTGGGGTTCTGTTGCCAGGAGTTTCCAACCATTACAAAGCGAGGGTACTCTTAGGCAGGAAAGGGATGACTACCACGTTAGGTCACTAAGGTTGATATAACAGAATGCCGTGGGCTGGGTGACTTAAACAGAAATGTATTTTCTCATAATCCTGGGGGCTAGAAAGCTCAAGATCAAGGTCTGAGAGAGTTTGCCTCCTGTTAGGGCTCTCTTCCTGGCTAGTAGAAAGCAGCCATCCTGCCTTGCAAGGCATCCTGCCTTGGTGTGAGAGAGGGGAGGGAAAGAGGGAGAGAGAGAGAGAGAAGGAATAGAGCTAGAATGCTCTCAGGGATCTCTTCTTGTTAGGGTAGTGATCTCATTATGAGGGTCCCGTCCTCAGGGTCTCATCTAGCTCTGATTATATTATAAAAGGCCAGATCTGCAAACCCCATCACTTTTGGGTTAGGGTTCCAACATCTACATTTTAGGGGACACAAATACTCAGTCCTTGATAGCTGCCAAGCAGGCACTATACAGTATCTGCCAACCCTTCTCTGTGGAATGGCGCTGTGGTCCCAGATTGGGTAGCAATGTGGGGATTATGTTGGCTGCAGGGAACACTAAAAGATGTGATTACAGTTCTCTTAGTTGTAATGAAATCCTGTGTCTCTATGCAAACCTGAGGACTAAAGGTTTTCTCACAAACTCTCCCTCACAGTCCTCCCAAGCTGGAGACTCCTGTTGTGAACTCTGTCCACATGGGGTATCCTCGATCACCTCAAGCATTGTGGGGTGGGCTGAGTGTGGGTGGAGCATCTCTTCTGTCGTAACATGACTTGGTTAATTCCAAACCATCTAGAATCTGTGAAGATGTACAGTAGTCCCTTGGCAATTTCTTGAATGCCTCATGCATGCAAGCTTTGTCTGCCTGTCCCCAGTGTACACGCTGTGGCCCCAATTTCTGTGCAAGACTTGGAGTTGGGCCTTGCTGGATGCTTTCCTAAGAGAAATAAAGATAACAGGTTAAGTTTCACCATTAGTAATCTACGTACTTCCTTTTTTGTGATCCCAGTGGGTCTTTGTATTAGTCCATTTTCCAGTGCTACAACAAATTCCTTAGGCTGGGTAATGTATCAAGAAAAGAAGCTTATTAAGCTCACAGCTTTGGAGGCCGAAAATCCAAACAGTATGGCGCTGGCTCTGGCGAGGGTCTCACAACAGATGGCATCTTAATGGCAGAGCATGTGTGAGAGGGAGAGATTAGATGGTGAAACAGGAAGCCAGAGAGAGAGGAGGGGCCAAACTTCCTGCTTTATATAACTACCCACTCTCACTGAATCTAACAGAGTTACCAAGAGAACTGTGTTAATCCCTTCCAAGGTCAGCACATCCAGTGACCTTCTACCATGTCCTTCCTCTTAAAGGTTCCACACCTCCCAACACAACCACACCAAAGACCAAGCTTCCAGTCCATGAACCCTCGGGGCGGAAAACCACATCCGAATCACATCAGTCTGCCTTTTCACCACTTTCCCCCAGAAGGTTAGGTCCGAGCTATCCACTTGTCCAGGGGTGTAAAATTAGAGATCAGCAATGGCAAGGAAGAGAGACCTACTCTGGCTGATGTGACTACTAGGCCATGGAGAGCTCACACATTCACTGGAAGCTGGAAAATCAGGCTTGGAGATGGGCAGGAACAGGCAGCTCTGGAGAGAGGAGAGGAAGGAAGCAGGAACCGCAGAACCGTCCAGACACCACTGCCTGATGAATGCACGGCACCCATTTTCAGTTCAGTTCTCTGGAGAACATTCGACTGGAGATGGGATCAAGTTCAGATGGATCACAGATTTAAGTGTGAAGGCAAACTCAATAAAGCATTTAGAGGAAAACAGAGAGCCCCTTTGGACCAGAGAGGGCAGGGTAGGGTATCAAACTCAAGTAGGACTTGTGGAGAGGAGGATGCCAGGCCCACACCAGGAACAGGAACCAGAGGCACAGCCTGCACAGAGAGCAGTGCACGCCTGTGGCTTAGCGATTTGAGAATCTCAAGGAGAGTAGACACCAGGCCCATGGCAGTGTGAGTGACTCCAGGTCTCTTCAAGTGTCACCACACACCTTCAGTCTTGGTCAGGATCAGCTCAGGCTGCTCGAAAAGGACTTCAGGGCTCAGAGCTGGGCAGGAAACAGGCAAGGCTCATGTGTCTCTCCTTCCCGTAAAGGTGCCCAACTAGCTGGGACAGTGGAGAAGCAAGCAACCCGGGGACCGAGCAGTGGGAGACCCAGGGCTCTCAGGGCAGCTCTCTGAGTCTGCGAAGCGTACAGCCCCGAGATGCAGAATCTGAAAAGCAGGGCCTCATGTGTGATCTCAACTGATCCCAAGGTAATGAGCACTGGAAGCAGGGACCTCACACTTGGCAAATATTTTAATAAAAAACAACTAATCCTATCGTACCAGGCCTTTACATACACCATCTTATTTAACCTTCCTAATAACTCTATTTTGTAAGTTACTGTCCCCTTTTCCCATATGAGGAAACTGAGGTCCAGCAAGTTTAAAAAACTTGTCCCAGGCCACAGAGCTATTTAAAGAGGCAGAGCTGGTATTTAAATGTTGACATCACTCCAGAAATACTTCAACACGGCCTTCAACATCGCCTCTCAAGTAAGCCAGGCAGGAAAATGCAGACGCCTAAGCAGACCCACTGAGCAAGGACTGGCAGCAAGAAATGCACGCAGAGTCAAGGAGACACATACTGGCACATTCCAACTCTGTGGTGCCAGAGAGCCAGGAGGGGTGGAAAGTGGGAGGCTGCGTAAGCATGTGGCCATGTGAAGTCAAGATTTTATTCAGCCTCCGTGAATCTCCCTTCTGGAGGGCCCCTAAATGTGGTTCCAGCTGTCACATGGGACTTCTGATACCATGCAGATAATGAGAATCGTGGGCTACTTTTAGAATTGCCATCGGATCAGCGCGGTGCGCCGGCCGCAGCGCGCCGGCCGCGGCGGCCATTGGAGGGTGAACCAACGGCAAAGGAAGACCTTTCTCTCTGTCTCTCTCTCTCACTGTCCACTCTGCCTGTCAAAAAAAAAAAAAAAAAAAAAAAAAAAAAAAAAAAAAGAATTGCACTGTGGAACTTGCCCAGTAAATCCTGCTGGTTTTATTTTATTTCTTTGTGGTAAGAAGATTTAGCAGGGCATTTGCTCTCCTTGTGAATTTTCAAGTGCACCATTGCAGGGACAATGTTGTCCTGCAGAGCTCTAGAATGTACTCATCCTGCTTAACTGAAGCTTTATGCCTGGAGATCAGCAACTCATTTCTTTGTTCCCTAAGCTCCGGGCAGGCACCATTCCACCCGCTGACTCCATGAATTAAAAGTAGAATCAGAAAAATCGTGCTGTATTTGTCCTTTTGTGGTTGGCTTATTTCACTTAGTGTCATGTCTTCAAGTTTCATCCATGTTGTCACATATTGCAGGAGTCCCTTCTTTTTTTCAGCGGAACAGTAGTCCATTGTGTGAATATACTACATTTTCTTTATCCTGTCGTCTGCTGATGGACCCTCAGGTTGCTTCTGTTTCTTGGCTATCAGCAATAGTGCTGCAGTGACAACCTCTGCTGCTTACACATCAAACCTCCACACTGGAGCCCACGTTGTGTGTCCCAGTGGGTTAGGCCACTGCCCGTGACACCAGTAGCCCACGTAAGTGCTGGTCCAAATGTTGGCTGCTCTGCTGCTGATCCAGAACCCTTCTCATGCCCCTGGGAAAGCAGTGGCGAACGGCCAAGTCTTCAGACCCCTGCACCTATGTGGGAGACCCGACTGGAGTTCCAGACTTCTGGCTTCAGCCGCAGCCCCTGCCATTGTGGCCATTTGAGGAATGAACCAGCAGATGGAAGATCTCTCTCCTTCTGTCTCTCCCTCTCTCTAACTCTGCCTTTCAAATACATAAATAAATCTTTAAAAAACCGAAACTTCTTCAACACTATACCTTGTGGTCCTGTACATAATTCTTGCCATGACTTCCAAAACCTTTCATGATTCAATAACCTTGAATCTCAGCTACAGTCTGCCCCATATAGCGGATCCATCCCAGAATCTTCTTCCTTTATTTCCTGGCATACTTTTGCCTCTTGTCTCTAGCAATTTAAAAGAATACCTATGCTTCAAGGCTTAGCTCAAGCCCCCTCTCCTCCATTTTGGGTTCTCCAAGGAGATAGAATCAATAGGAAATATAAATATACATTTGTAAGAAGGAATTAGCTTACGTGATTATTCAGGCTTGAGGAGTCCCAACATCTGCAGTTGGCAAACTGGAGACCCAGGAGAGCAGATGTGTGGTTCGAGCTCAAGCCTGAAGGACTGAGAACCAGGAAAGAAAGCAGGTGGTGCAAGTTCTAGTCCAAAAGCTGGGAGGCTCAAGACCTGTGAGGAGCCACTGCTCCTGCTGGGGTTCAAAGACTGGCAAGGAGCGACACAGCAGCACCAGCAGTCAGGTGGGAGGGGTGCCTCTCTAGCAGGAGGGTCAGCATTTTTATGCTGCTCAGGTATTCAAATGTTTGCATGAGGCCTGCCTACACGAGGGACTGCCACCTGCCTGATGAACTCCATCAATTCAAGTATTAATCTCATCCAAAAACACTCTCAGACACCCAGCAACACGTTTGACCAAATGTCTGGAAGCCCATGTTCCAACCAAGTTGACACACAAACTAACCATCACACCTTGTTTCATTTTCAAAAATTTGAATTATGTCCTCCAAGACTCAGACAGCTCCAGCTGTTAACTGTGATTACTCCCGAGGAGTGGAATTCTAGGAAGGCAAGGGAGTACTTCCTTTTTCACTCTTAACTGTTTAAAAAGAGGGTTAAATGCAGTAGAGCTTCGTGTAAATGGTGCTTTCTTTTTCTTTCAATGTTTATTTATTTTCATCTTACTGAATGGCAGAGGGGAAAGAGAGAGAGAAAGAGAGAGAGAGAGAGAGAGAACTGTACTTCTATTCACTGGCTCACTCCCCAAATGCCTGCTAGATCCAGGGCTGGGCCTGGCCAAAGCCAAGAGCCCAGAACTCCATTCGGGTCTCCCGTGTACAGGGCAGGTACCCAAGCACCTGAACCATCATCTGCTGCCTCTTGGGATGCACTATCAGGAAACTAGATCAGAAGCAAAGCTGCCGGGATTCACACCAGGCTCTCCATCATGGGATGCAAGAAATTCCAAGCAGTGACTTAGCCCTCAGAGCCGTGAAGCCTGCCCCATGCTTTCTTTTTTTTGTGTGTGCTTGTCTATTTTCCAAATTTTTATATGATAAAAAAGTGACCTAATTCCAACTACCAGTTTATAGAAAATACAAAGGACAGCAGAAAATATTCATAAACTGCACAATCCATGACTGTTAGGAAGTATACAGGATAAGTAATCTAGTTTCCTCAATAGATAAATTCCAAGTGTTATAAAAGGAAGCAGAAGGAGGACTTAATGATTAAAAGGGACTTGAATGACATAGTAACTATTTGCAACATGTATATGTTATTTGGATATCCTTAAAAAGAAAACTCCAGGGGCTGGTGCTGTGGTGTAGTGGGTAAAGCTGCCACCTGCAGCACCAGCATCCATATTGGCAACAGCTGGAGTTCCCCACTGCTCTACTTCTGATTCAGCTCCCTGCTAATGCCCTGGGAAAGCAGCAGGTTCTAGTCCTGGCTGCTCTTCTTCCAATCCAGCTCTCTGCTGTGGCCTGGGAAAGCAGTAAAAGATGGCCTGAGTCCTTGCACCCGCATGGGAGACCCGGAAGAAGCATCTGGCTCCTGGCTTTGGATCGGCAAAAGCTCCATCCGTTGCGGTCAATTGGGCAGTGAACCAGTGGAAGGAAGACCTTCCTCTCTGTCTCTGCCTCTCACTGTCTGTAACTCTACCTCTCAAATAAATAAATAAAATCTTAAAAAAAAGAATCCCTCATCTTCCAACCATTTATCCTGCTTTCAAAACTAGCACTAACCACTATTTATCTCTCTCTCTCTCTCTCTCTTTTAATATTTATTTTTATTTATTTGAAAGACAGTTACAGAGAGAGGTAGAGCTGAGCTAATCTGAAGCCAGGAGACAGGAGCTTCTTCCAGGTCTCCCACAAGGGTGCAGGGGCCCAAGGACTTGGGTCATCCTATGCTGCTTTCCCAGGTGCATTAGCAAGGAGCTAGATTGGAAACGGAGCATCCAGGCCTTAAACTGGTGTCGACATAGGATGCTGGCACTGCAGGCCACAGCTTTAACCTGCTGCACCACAGCACTGGTCCCAGCTGAATTGATTTTTTTAATTTTAATATAGGACCCCTTTCCCCACGAACCTGATACAAGACAGTTGGTCCTAAAGATAATTTGAGACTCTCCACAGAGCTGCATTCAAATTTTGTCTTCCCCGCAAACCAAAGTGTGCTCATAGGCCAAGCATGACCGCCCTTGCTAGGGTGAGCAGCTTTCCTTCTAGAATATCACTAGGAAGGTTAATGTGAAGTCCTTATTCTCTAGTTCATTGCAAATTGCATCCAGGGGCCAGCTGACAATCTCACTGCAGCAAATGTCAGGCTCTTTGGAAATACGCATGCCTGGAGGCCCAAGTGGAGATTCACAGGAGCTCCACAGCTTCAGCCCACACTTCTGGGACTCTACAAAGTGACTAGCAGACCACATTTTCACTTTTCCACTCTCTAGAGAAGACAGATTTGTGTCAGCCTACTGCTGGAAAATTCATTCCTCCTGGGAGGAGGACAGGGAGGAAACAGACAATAAAAAGATAAGTAGGGGCGGGCGCTGTAGTGCAGCAGGTTAAAGCCCCAGCCTGAAGCACCGGCATCCCATATGGATGCCAGTTCTAGTCCCGGCTGCTCCTTTTGCAATCCAGCTCTCTTCTATGGCCTGGGAAAGCAGTAAAAGATGGCCAAAGTCCATGGGCCCATGCAGAAGCAGAGGAGCTGGGACTGGAACCAGACACCCCAATATGGGATGTAGGCATTTCTTTTTTTTCCTTTTTTGACAGGCAGAGTTAGACAGAGAGAGAGACAGAGAGAAAGGTCTTCTTTCTGTTGGTTCACCCCCTAAATGGCCGCCACGGCCGGCACGCTGTGCCAATCGAAGCCAGGAGCCAGGTGCTTCCTCCATGGTCTCCCATGCGGGTGCAGGGCCCAAGTACTTGGGCCATCCTCCACTGCCTTCCCAGGCCACAGCAGAGAGCTGGACTGGAAGAGGAGCAACCGGGACAGAATCCAACGCCCTAACCGGGACTAGAATCTGGTGTGCCGGCGCCACAGGCGGAGCATTAGCCTAGTGAGCCGCGGCGCCGGCTGGGATGTAGGCATTTCAAGCATTCTTTTTAAGGATTTATTTATTTATTTATTTGAAAGTAAGAGTTACACAGAGAGAGAAGGAGAGGCAGAGAGAGGGAGAGGGAGAGAGAGAGGTCTTCCATCTACTGGTTCACTCCCCAATTGGTGGCAATGGTCAATTTGAAGCCAGGACCAGGAGCTTCTTCTGGGTCTCCCATGTGGGTGCAGGGGCCCAAAGACCTGAGCCATCTTCCACTGCTTTCCTAGGCTATAGCAGAGAGCTGGATCAGAAGTGGAGCAGCCAGGATTCGAACCTGCACCCATATGGGATGCTGGCGCTTCAGGCCAGGGCATTAACCCACTGTGCCACAGAGCTGGCCCCAAGCTTCTGAGTCCAGTTACCTGCTAATTCACACCTGGAGACATAGCAGATGATGGCTCAAGTATTTGTATCCCTGCCATATGGGAGACCCAGGTGGAGTTCCAGACTCTTGACTTTGGCCTGGCCCAGCCCTGGATATTGCAGGCATTTAGAATGTGAACAGTGGTTGGAAGATTCTCCCCATCTCTGCCTCCCTCCCTCTCTCCCTCCCTCCCTTTTTCCCTCCCTCTCTCTCTCTCTCTCCTTCCCCCCCCACCTCCCTCCCTCCCTTGCCCTGCTGCCTTCAGCCACAAGATGATAAGAAAAGGCCCTTGATATATGGTAGCCCCTTGACCTTGGGTTTCACACTTCCCAGGCTTCAGAACCTTGAAACAATACATTTGTGCTCATTATTACTCAGTCTGTGGTATTCTGTTACAGCAGCATAAAGTGGACTAAATCAGGCTCCAAAGTCTACAGCAGTTCAGGCATGCTCCCTTGGGATCAGACAGCACCCATTCCCACCTGCAGCCAACACATTCCCCCAGTAATGTTCTGGTTGTATGAAGACGTATTCTCCTGGCTTTTGTGTTGTGGTAAAATAGAGGTAACATAGCATTTACAACTTTAACCGCTTCTCAGTGTAGAGTTTGGTGGCATTCAGTGTATTCTTGTCTCTGTGTGGCCATTGTGCCAGCCATCCCCAGAACTTTTTCCCAAACTGTAGTTCTGCACTCATTAAACAGTTACTGTCTGTCTCTCCTCTCCTCCCCCAGCCTCTGTCAAACACCATGTCCCTTTTGTCTCTGTGGGGTCGACTACTCTACATACCTCAGGTAAGTGGAATCATACAGGACTTGTCCTTGTGCCGGGCTTCATTCAGTGTCGCTCCCCCTCTTCGCGGAGGAACGACACAGGACCCTGCGCTGTTCTTTCGTCTGCTCGGCCCTCCCCGGGTTTGCTGCTGGTTCTTCCAGGGTGGGCTACCGACCCTTCCACCTCTGTGGAAGGGCGGTTCCCCCTGCCACATTCCCCACTTCCGCGGGGGAGCGGCACACTGCCGGCCGGCTCTCTCGGGGGCTGCACAGGTGTTCCTTCAGATAGATGTTCCCCTTAGATGTTCCTGGTGCATGTTGTCTCTCTCCTCCTTTATAGTCCTCTTCCACCAATCCCAACTCTGCTACCCACACGCCGAGTACGCTGCTCTCCTCCAATCAGGAGTAAGTCCCACAGTTTATTGGTTGAACTGGAGGCAGCTGTGTAGAAGCTGTTTCTCCCTTCTCAGCGTCATATTGTGGGAGAGCAGATGCATAGAATAAGTCTTAATTCCAGTAACTTAGTCTAGTCCGAGTTGCTCCCCACAATTCAGGTAGAGTGACATCTTCAAAGTCATCCCTGTTGGGACTGATATTGTGGTGTAGCAGATTAAGCCATTGCCTGCAGGGCCAGCGTTCCATATGGATGCCAGTTCAATTCCCAGCTGCTGCACTTCCAATTCAGCTCCCTGCTCATGTGCCTGAGAAAGCAGCAGAGGATGGCCCAAGTGCTCGGGCCCCTGCCACCCACATAGGAGACCCAGAAGAAGCTCCTGGCTCCTGGCTTCAACCTGGCCCAACCCTGGCTTTTGCAACCATTTGGGAAGTGAACCAGCAGATTGAAGACCTCTTTTTCTCTCTCTCTCTCTGCCTCTGCCTCTCTGTAACTCTGCCTTTCAGATAAATAAATAAATCTTCAAATATGTATAAATATTTTATTTTCATCATCTACTTGAAAGTCAGAGGGAAAGAGAGATGTATCTTCCTTCTGCTGATTTACTTCCCAAATGCCTGCAACAGCCATGGCTGGGGCTGTTTAAAGCCAGGGGCCCAGAACTGAACCAGGTCTCCCACTTAAGTGACAGGGGCACAGTTATTTGAGCCACCATCTGCTGCCTCTCAGGATCACCAGCAGGAAGCTGGACTGGAAACAGAGCATCTGGGACTTGAACCAGGACTCTAACATGGAATATGGGAATCCTAAGCAGCGGGTTAACCCACTGCACCACGAAACCTGTCCTAGATACAGGCGTCTTAACCAGTGTCTCAACTACTAGGCTAAATATCTACCCATGAACTTCATTTTTTTAGTAAGTAGAAAGAGTACATTCTTAAGAAGAAAAATTATGGTATAGTAAATACATAAATCAGTAGCATAGCTATTTATTATTAATTGTGTGCTATACTTTGATACAACCGGTGGTATAATAGGTCTACAGCAGCATCACTACGTATGTGAGGAAAGTGCTGCACTGAAACATCAGCACAGCTACAACAGCACCAGGTCATAAGGATTTTCAACTCCACCACTGCATATGCAGCATTGAATGAAACATTATTTATTAGGCAGTGCATAACTGTATTTTACAATTCTGTTTTTTTTTTTTTTTTTTCAAAAAGTGATTAAAATAATCCTTTGGCAACAAAAGGGGCAAGTTTCCATTACATGGAAATATCAATTGTGTGAAACATTCTCCTCTAATATTGGATGAATGAAATGTTGCTATGATTCTTAGCCATAGGAAGAAGTCACTATAGAACCAAGCTCATATGCAGATCAAGGAAGAGCTAGCAATCTCTGCCATTCTAAACAAAAGCGAGAAGACAGGTGTTCTCCTTTCTCACCCAGGCCTGGCTACAACTCCCCGCACCAGGGTGGGAACCTTCAGGTTACAAGTTACAGGCTCTGTGTGCTCAAGTTCTCAGCTTGGTGCCTCCTGCCAGAGAAGGATGCTCTAGCCCTGTAATTGGAGCTTTCGTAGGCTCAAATTTAACCTGAAGGTAAAAATCAAGGAGGCATACATTTTAGCCTGAAGGCTGAAAATCAAGGAGGGTGTATCAAAGGAACAATCTCCAGCTTGGTGCCCTTACCATTGAGTTTCTCTCTTCTCATTCAAGATGTCTCCATGGTAACTCCCTTGTACCTCCAAACAGCCTTGATAGGCCCTGTGGGGGATTAGATTACTGCTATCAATTCTTCCTTCCCTCCCTGCCACAGAATGAAACATCCACAGTCCTCATCACATGACTTGGCAGGCAGAAAACATTTTCATGACCCATTGATGTTGACCTTGATTATGTCGTTTGTTTGTTTGTCAATGGAATGTTCAGATGTTGTGGATGTCACCAGAAAAGAGATTAAGTTTTTTTCCTAAAGATATATTTATTTTATTTGAAAGTCTGAGTTAAAGAGAAGAAGAGACAAAGAAATCTTTCATCTGCTGGTTCACTCCCCAAACGGCTGCAATGTCCAGGATTGGGCCAAGTCAAAACCAGGAGCCTGGAACTCCATCTTGGTCTCCCATGTATGTAGCAGGGTCCCAAGCACTTGGCCATCTTCCACAGCTGTACTAGGTGCATTAGCAGGAAGCTGGATCAGAAGTGGAGCAGCTGGGACTCGAACCAGAGCTCTCTCATATGGGATGCTGGTGTAGCAGATGGCAGCCTAACCCACTGTGCCACAGTGCTGGCCCCAGAAAAGAGGTTCTATGTGTTTGCATGATTGGGCTTGGCTTCTTGAACCTCCTCCAAATTGCCATGAGAAGCTGCTTGTCCCAGATGAGACATATGGGGCCAGGAATACGCATATTCCAAGTTATTTCCCTTGTGTGAGATAAGCATTCAATACAGAGAAATAAATAACATGCAAAACCAAAAGTGGGATTTATTTAAAGAGAGAGAAAATATACATTCATATGTAAATGTGGGCAACCCAGTGAGGAGACACCTGCCGCGAAAGGGTCAGAGAGCTTGCCTACGAGGAGAGAGCTCATAGGACAAGGGAGCCAAATGGGCAAAAATAAAAAAGATAAAATAAAAGGGCTGGCTGGCGCCGCAGCTCACTAGGATAATCCTCTACCTTTGGTGCCGGCACACTGGTTCTAGTCCTGGTCGGGGCGCTGGATTCTGTCCTGGTCGCTCCTCTTCCAATCCAGCTCTCTGCTGTGGCCCAGAAGGGCAGTGGAGGATGGCCCAAGTGCTTGGGCCCTGCACCCCATGGGAGACCAGAAACACCTGGCTCCTGGCTTTGGATTGGTGCAGCGCACCGGCCGTGGTGGCCATTTAGGGGGTGAACCAACGGCAAAAGGAAGACCTTTCTCTCTGTCCCTCTCTCTCACTAACTCTGCCTGCCAAAAAATAAATAAATAAAAGGGCCACTCCCACGTGCAACAGTCCCTTTTATGGGGTAGATGGTGGTCCCCTAATTGAGCATGCCAATGAGATGGAGTTTGGGCAGAGTTTAGTGTGAGTGAGCTTCTCTGGGAGTTTTATGGTGCCACCATGTGGAGTTTAACTTCCCCATTTCATCATGGTGTCTCCTCCTTCCCAGCCCCAGATGAGGTGCAGGTGCATCATGGGAAAGTGAGTGAACTACATTGACATAAAAAGGGGTGGAGTTAAAGTGCAGGGCTGCAGAGACAGAAATTGTGGGAAAATCTCCCATCTCGTCTACTTCCATCCAACTTCCTGCTTAGTTGTCCCCATATCAAATCCGCAGCCTAAAGCAGAACTACTGCAGCTGGCCTGAACAACTCTAGATGAAAAATACGAATGTGGTGGTGACGTTGGAAGCCACTGAATTTGGGATTTTTTTTTTTAAATTTGTTTGCACAGAATCATTGCAACAAAAGCTGACAGATGCAGCCCCCTTCTATAACACAGCCTCAGGGTTCACCAGGCAGCTCCAGTGTCACTCTGATATCCTATAGCTAGGCAGTTACTTTAGTCTAGGTGAGCTGGAATTCTTGCAATCTTGCAAGGTGGTGTTATCTCTGTCAGCTGGACATGCCCAAATTCCCAGGATGTACCTGAGTCTTATCTGGGACCATGAAAGGGGGAACACCAGGCTAACCACATGGAATTTCAATTCCACATGAAGTTTTCCTGAGAGACTTTGCACCTGCTAAGACCTCACCAATCTGTTTATTCAATTAAGATACCATCCCCTACCTCATAGAGGCTGAGACAGGGGTGCCGTCTCTTCCACCATGGACCACACTTGGCGGTACCACTCTCTTTTTCTCTCCTCCTTAGGCAGCCCTCTCACTCACTCCTAATAGGCATTTCTCCGTGTGGGATGGTCCACCCTTATGCATGAATGAGTTTAATCTCTCACTGTTAAAAAAAAAAAAAACTGTTCTCACTTATATGCACATAAACACACACACATATACACACATATATACTTATATATCCCTCCATTTAGAATTCTTATCACAGTGGAGAGCAAGGACCTGGAATAAATATATATATAGGTCCCTATCAATTTCAATACTCCTCACCACATGCACACCATGATTCTGGCCTCACAGGTGCCCACCCTGCCCCAGTGACCAGTCCCTCCTCTGTCATCCCTGTAGCAGCTCTATCTCTGGAGTCAGAGGTAAGGTACAGGTCCCTGGGTTGCTGCTGAAGTGAAATATCTTCCAACTATGAGGCTAGAAAACGGAGCCGCTTTGTGCTGTTATCTAGAGCTCATAAGCTGGACTTTTTGTTGTTGTTGTTCTATTCATTTGAAGACAGAGAGAGAAGTAGAGACAGAGAGAGAGGTCTTGCATCTGCTGTTTCACTCCCCAAATGACCACAACCGCCAGAACTGAGCCAATCCGAAGTCGGGAGCTGCACTGCAGGTGGTGGCTTTATCTGTAGGCCACAGCGCCAGGCCTCTTCAAGCATCTTCTTAACTGCTGAGCCAAATGCCTATCCCTACCTTTTTAAAATAAGGGTAAAGTATAAAAAAAGTAGCATTTTAGGTGTACAGTTTAGTAGTATTAAGTACATACACATTACTGTGTGTGGAAGGGTTCTCCAAAGAAATAGAACCAATAGCATGGATCTATAGCTGTAGAGACAGAGATACCTAGGAAGGGATTTATTACAGCAATTGACTCACATGGTTGTGGAGGCCAGGAGTCCCACCTGGTGTCTGCAACACGGAGAACCAGTAAAGCTGGTGTTGTAACTCAGCCCCAGTCCAAAAGCCTGAAAGTGGGGGTGAGGGCGGGTGATGGTTTAAGTATTGCAGTTCAAAAGCCTGAGAACCAAGACACTGCCCAAGGGCAGAAGATGGATGTCCCAACTCAAACAGAGAGGGAATTCACCTTCCCCAGAGTGTGGGCTCTCTTCACGCCCTCGGTGGAGTGGGTGATGCCCACAGGCACGGGGAGGGCCATTTGCTTTGCTCAGTTTATTAATTCAAATGCTGATCTCCTGCAGAAGCGCTTTTCCATTTGACAGCTCTCTGGGCATCCCTCCGACCAGTAGAGTTAACATTTTTGTTAACATCATCAGTCTACCTCAGAACTTTTCTCATCTTTCCAAACTGAAACTTCGTAATCGTGAAATAATCCCTCCCCTTTCCCTCGAGTTCCTGGCAGTCATCACTCTACTTTCCATCCCTATGAATCTAATTACCCTAGGCTCCTCATATAAGTGGAAGCATATAGTACTTGTCTTTTTGTAACTGACTTTCTTCTCTTAGGCTAAGTGAAAGGCTATGCCATGTTGTTGGAATTCTCTTTCTCTCCAAGGCTCAGTAACATTGCATTGCATGTATAAACCTCATTTTACGTACCTATTCATCTATTGGTGAATATTAGGTTGTAAAAAAAGCTGCTAGGAACAGGAGCATGCAAACATCTGTTCAAGTCCTTGCTTTCTTTTTTTAAAAAAATATTTATTTATTTATTTGAAAGGAAGAGTTACAGAAAGGCAGAGGCAGAGAGAAAGAGAAAGTTCTTCCATCCACTAGTTCACTCCCCAAATGGCTGCAACGGCTGGAACTGTGCTGATCCTAAGCCAGGTGCTGGGAGCCTAGACCTTCCTCCGGTTCTCCCAAGCAGGTGCAGGAGCCCAAGAACTTAGGCCATCTTCCACTGCTTTCCCAGCCCATAACAGAGAGCTGGATGGGAAGTGAAGCAGAGGTCTTGAACTGGTGCCCATATGGAATGCCTGCACTGCAGGTGGTGGCTTTACCTACTATACCATGGTGCCAGTCCTGCTTTCAATTCTTTTGGGTATATACCCAGAAGTGAAATTGCTGGATCATATGGTAACTCAATTTTAATTTTTTGAGAAACCCTATACTGTTTGCCATAGAGGTTGTACTATTTTACACTCTTACCAGCAATGCACAAGGGTTCTAATTTCTCCACATCCTCATCAACATTTATTTTCTGTTCCTTGTTTGTTTTTAGTAGTTAGTTTATAGTTTTATAGTGTGAGGTGGTATCTCATTGTAGCTTTCATTAATGATTAGAGAATTTTAATTAATGATTAAAGCATCTTTTAATGTGTTTATTAGTATTTGTGTATCTTCTTTGGGAAAATCTCTGTTTAAGTCCTTTCCCCATTTTGAATCGGATTTGTTTGTTGTTCAATTGTGAATTCTCTATATATTCTGGGTAGCAATCCCTTATTAGACGAATAGTTTGCAATATTTTCTCCCATTCTATGGGTTGCCTTTTCGTTCCATTGATTGTCTTGTTTAATGCAAGGTTTTTAGTTTGACAAAGTCCCATCTGTTTGTTTTGCTTGTGTTGCTTGTGCTTTTGGTGTCATAAATAAGAAATCACTGCCAAATTCAACATTATGAAGGTTTTCCTTTGTGTTTTCCACTAAGAGTTTTATAGTGTTAGCCCTTCTATTTAGATTTTTGATGCATTTTGAATTAATTTTTTTACACAGTGTTAGGTAGGCATCCAATTCTGTTTCTTTGCACTTGGATAACCAGTTCTCTCAGCATCAATTTTTAGGACTTTTCTTCTCTCATTGAGTGGTCTCGGCACCCTCGTTGGAAATAATTTACTCAAAAATGCCAGGATTTATGTTTTATTTTCTGGGCTCTCTATTCAATCCGACTTGTCTATATTTCTGCCTTTTTTTTTTTTTAAAGATTTATTTATTTATTTGAAAGTCAGAGTTACACAGAAAGAGGAGAGGCAGAGAGAGAGGTTTTCCATCCACTGGTTCAATCCCCAATTGGCTGCAACGACTGGAGCTGCGCATATCTGAAGTCAGGAGCCAGGAGCTTCTTCCTGGTCTCCCACATAGGTGCAGGGGCCCAAGGGCTTGGGCCATCTTCATGGCTTTCCCAGGCCATAGCAGAGAGCTGGATTGGAAGTGGAGCAGCTGGGACTCAAACTGACACCCATATGGGATACCGGCACTGCCATTGGCAGCTTTACCCGCTATGCCACAGCATTGGCCCTATATTTCTGCTTTTATACCAGGATCACAGTTTTGATGAATGTAGCTCCGTTCTAAAGTTCTGAAATTAGGAAGCATGAGACTGCTAATTATGTTCTTTTAAAAAAAGATTTCCTTGACTACTTTGGGTCCCATGAGATTCCATATGAATTTTAGGATGGAATATTTTTCTAATCTTGCAAAAAGAATCACTGGGATTTTGATAGGGATTGCATTGAGTCTATAGATAGATTCTTTGGGTAGTATTGATATATTTCTTTTAACTACTAACCATAATACCAACAAGTAAAAAGTAGGAAGACCACAGTTCTACAGGGATATAACAAG
The DNA here is from genome assembly GCF_964237555.1 of Oryctolagus cuniculus. Lineage (NCBI taxonomy): Eukaryota > Metazoa > Chordata > Mammalia > Lagomorpha > Leporidae > Oryctolagus > Oryctolagus cuniculus. The sequence goes on from NC_091445.1 coordinate 58,620,700, forward strand.
GGCTAAAAACAACAATCATACACAAGATGTCCATTCCTATACATTTCTTGGTATTCTATATTAACTGCCACATATCAGAGAAAACATATGATATTTGTCTTTTTGAGAGTGGTTTATTTCACTAAGCATAATGGTTCCCAGTTGCAACCATTTTGTTGCAAAAGAGAGGACGTTATTCTTTTTTAGGCTGTGTAGTATTCCATAGTGAGTAAATACTACACTTTCTTTATCTAGTCCTCAGCTGATGGACATCTGTGTTGATTTCATATCTTAGCTATTATGAATTGGACTGCAATGAACATTGGAGTACAGATAACTCTTTCGTGTGCTGATTTCATTTTGTTTGGGCAAATCCCAGAGGTGGGATGGGCTGGGTCATACAGTAGATCTATTTTCAGATTTCTGAGAAATCTCCATACTGTCTTCCATAATGGTTGTGCTAAGGTACCTTAGTATACTGTTGGTGGAAATGCAAACTAGAATTGTTACCTTAATACTAAAATTTCTAATCTATGAATGTGGGTATCTTTCTATTTATTTCTGTTTTTAAATTTTTCAGCAAAATCTTATAATTAATGATACACAAGTCTTTCACTTCCTCAGTTAAGTTTATTCTAAATATTTTATTCTTTTTGATAATATTATAAATGGAATTGTTTTCTTAATTTCCTTTTTAGATTGTTTATTTTATTTTATTTTGACAGGCAGAGTGGACAGTGAGAGAGAGAGACAGAAAGAAAGGTCTTCCTTTTGCTGTTGGTTCACCCTCCAATGGCCGCTGCGCATCGCGCTGATCCGAAGGCAGGAGCCAGGTGCTTCTCCTGGTCTCCCATGCGGGTGCAGGGCCCAAGCACTTGGGCCATCCTCCGCTGCACTCCCGGGCCACAGCAGAGAGCTGGCCTGGAAGAGGGGCAACTGGGACAGAATCCAGCACCCCAACCGGGACTAGAACCCAGTGTGCCGGCCCTGTAAGGCGGAGGATTAGCCTGCTGAGCCACGGCGCCAGCCCTAGATTGTTTATTTCTAATATATAAAAATGCAACTGATGTTTATGTATTTTGTGTTCTGCAACTTTGTTACTTTAATTTCTTAGTTATAGGGGCTGGCACTGTGGTTAATTCTCCGCTGGCAGCATTGGCATCCCATATGGACACAGGTTCTAGTCCCAGCTGCTCCTGGTCCTATCCAGTTCTCTGCTATGGCCTGGGAAGTCACTGGAAGATGGCTCAAGTGCTTAGGCCCTTGTACTAGTATGGGAGACCCAGAGGAGGCTCCTGGCTCCTGGCTTTGTATCGGTGCAGCTCCAGTTGTTGCAGCCATTTGGGGAGTGAACCAACGAATGGAAGACCTTTCTCTCTGTCTCTCTCTCTCACTGTTTATAACTCTACATATCAAATAAATAAATAAATAAATCTTTTAAAATGTATTAGTTATAGCAGTTTTTGTATATGTATGGAATCTTTAAGGATTTTTTTTTTTTACCTATAAGATCATGTCATCTATGAACATATGCTCTGATCTTTTCCACTTTGGATGCCTTTCATTTCTTTTTCTTGCATAATCACTCTGGCTAGGACTTCTACAGCTGTATTTCATGGAAATAGCAAAAGCAAACATCCTCAATTTTATTTTAGAGAATAATATTCTGAATTTTAGAGAAAAATTTTCAGTTTTTTCCTATTAAGTATGCTGGTTTTTTTTTTTTTTTTCAGACAGAGTGGACAGTGAGAGAGAGAGACAGAAAGAAAGGTCTTCCCTTACCATTGGTCCACCCTCCAATGGCCAGCGCAGCCAGCGCACCACGCTGATCCAAAGCCAGGAGCCAGGTGCTTCTCCTGGTCTCCCAAAAGGGTGCAGGGCCCAAGGACTTGAGCCATCCTCCACTGCACTCCCGGGCCACAGCAGAGAGCTGGCCTGGAAGAGGGGCAACCAGGACAGAATCCGGTGCCCCGACTGGGACTAGAACCTGGGGTGCTGGCGCCGCAGGTGGAGGATTAGCCTATTGAGCCACGGCACCAGCCTAAGTATGCTGTTGACTGTGAAGTTTTCATTCTTGGATTTATTAAGTTAGATTTTACAGTTTTTAAAAAAGATTTATTGGGGTCAGTGTTGTGGTACAGCAGGTAAAGCTGCTGTCTGCAATGCCAGCGTCCTACATAGGCTTCAGTTCGAGTCCCAGCCACTCCACTTCTGATCCAGTTCCACGCTAACGTGCTGAGAAAACAGCAGAAGATGAACAAATCTTTGGGCTCCTGCACCCATATGGGAAACCAGGGTGGAGTTCCCGCCTCCTGTCTTCAGACTGGCCTAGTCCTGGCTGTTGTGGCCCTGTGGGGAGTAAACCAGCAGATTGAAGATTCTCTCTCTCATTCTCTCTCCCTCCCTACCTCCCCCTCTTTCTATAACTCTGCATTTCAGATAAATAAATAAATCTTAAAAAAGCAATGTAGGGCCGGTGCCACGGCTCACTAGGCTAATCCTCCACCTTGCGGCGCCGGCACACAGGGTTCTAGTCCCAGTCGGGGCACCGGTTCTGTCTCGGTTGCCCCTCTTCCAGGCCAGCTCTCTGCTGTGGCCCAGGAGGGCAGTGGAGGATGGCCCAAGTGCTTGGGCCCTGCACCCCATGGGAGACCAGGAGAAGCACCTGGCTTCTGCCTTTGGATCAGCGCAGTGCGCCGGCTGTGGCAGCCATTGGAGGGTGAACCAACGGCAAAGGAAGACCTTTCTGTCTCTCTCTCTCACTGTCCACTCTGCCTGTCAAAAAAAAAAAAAAAAAACAACAACAACAAAAACAAAAAAACAAAAACAAAAACAAAAACCAATGTAAAGGATAGGATTTTTTTTAAAACTTCTCAGTACTTACAGTAATTAAATTATTCAACAAATGTGCTTTTGAATGTTTTTATAAGTTTATTTATTTTTGTGTACTTGAAAGGAATTCCAGTGTTGCAGGCAGCAACTTAACCCACTGTATCACAACGCTGGCCCCTGTATCTTGCCATTTTGAAAGAAGTATGCTTCTTGCTGTCATTTAATTTATCTGCATAACTTAGATACATTGGACAATGTGATTGGGCATATTTTTAATGGGAACAGGATATTGAGAACATTTTTTGACCTAGGCAACATCATGGTTTGGAAGTTAATGGACTTCTCTAACCTATGTTAGAGTTTCTGAGGCCAAAACATAAACCATCCACGAGACAGATCTGTAAGAGCCATGGTTGGTACTGAGGAAGGGATTCATGAAGGTAGAAGCCAGAAGTGTTCTGATAAATGCCCATTGTGTCCCTGCAGATCTGGTTCTAAATGTTACTAGAGCAGAATTTTGGTAAGTGTTTAGGGGAAGTCTCCACTTTCCTGGCCTTAATCAGATGCTAAAGAAATATTCCTGGGGGCTGGTGCTGTGGCACAGTGTAAAGCCCTGGCCTGCAGGGCTGGCATCTCATATGGACACTGGATCGAGTCCCAGATGCTCCGCTTCTGATCCAGCTCTCTGCTAATGTGCCTGTTCCTGGGAAAGTAGTAGAAGGTGGCCCAAGTCCTTGCACCCCTGCAACCACATGGGAGACCTGGAAGAAGCTCCTGGCTCCTGGCTTGGGATCGGCACAGCTTCAGCCATTGTGGCCATCTGGGGGAGTGAACCAGCAGATGGAAGACCTCTCTCTCTGTCTCTACCTCTCTCTGTATCATTCTTTCAAATAAATAAAATAAACCTTAAAATAAAAGAAATGAAAAGAAATACTTCTGGCCTCTTTCCCTCTCTCATCCACTCCCTCATCCCTAGGAGGAGAGAACTGCCTCACTGTGTTTCTGGAACTAAAACACCTGAGCAGAGCTTGTCTGGGAAAGAAAAGGTTTTTTTCAACTTGCTATTGAGTTACAGAGTGGGCGGCCCCGTCGTTCAGTGCTGGAAGGAGGCGGGTTCTGGCGGGTGAGGAGGCACATTCCCACTGGGAACCAGGAAGGAGAGAGAATACCGAGGCCAAACTTGAATTGAAACCATCAAACCTCTCAGGAGGACCACCCTCTGGGGGCACCCAAAGGCCTCCCATGGGTCCCTCTTACCAGAGGCCATAATGACATCAAGTCTCCACCCTTAGTCAATCCACCATGAACCTTAGGACACGAGAGTTTGACCAGCTGCCTGAGTTTTGGAGAGGCAGATCCTGCTGCACCTGTAACAGCCTGAGGAGTGAGTCAGGGACAAGGGACTGTGCAACTTAGCTAAGCCGGTCTGCTGCGGGCATCCCAGGGGCCTGCCTGGAGCACATTCTGGCTCTGCAGAAGCTCTGAGGTCTGCTCCCCACACACCACGGGTGCCCAGGGAGGCCTGTGGCCCAGCAGGTGGGTCTGTATTCATGCAGGGCTCAAGCATCAGCAAGCCCTCTTATCTGTAGTCTTGAACCATGTCTTCTACTTAGCTCCTTGACAACACTGACATTTTGACTTCTGTGAGCTTTTGCCATTGTCTTATTTCTCTACTTATTCCAGACTTAGGAAAAAAAGATTCCCTGGGATGAACGACAACAGACAGATTGCAGATAGGAGAAAACTCATACACACGTATTAATGTGGGAAAGGGGGAAAATTTCACAGGAGGGAGATTCACCTGCTGCGTGTGATTCGGAAACACAGACTGCTTTTTCTGTAGGGGAGGGTGGGGAAGGGAGATATCTGGGAGCTGTAAATGACTTTTAGGGAAACTCAGTGGGCTTGGAGAGAGGACAAGTCTGTTTGGCCAGCAGATCAGACCCTGGGTTGTAAATGATTCTCTGTAGGACTGAAATCGAGGACAAGGGTGTGCGGCAATAGGTTGTCCAGGTGTGTGGACAGACTTTGGTCTGCCTTCCTACCACAGGAGCTTAGTTAATGAAAGCTCAGGCAAGGGATCTGAAGTAGTTGTTTCTTCTTTGCTGGGTCCAAACTTCAGGCAAATGAGGGACCTCTGCAGAAAACCATTCCCTGCACGTGGGGAGGGAGACGCAAGACAAGGCCAAAGAGACCTCGGTTCTGTGGCTTCTTCTTTGCTTGTTTAAATTTTTATTTCTCTGAAGGCAGAGAGAGAGAGAGAGTGACAGAGACTCTCCCACTTGCTGGTTCTCTTCCTAAATGTCCACAGTGGCCAGGGCTGGGCGCTCTCTCCCTATCCCTTCCGTTCTGACGGACGCCCTGTCCCCAATAAAGCCTTGTCACTCTACTCTCTGTCTCATGCCTGAATTCTTTCTTGCGTGAAGACAAGAACCCCTCGGCTTCCATGGCCTTCCCTCCGGTGACAGAAGGACATGTAGCAAATGAATAACCATGATTTCTCTGTGTTACGTTTCAATGGGAAAAAAAAAATAATTTGAAAGAGAGTGAGAGCTTCCAACTGCTGATTCTCTTGGCTGGATCAACTCAAAACCAGGAGCTCCATCCTGCTATCTCACACTCATGACAGGAGCCAGGTACATAGACCATCATCTGACGCCTTCCCAGGCTTGTTAGCAGGAAGTTGAATCAGAAGTGGAGCAGCCAGGACTTGAACCAGCACTCTGATATGGGAGGCCCAGTGTCATAAGTGGTGGCTTATGTCTGAATTTTTAAAAACAGAATGTATCCGTATAAAAGGTATACTTAGAAATTTTTTTTTTTTTAATTTTTTGATAGGCAGAGTGGACAGTGAGAGAGAGAGAGACAGAGAGAAAGGTCTTCCTTTGCCGTTGGTTCACCCTCCAATGGCCGCCGCGGCCGGCGCGCTGCGGCTGGCGCACTGCGCTGATCCGATGGCAGGAGCCAGGAGCCAGGTGCTTTTCCTGGTCTCCCATGGGGTGCAGGGCCCAAGCACCTGGGCCATCCTCCACTGCACTCCCTGGCCACAGCAGAGGGCTGGCCTGGAAGAGGGACAACCGGGACAGAATCCGGCGCCCCGACCGGGACTAGAACCCGGTGTGCCGGCGCCGCTAGGCGGAGGATTAGCCTATTGAGCCGCGGCGCCGGCCTACTTAGAAATTTTTAAATGTGCATGATTTGAGTGTCAATGTCTTTTGAAGAATCTTTTTTTTAAATTGCTTTTGGGTTAGCAGTTGTTAAGATTTTCCCCCACTGGGGTGGTGAGGTGGGAGTGAATGTGCTGGCCCTGATGGTGGACATGAACGCTGCCCCTGAGAGCAAATTCTGGGGTCCAAAGCAAGGTGAGTGTTGTGTTAGAAGAGTAGACACCCCAAAGGAAGTGAGTAGCGGGGCGGGCAGGACTGGACCTCAGGGTGGTGTTGGCGCTCAGGCTGAATGTGGGGCTGAATATGGTGCTGGAGGCCATCCTCCACTGCACTCCCGGGCCACAGCAGAGAGCTGGACTGGAAGAGGGGCAACCGGGACAGAATCCGGTGCCCCAACAGGGACTAAAACCCGGGGTGCCGGCGCCGCAAGGCGGAGGATTAACAGCTATGACTTTCTGATCTGCCAGACAGCCCTGGTGCGGCTGGAGGATGACTCTGGACTGACAGACCTGTCCCTGAGAAGTCTCTATGGTTGTTGAGTGGAAAAGTGGTGAAACACAAAATATCCTGATCCCCGCCCCCCCACCGCCGTGGGAAATTGTAATTTACCTCCCAACCACCAGGGGGGGGCATGGATTTTGGTCAGAGGCCAGGTTTGGGCTGAGCTCTAGCGGCCTGATGAGGACTTCCAGGCTCCGGGGAGCCTATAAAAATTAACCCTTTATTGGCCAAGTGGATGTGACTTTTGACTCTGCCCATGGCTTTTGATTCTAAGCCAGGTTTGTAAAGACACTGCAGTAGCAAAGTGCACGTTTGAGAACTCTTTGAGTTGCTTTCTTCTTCCTTCCACGTTCACTTTTTAAAAGGCCAAGTTCTGGGTCCTCAGCAAAGAGGAAACTGCCATTCCTCCTCAGTGTTGTCATCAAAGTCTCATCAAAGAAAGCCCATCCCTTTGTAAACAGAAAGAAAAGAGGAAGATGGCCCAGAAATGCCTAGAAGCATCATTCCATCTTTTGTTTGTGGATTTTATTTGTTTTGCTTTAAGGTTGTGAACCGAGGGCTCATTCCAACTTGGGAAGTCAGAGCAGACTAGTGAGAGTCAGCCGGAGATCCTGAGCGAGTGGGCTGTGCTAGTCAAACCCACCCCATCTCCCTGGAGGCCTGCTTCTCCACTCATCTCTGCCCCTCACCTGTGTAGATCTGTCTCTCAGATCCACCTGTGGGAGGCAGGCTCACTAAAGTGCAGCTTTGTGGGCAGCATCCCAGAATCTGGGAATCAGAATCTGGGTATCTCAGTCGGCATTTTTAATGAATTCCCTAGTTGAATTCCTAAGGATAGATGATGCCTTTGAGATTAGAGGTGGGCCTCCTGGGGCAAGGGAAAAGGGGAGATGTGATCCCCAGGGATAGTATCTTCAAGTCAGGCTTCAAGGACCTTACCCTGAGACAAAGGTCATGTGTTCCAGAGAAGCTGCCCTGTAGAGAACCCAGGGGCCAGGGGCTGGGCCTGAGGATGGGCAGCACAAGCTGCGTGGCCATGGGAGCTGGACGTAGGCACCATCAGGGACTCTGGAAAGGACCCCAGGATTCCCTGCTCTGTGCCACTCAGAAGCACCCACGGAGCCGGTGCTGTGGCTTCCACCTGCCATGCTGGCATCTCATATGAGCACCGGTTTGGAAAATCTTTTTTTTTTTTTTTTTAAGATTTATTTATACATTTGAAAGAATTACAGAGAGGCAGAGGCAGAGAAAGAAAGAAATCTTCCATCCACTGGTGCACTCCCCAAATGGCTGCAACAGCTGGAGCTGGGCTGATCTGAAGCCAGAAGCCAGGAACTTCTTCCTAGTCTCCCACACAGGTGCAGGGGTCCAAGCGCTTGGGCCATCTTCTACTGCTTTCTCAGGCCATAGCAGAGAGCTGGGTCAGAATTGGAGCAGCTAGGACTCGAACCGGTACCCATATGGGAGGCCGGCACTGCAGGCCATGGCTTTAACCGCTACGCCATAGCGCCAGCCCTGGAAGATCTTTTTTTCTCTTTCTTTCCCTCTCTCCTAATCTCTCTGGGGAAAAAAAAGGCACCACAAGCCCAGCAAAATATGCAAGGATCTTGGTTCTGTTAGGCAGATAATTAGGCCTGGGTGACCGAGGAGGGGCCGTAGACGATGCAGGGGAGGGATCAGCGACCAGGCTGTCTACCAGGACTCACCCAGCACTGCCCACTTGGCAGTTTAACTTGTGGTTTAAGCATTGGCTAAACCAGGAGCTCAGCCCGACTAGAAAAGTCTGGTTTGTTGCCACATGCACCGACAGCCCACAGGTAGGCAATTCCCAGCTGTCACACAAATGTCAATCATGCGCATCACAGCCAATCACTAGTCAACACGCTCATCCTCATATCTTAGGGATAAAAGGCCCAAACCAGGAAGAAGGCTTGCCGTGTGCTCCCTCCAGGGCCTGTTTCTCCCTTGGAACATACCGTACTTTAGTAAACTTTGCTTTCCTATCCCTACAGGCGCCCACGTGCTCCCTACAGGTCTGTTCTTTCCTTGGAATGTATTTCAGTAAACTTTGCCTTCCTATCCTCACCTTCATCTCTCTGCAGGGCGAGCTGGCCTGCACTGGTGACAATTCCATCTGCAGAGCACTTGGGAAAAATCCCTCTTGACCCGAACATAGAATATCTCACGCAGCTCCTCACTTAATCACGCTTGCTGGAGTTTCACCCAGTGTAGCTCCCTTCCTGTGGGATTTCTGGCTCGTTCTTCAATCTTTTCAAATGCAAATCCTCTTAAGAAGATAAATTTCTGATCCCAGGTGGGAGGGGATTTGCTTATCTTCTCTCCTGACACAGTTGCTGTCTCTCAGAAGAGGAAAATAAACTTTTTTTTTTTTTTTTTTTTTTTACTGACTTGAGAGGGAGGGAGAGTTTTAGAGCTCACGGGGTTTGAGGAGCAAAAGGGAATAGAAGGTGGATGCTAGGACATCCTAAGCAAGGCGCACTGTAAGAGCCACTTCTGGCTCTCGAGCCCTGGCATAACCCTGGCCTGAGAAAGCAAGCACTAGCAAGTACCCAGAATGGAAGGCATGGAACTTCCTGTCTGTTTCTAAGTCACCATAGCTTCTGTTTCCTACCTCCGTATAACAGGTAGCTCCTAAACTACACGGCTTATCAAGACAAGCTTATCACTTGCCTAGGCTGCCTGTGCACTGCGGGTTGGCAGAGGGACTGCACTGGCTATTGACACTCAAGGATCCAGGCCAGAGGCTGCATCTCTACTTTTTTTTTTTTTTAAGATTTATTTTATTTATTTGAAAGAGTTACAGAGAGAGGTAGAGCCAGAGAGAGAGGTCTTCCATCTGACCCAAATGACCACAAACAGCCATCACTGAACCGATCCAGAGCCAGGAGCTTCCTCCAGGCCTCCCATGTGGGTGCAGGGGCCCAAGGACCTGGGCCATCTTCTACTGCTTTCCCAGGTCATGGCAGAGAGCTGGATTGGAAGTGGAGTAACAGACTTGATCCGGTGCCCATATGGGATGCTGGTGCTGCAGGCCAGGGCTTTAACCTGCTGTGCCACAACTCCGGCCCCTCTACTTTTATTTCTAATGTTACTGTGACGGGGAAAAAGGAAATGTGACACATTGCTTGTATGTTCTGTGGTGGTCAGGGTTCTCCAGAGAAGCTCGCTCGCTCTCTCTCTCTCTCTCTCTCTCTCTCTCTGTATATAGAGATATAAACAGAGGGAGCTCCAGAGCAAGACAGAGAGATTTTTTAAAAAATTATTATTTATTTATTTGAAAGGCAGAGTTACACAGAGAGTCTTCCATCTGCTGGTTCACTCCCCAATTGGCTACAACAGCTGGAGCTGTGCCGATCCGAAGCCAGTGAAGAGTTAAAATTGTATATGTACAGGTGTCAAAAGTTAAGCTTAAGCTTACAGGTTTAAACCTTCCTAGTGCAGCTGTAAAAATAAAACAGTGAAGTAGCACCTTGACAGTAGGGACTCCATTTTGGAGCACTTGAGACTGCATTCTGGGAAAGCAACCCCCCCACCGTGAGACTCTGGTCTGAAACTATGATCTCAAATAGTCGGACAATAGCAGTGCACTACATCACCCTTGGCAACACACAAAAACCCCCTAGCATGATTGCTCAAGCTTAAAAGTAGAAAGGTTGCACCTGGGTTACCTGGGCTAATAATGAAGATGTGATTTGTCTATGTCTTAAGATCATAATTGCGGATTGTAAGACTTTAGCAACCCCTTAACAACCGTGTATTCTCTTCCCCTTCCCGGTTTTGCGGTTTTTGCCTTTATAAACCCTAACCTTTGGTTATTCGGGGCTGCTCTGTTCATGTATGATCAGACAGCCCCAGCATGCTGGATAATCAATAAAGCTTCCCCTTGCTGTTTGCATAAGAGATGTCTCTTGGTGACGTTTTTCGGGCAGTCGACTCTAACACCAGGAGCCAGGAGCTTCTTCCAGGTCTCCCACACAGGTGCAGGGACCCAAGGACTTGGGCCATCTTCTGCTGCTTTCCCAGGCCATAGCAGAGAGCTGGATCAGAAGTGGAGCTGCTGGGTCTCGAATTGTTACCAGGGTTCTTGTCTTCGCGCAAGAAAAAATTCAGGCGTGAGACAGAGAGTAGTGGGAAGTAAAATAGCAAGGTTTATTAGGGCAGGGACATCCATAAGAACGGATGGGCACCTCTCTAGACAGAACCAGAGAGAGAGTGTGCAGTGGCTCAGACTGGGGGAGAGCGGGGTTACACGGTTGAGTGGAGTACACCTGGGCAGGCCAGGCAGGCAGCTCAGCATAGAGGCAGAGGACTGAGCTCATTGTCTGGTTGAGGCCAGGGGTTTTTAAGGGGATGGGTCTTGCCTCCCCACCTCTGCTCCTCTTGGAACAAAGGACTTCTTGGATGTAAATAGAAAAATTCCTATCTGAGTTTTCCCCCTGAAGTTATCAGACAGGAGTTAAGCCTGGCTGGCGTCCCTGGGTTAGAGGAAGGATGGGCAGGACCCCCTGGAGGATCAGGATCTAGAGCAGGATATTTGAAATGCAGATACCAGGCAGAAGGGGTGGGGAGCCCCACCTGGCAGGTTATCAGGTAGAAGGGGCAGGGCAGGATGCAGGTACTGAGCTGCCCCTGAAATGTTATCGGGATGACTTTGAGATGCATATGCTGGACCTATATGTCTCCTTAGGCCTTTGTCACACACACATAAGCTCATATCTGACTTCCTACCTAACAGAACCAGCGCCTATATGAGATGCTGTCGCTTTAGGCCAGGACATTAACCTGTTGTGCCACAGCACTGGCCCCAAGCCAGAGAGATTTGATTGGCTCACATCACCATGGGAACTAGGAAGTCCAAAGTCTGCAGAACCAGCCAGCAGCCCGGCGGAGATGGGAGAAGGACTGATATTGCAGCTCAAGTCCGAAGGCCATTTAAAGGCAGAATGTTTTCCCTTGGGGGAACTCAGTCTTTCCTCTTGGATTGGGTGAGGTCCACTCACATCATGGAGGGCCACCTGGTTTACTCAGTCTGCTGATTTAAACACTATTCACATCTAAAGTACTTCCACACCTCATCTAGACTTGTGTTTGACCAAAAACTGCTGTCATGGCTCAACCAAGTTCAAAGTAACCATTACTGGCTATTATTTTTTTAAGATAAGTGTATTTATTTGAAAGTCAGAGTTACACAGAGGAGGAGAGGCAGAGAGAGGTCTTCCATCTGCTGGTTCACTCCCCAGATGGCAGCAACGGCTGGAGATATGCCAATCTGAAGCCAGGAGCCAGGAGCTTCCTCCAGGTTTCCCACCCGGGTGCAAGGGCCCAAGGACTTGGGCCATCTTCTACTGCTTTCCCAGGCCACAGCAGAGAGCTGGATCAGAAGTGGAGCAGCCGGGGCTTGAAGAGGCGCACATATGGGATGCTGGCACTGCAGGCGGCAGCTTCACCCACTACGCCACAGTGCCGGCCCCCATTACTGGTTCTTTATCCCGGCCCTGGACAAGACGTACCTCAATTCTGGTCTCATGTCCTTAGCCAGAGTATATTATGTGTCCATCCTAACTTCTAGGGAGCAGGGAAAAACAAATCCTACCATGTTCCCAGGAGGAGAAGGGCACAATTTTTGTGAACAGTCCTAGTTGCTGCTGTAATTCTGGCTTCAATAAAGGAGTAGACATGTGTTTTAGGTCAATTCGAGGTCCCTCTCTTTCCAGAGTTCCATCTTTGGAGGTGGTGGGGCCTTCCACACCGTGACAGGAGGGGCATCTGGACTTCATTCATAGCTGTTCAGGATGTCCTCTGCTGAGACCCGATCTACATCTGATCTGCAGTTATCTCCTGAGTTTGCAGGGCTCCGTCCGTGCCTTGCTGGGGCAAATGGCAATTACTCTGCTCTTTCTAAGCCATATTAGGGCACAAAAACCTCTCAGAAGCTGGGGTCATGGGGACTGCTATCCGCCCAAATCTATTCTCTTCCAGGGAAATAGAACACCCAGTTTGTAGCTGAGTACCTGTTGTCCAGAGTCATGGCTGGACTAGGATTCCCTGCAGTGTGGAGGGATATCAGACAGGAGGCTGGCAGTTGGCATGGAGACAGAAGAGAATATGTACAACCTCTGTCAAAGGGCCTCGAAAGGAAAGGGCTTGCTCTTCTTCCTTGTTTCCCCCTTCCAGCTGTCTAAGATGTGGAAGGGGTGACTGGGCCACGAGCAACCACTGGAGAACGAAGAGGTCTTGGCCGTGGCAGTCGTGCAATCCTCCATCACCAGTTTGCTGTGTGAAAGGCAAATTGGCTTCCTGCTTGTTCCAGCCATGTTCCTGGTTTTCTGTCACTTGTGAAACAAGAAGTAATAATAGCATAGCAAGAATTTCCTTAGGTGGCAGGAGATCGATGTAAGGCCACCACAGAATGCACCAAGCACTGGAGTAAGGGAGAGGGTTTATGGATGGGGAAATGCGACAGGGCGGAGGGAAGGGGCAAAGAAGAAAAAAGAGGGCACGCGCCTGGGAACAGGTCCTATTATACCTTTGCAGGGGTGGACAGGGAAGTAGGATTAGCAAATCCCATTAGGGTGGGGGTGGAGCTGGTGGTTGGGCCATGGGGCTTAGGACCAAAGCCTACTGTACAAGGTGACTGTGAGGGCGGCTGTGGCATAGATGGCGCCACAGATAAGACGGCACCATTTTACTAACAATCGATCCCTGAGTACTGATTGGGCCTCTTCCTTGGTGGTACACAAGGCGGTGACTCTGCAGCTCCAGACCCCTCTGAGCTGGCAGCTTCCCGAGTCTTAGTCCATTTTGTGTTGCTGTAACAGAGTGCCTATATCACATATATACAGTTTATTTGGTTTCCGATTCTGGTCACTGCAAAGTCCAAACAGCATGGCGCTGGCGAAGGCGAGAGCTCTCTTAGCTGTGGCACAGCACAGCAGAGCAGCCCAGGGTGGGAGCCCAGCCCTGGGGGCAGCCTCAGTTCTCATGAGCACTGACTCACTTTTTTGAGACCCTGCTCCTCCACGGAGGCCAGCAGGAACCTATTCCTAAAGGTGGAGCCTCCAAGACCATGGACCTCCCTGTAGGCCCCACCTTTTAAAGAGTCCGTCTTTGGTCCACACTACCATACAAGGGACCAAGCTTCCAGCACATGGGCCTTTGGGGATGAAGCGGACACAAGCCGTAGCACCAGCTCCCTGGCCACTCTTTAGAGGTGAGCCTAGGAGCTTGCATCCAGTTCTGGGGTAAATCCCTGGGACTCTGCTGGTTCAGAGGCCAACTGGAGAGAGAGTAATCATTAACCGTGTCCCACCTGTCGTTTACCTGACTCTGAAGCTGCCCTCAATTTTGGTTACATGATTCCTTGTCTTTCTTTAGTTCCCCAGAAGTATCCCCAAATGAGGGTTTGAGCACAGGTCGTTTATACAGGAGATAATTCTCGAACCTTCCAACAGGGGATTGGAGACGTGAGAGGGGAAGGCAGAGCCGGGGGGTGGGGGGGTGGTTAGCAAGTTTCCACCATGGGCTCCACTCACTCCTGGGGATCCAGTAGAACCACTGGGTCCAGGAAGTGAGGTCTATATCCGCTAAGCCCCTGTTGGCTCAAGTTTCTGGAGGTGTTCACTCTTCGGCACTTCAAGGGGAGCTGTGGAGACGGGCAGTGAATGGCAAGGGATGTGGCGGGCGCTCACGTCCGCCCTCTCCTCTAACCCTGTCCCCACTGTGAATTCAGAACCATTTGAGAAGGGAGAAGAGTCTCTCCTATAAGGAAGTTACAAAAAGGGTGTGGGGGGCAGTTCTGTGGTCTCTGGTGTTGTAGGTTAAGCTCCTGCCTGCGTCACTGGCATCCCATACAAAAGGTAGCCCAAGAGCTTGGGCCCCTGCACTCACGTGGGAGACCTGGAAGAAGCTCCTGGCTCCTGGCTTCAGACTGGCTCAGCTCCGGCCATTGCAGCCATTTGGGGAGTGAACTAGTGGATGGAAGACGTTTCTCTCTGTCTCTCCCTTTTTATCTGTAACTCTGCCTCTCAAATACATACATAAATCTTTAAAAAATTGTTTTCCTTAAAAGTGACAACAGGAATTTACTCCCTAGAACTTCTGTTATTCCAGTTCCATAGAGTAGGTGTTTGGCCAGGGTCGGTTGCATGATTTTGGAGCCAGAGCAAAAAGAAAATTCTTGGGTTGTTGTTTAAAACCTATTAAGAATGTCAAGATACAGATGGTACAGTGCATGTTGTGGCATAGCCAGGGAAGCTGTTGCTTAGTACATCTGTGTCCCATATTCTAGTGCTGGTTTGAGTCCCGGCTACTCTACTTTCAATTTGGCTCCCTGCTAATGTGCTTGGGAAAACAGTAACTGATGGCCCAAGTACTTGGGTCCCTGTCACCTACATGGGAGACCTAGATGGAGTTTCTGATTCCTGACTTCTGCCTGGCCCAGCTCTGGCTGTTGCAGCCAATTGGGGGCTGAATCAGCAGATGGCAAATTCTTGTGTCTCTCCTCTGTCACTCTTTCAAAATAGATAAATTTACAAAAGAGAGAGACAATAGAGCATGACTTAAGTGCAGGGCCCTTCAATGCAATGGCTAGGTGTAGGGGTTCTGTGTGACTGTGCAGGTCACACCCTGTGAAGCCAGCTGCTCTCCTGCCCTGCAGCGTTTACAGGCCCTGGAACACTGGGAAGATTCTGATGAGCTCAAACTTTCCAATCAGATTTCTCCAGCCCTTACTGTGCATTCTCCTGTGGGCTTATCTTCCCTCTGACTCCTCACCCTGCAGATCTAAGGAAATAGGCTCTCTCCAAAGTGCCTCAGAGCCTGGCTTCCTGCTTCTGACAAGAAACGGCCCCATTCCTGAGTTAACTTCATGCTAGATAAAGTCAGGCCACGTGGCTGATGCGGTTGTAATGTGCGCATAGGTCCCTGGCTCCCTGCTTCTTGGCTCCTGGGTCTTGTTTTCTCGTAAGTCTAGTGGTTAAGAAAGTTGTTTATGTCAGATTTACAGCGGCTCTACCACTGGTTACTGCCTAGTCCAAGTGAAAATAAGGGTAACCGACCACGAGGAAGAAGTGGAGGTAGAAAAGGGCTGATCAGGAGAGGGGAGAATAGGGGCTGGCACTGTGGTGCAGCAGGGAAAGCTGCCACCTGAGATGCCAGCAGCTGTGCGGGTTCTGGTTTGCAACCCGGCTCCTCCACTTCCCATCCAGCTCCTTGTTAATGGCCTGGGAAAAGCAACAGATGACCCAAGTGTTTGGGCACCTGCCACCTATGTGGGAGACCCGGATGAAGCTCCTGGCTTTGGCCTAGCCCAGTCCTGGCCACTGCAGCCATTTGTGGAGTGAACCAGCAGATGGATGATTGTGTGTGTGTGTGCATGTGTGTGTGTCTGTGTCTCCCTCGCTCTCTGTAACTCAGACTTTCAAAATAAATAAATAAATGTTAAAAAGAAAAAAGAGAGAAGGTGAAAGTATAAAACCAGCAGATTGGATGATAGGTTACATAAGAAAAATTAGTTATTGAAGATTTCTAGTGTGAAGAAAGCGTTGTTTTGCTCTGTCATGAACCGTATCAATAGTCAATGAATTTCTCCCATGTTTCAGGCACTGATCAGCCCTTTCAGATACCTAACTGTTCCCCCCTCAGTATTTATTTGGCAAAGCTCACATTAAGTTATTCCTTCCCCTCAGGAAGCAGGGCTCTTCCTGGCTTAAAGGCGCCACCTCCAAATAAAACAAACCAAATGCAAGAGAAAAAAACAAAACTTAAACACAAATTTAAATGATTAAAATGTCATACATTATAACTTATACATTATAATTATACATTATAACTTATACATTATAATTATAAATGATTAAAATGTTATACAAATGTATACCATGTTAAAAAATAGGTTTTGCTCTATGTAAATCATACCTAACTAACAGCAATTTTCTAAAAACTAGAGCAAAGTCTCTGAATCTCAGAGCTCTTGATGCTTGGGGCCTGGTGGTTCTTTGCTGTGGGTGCTGCGCAGTGCATTGTAGGGTGTTTGGTAGCTAACTGGCCTCTACCCAGCCGATGACAGTAGTACTCCTTTAGGTATGACAACTGAAAATGTCTCTAGACCTTGCCAAATGTTCCCTGGGCGCAAAAATGCCACTGCTTTGGGATCCTTTTTAGAGGGATGCTGTTTTGTTGAAGGTTGTTTAATAGATTGGGAAATCCTATTCATACACTGAACATCAAATGATTTATATTTTTCTACTGTAAAGAAAGTGCTTAAAGGGCCAGTGCTGCGGTGTGGCAGGTAAAGCTGTCGCCTGCTGTGCTGGCATCCCATATGGGCACCAGTTCGAGTCCCGGCTGCTCCCCTTCCCATCCAGCTCTCTGCTATGGCCTGGGAAGGCAGTAGAAGATGGCCCAAGTCCTTGGGCCCCTGCATCGACGTGGGAGACCCAGAAAAAGCTCCTCACTCCTGGCTTCTGCTTGGCTTAGCTCCAGCCGTTGCAGCCATTTGCGGAGTGAACCAGCAAATGGAAGACCTCTCTCTCTGCCTCTATGTAGCTCTGCCTTTCAAATGAATAAATAAATCTTAAAAAAAAAAAGTGCTTAAAAGGGCAGGCATTTGGCTCAGCAGTTAGGATGCTGCTTGGGACGCCTGCATCCCACACAGAATGCTTGGGTTTGAGCCTGGCTCCGATCCAGTTCCAGGTTCCCTCTAATGTGCAGATGATGGCTCAGGTCCTTGTGTCCTTGCCATCCATGCAGGAGACTGGGCTGGCCCAGCTCTATGGAGGATCTTCCTCTGTCTCTTTGCTTTCCAAATAAATAAAAATAAATTTTAAAACATTTTTAAAAAGAAAGTGAGAAAGTGTTAAAAATTTTTTTTAAAAAAAATTTATTTATTTGAAAGAGTTATAGAGAAAGAGAGAGAGAATGATTGTCCATCTACTAGTTCACTCCCCAGATGGTTGCAGTGGCCAGGGCTGGGCCAGACTGAAGCCAAGAGCCATCATCAAGGTCTTGCACATGGTGTGGGGGCCCAAGTACTAACACCATCCTCTGCTGCTTTCCCAGGTGCATTAGCAGGAAGCTGGATTGGAAGTGGAGCAGCTGGGACTTGAACTGGAAGCCAGCAGCTTAACCTGCCAAGCCACAATTCCAGTACCACAATGTCAGTCCCTAAAAATTTTTAAAAAGTTAAAAGGGGTGATGAGGGCATTCGCTGTAGGATTGGGAATCCCAAAGGGAGAAAGGAAGTGATGTCAGAAGGGGTAAAACAAGTGGGTGGGCCGGCGCCATGGCTCACTCGGCTAATCCTCCACCTGAAGCGCTGGCACCCGGGGTTCTAGTCCCAGTTGGGGCACTGGATTCTGTCCCAGTTGCTCCTCTTCCAGTCCAGCTCTCTGCTGTGGAAGGCAGTGGAGGATGGCCCAAGTGCTTGGGCCCTGCACCCGCATGGGAGACTGGGAGGAGGTATCTGGCTCCTGGCTTCAGATCGGCGCAGTGCGATCTCCGTCTCTCTCTCTCTCTCTCTCACTGTCTAACTCTGCCTGTCAAAAACAAAACAAAACAAAACAAAACACAAGTGGGTGTTGTAGCACAATGGGTTAAGCCACCTCTTGGGACTTTGGAAACTTCATCCCATATCTGAAAGTCAGTCTAACTCCTCTGCTTCCAGTCCTGCTCCCTGCTAAGATACCCTGGGAGGCAGCAGATGATGACTCATGTGTTTAGGCCTCTGCCTCCCACATGAGAGTCTCAGATGGAATGTTAAGGTCTTTGGGCCTTGGCCTGGCCCAACCCTACCTATTGCAGGCATCTGGGGAGTAAAGCAGCAGATGGAAGATCTCTCTTTCTTTTTCACTCTGCCTTTCAAATAGTTGAAAACTAAAACAAAACAAAACAAAAAAGCATTCTGCCTGGCCCAGGCAGAAGCTGGGAGACTGGAATTCCATTCATGGGTGGCCTCAAGTACTTGACCCATCATTTGCAACCTTTCAGGATACACATTAGCAGG
The DNA here is from genome assembly GCF_964237555.1 of Oryctolagus cuniculus. Classification (NCBI taxonomy): domain Eukaryota; kingdom Metazoa; phylum Chordata; class Mammalia; order Lagomorpha; family Leporidae; genus Oryctolagus; species Oryctolagus cuniculus. The sequence continues at coordinate 58,639,201 of NC_091445.1, forward strand.
AAGCTGGATCGGAAGTGGAGTAGCTAGGACTCAAACCACGCACTCTGATACTGACCTAAGCACTTCCCTGCCTTGTTATAAAGGTTTTTAAACTTATTTTTTATTTATTTCAAAGACACACAGAGAGACAGACAGAACTTCCATCTGCTGGTTCATTCCCCAGATACCTGCAGTCGCTGGGGCCAAGCCAGGCTGAAAAGAGGCGCCCAGAACTCAGTCGCATTCCATGTGGTTGTCATGGGCCCAACCACCTGCTGACTCCCAGGATATACATTAGCAGGAAGCTGGAATCCCAAGCAGGGATTGCCTGGGCTTGAACCCAGGCACTCTGATATGGGATGCAGGCATCCCAAGTAGTGTCTTTTTTTTTTTTTGACAGGCAGAGTGGATAGTGAGAGAGAGAGAGAGAAAGGTCTTCCTTTTGCTATTGGTTCACCCTCCAATGGCCGCCGTGCTGCGGCCGGCGCATCACGCTGATCCGAAGCCAGGAGCCAGGTGCTTCTCCTGGTCTCCTATGGGGTGCAGGGCCAAGGACTTGGGCCATCCTCCACTGCACTACCTGGCCACAGCAGAGAGCTGGCCTGGAAGAGGGGCAACCGGGACAGAATCCGGCGCCCCGACCAGGACTAGAACCCGGTGTGGCGGCGCCGCAAGGCGGAGGATTAGCCTAGTGAGCCACGCGCCGGCCACAAGTAGTGTCTTCACTGCTGTGCTAAATACCCACCCCTGCCTTTCTTCTCAGATACAGCCCTGGGGGTGTGGCAAGGCTCAGAGAGAAGGCAATGTTTTCAAGGGGTAGGCAGATACAGCTGAGTCCGACTGTTGTGGTTGAGATCATTGGGGCTGTGTGACAGAGGCAGGAATGATGGAGACAGGTGAGAATTCCTGTTGTCACTCACCTCCCTCGGCCCAGGCTCTCACAACTTTCCAGGCACTTACTTTCCAGCTGTGGTGTGTTATGGTTTGGGTGTTCTCCAGGGGCTCATGTCCCCTCTGTGTTAGAAGCAGTATTGGAACCTTTAAGAGGTGGGGCCTAGTGGGAGGTCCTTAGGTCTTACTGGGGGTGCTGCCCTCAAAGGGCTTCCATTAGCTCCTGTGGCTCCTTGGTGGGTCTTGCAGGCGGATTGCTGTGAAAGTCTGAACCTGGCCTCACTCTTGCTCTCTCAGCTTCCCATCTGAGTTGGGATTCTTGGCTCCCACACACACTCTGCTATTACCATTCACCACCGTGTGATGCAGCTGACAGGGCTTTCCCCAGAGTCCAGCTGATGTCCTTGAACCTCCAACATGGTCAGCCAGATAAGCCTCTTTTCCTTCTTTCTCCCTCCCTCTCTCTCTCTCTTTCTCTCTCTTTCTTTTCTTTCTCTCTTTTTTTCTTTTTAAGATTTATTTATTCATTTGAAAGGCAGAGTCACAGAGAGACAGAGGCAGAGAAAGAGAGAGAGGTCTTTCATCCACTGGTTCACTCCCAAAATGGTCACAATGGCTGGAGCTGAGTTGAGCTGAAGCCAGGAGCCAGGAGCTTCCTCTCAGTTGTCACACACGGGTACAGGGGCCCAAGGACTTGGGCCATCTTCTACTGCTTTCCCAGGCCATACCAGAGAGCTGAATTGAAAGTGGAGCAGGCCGGCGCCGCGGCTCACTAGGCTAATCCTCCGCCTAGCGGCGCCGGCACACCGGGTTCTAGTCCCGGTCGGGGCGCCGGATTCTGTCCCGGTTGTCCCTCTTCCAAGCCAGCCCTCTGCTGTGGCCAGGGAGTGCAGTGGAGGATGGCCCAGGTGCTTGGGCCCTGCACCCCATGGGAGACCAGGAAAAGCACCTGGCTCCTGGCTCCTGCCATCGGATCAGCGCGGTGCGCCGGCCGCAGCTCGCCGGCCGCGGCGGCCATTGGAGGGTGAACCAACGGCAAAGGAAGACCTTTCTCTCTGTCTCTCTCTCTCACTGTCCACTCTGCCTGTCAAAAAAAAAAAAAAAAAAAAAGTGGAGCAGCCAGGACTAGAACCGGCTCCCATATGGGATGCTGGCGCTGCAGATGGTGGCTTTACCCACTATGCCACAGTGCGGGCTGTAGCCTCTTTTCTTTATCAGTAGCCTGCCTTAGGTATTTCACTGTAGTGAGGCAAAGCTGATGAAAACATGGCACTCATTATGGTAAACTTAAGCATATAATCAGTTACTCAGGCTTCTCTCCCAGTGGACTGGAGGAGGTATGTTAATTTGCCAAGCTCTTATCCCCAGAGCTGGCTGCATATTGGAGGAAATCAGAATATGTTTTCTCAAAATGTTGAACTGCAGAAAATTAAGAAGCACGGGAACTCTTTGCCTGCTTAAAAGCAGGGCAGAGATTTACAAAGACAAGATCTTTCCACTGCCTTCATAAAGACAGGATGTAAATTCTCCTTCACAGCCTGCATCAGCTCAGCTTCAGTGCCAGACAATCTGTGAGCATAAATTTACCTTCCCATCATCTCTCACCTCTCGGAGGCTGGGACTGCTTTTCCTTTGTCTTGTCACTTCTCTAAAATTTATTGTTCTTTGTAAGATATCCTGCAAGAGCCAGGCTTCTAAGCCGCTGTTTTTGAGTTATGTTTTTCTTCTGCATTATGTATATGGCATGCATTAATCAATGTTCCTGTTTTTTTCTTGTTAACCTGTCTTTTGTTGTAGGAGTCTATCCCAACTATGAGTTTAGGAGAGTTCAGGGGAAATTATCTTTTATTCTCCCTCAATATTAAGCATTCACAAAATACACATTGAATAAATGAATGTATGGGTGTATGAATGACTGAATAAACAAGTAAGATTGAAATTCTGAGTCTTGCCTTAGGTATTTGGTTCAGGCAAATGTTTGACACATTGAATACTGAGCATGCTTAACATTGGTAAAAATCCTGGAGATTGGTACTGATAGAAGTGGGAAAAAGAGGCTAGTTTGATGAGCATTACCAATAATAAAAGAAAGAGAAAAGTTTCAGAAACATTTTACTCATGGAATCATACTGGAAGAGGGGGTAGATAGGTGTAACCCCATTTATATATCTTAAAAGTATTTAATGTATATATTTATAATATATATTTATATATTTATTTATTTATATATCTTAAAAGTATTTAATGTATTAAGGTAATATAAGCATATGATTTAAAAAACAAAATCAGTGCACCCAGGTACCTGTGCCCAGTCTATCGTCCAGAGACTGACATTCGGTCTCTGTTTTAAGTAATTACCTAACTAGCTATCATGCTTTCATGGCTGTTTTGCAGTTTACCAACTTTAGATACTACCTCTTGACTTCCTGTTGTGAAAGATAAAGATTCATCTCACACTCCTCTCTCAGCAGAGGTAAATCATTGCTTTCAGTTCTTCTGCCAGTTACTGCTTTGCGTTGTTGTTTTGAAAGGCAGAAAGAGAGAGAGAGAGAGAAAGAGAGAGAGAGAGAACTAGAGATGGAGTAACACAGAGAGAGAAGGAGAGGCAGAGAGAGAAAGAGGGGTCTTCCATCCACAGGTTCACTCTCCAGTTGGCCGGAGCTGCGCCCAAGGACTTGGGCCATCTTCCACTGCTTTCCCAGGCCATAGCAGAGAGCTGGATCGGAAGTGGAACAGCCAGGACTCGAATCGGCGCCCATATAGTATGCCAGTACTGCAGGTGGTGGCTTTACCTGTTACGCCACAGCACTGTCCCTTGGTTTTACTTTTAATACAAGTGGTTAAAATGATTTGTTATGTTTTTTATACCTTGTTACACATTGAAGGGGTATTTCCTTTTTTTCTCCTTATAAAAAGAAAGGCAACAGAACAAAAAGAGAAAGAGAAACAAAGACAAAGACAGAGGCAGAGACAGAGGAAAAGAGAGCGAGTGAGCGAGCGAGCGCTTCCATCTGCTGGTTTACTCCCCAGTTGGCTACAGTGGCTGGGGTTGGATCAAACTGAAGCCAGGAGTCAGTAGCTCCATCTGTGTCTTCTGTGTGGGTAGACACGCTTGTGGGACCCAAATGCTTGAATCACCATTTTGTGCCTTCCAAGGTGTATTGGCAGGAAGCTGGATTAGAAGTGGAGCAGCCTGTCTCTAATGGGGTCTCAGATATGGGATGCCAGTGTTGCAAGCAGTGGCTTTACCACCTGTGCCATGATGTTGGCCCCTGAAGGGCTTTTTCAAGGACTTGGGCACTGAGGGTCATTTGCAGAGCTGTGGTCTTTACTGCTCACTGTTTGTGCCCCAGGGTTTAACTGCTTGTGCCTCCTTTTGTGGGGAGCAACTCGGACTAGACTGTTACTGGAATTAAGACTTATTCTATGCATCTGCTCTCCCACAATATGGCGCTGAGAAGGGAGTAACAACTTCTATGCAGCTGCCTCTCGCCAACTTGAGTGATGACCTGCAGGAGCTGATCCTGCTCCTGATTGGAGGAGAGCAGCGTACTCGGCGTGTGGGTAGCAGAGTTGGGATTGGTGGAAGAGGACTATAAAGGAGGAGAGAGACAACATGCACCAGGAACATCTATCTGAAGGAACACCTGTGCAGCCCCCGAGAGAGCCGGCCGGCGGTGTGCCGCTCCCCCGCGGAAGTGGGGAATGTGGCAGGGGGAACCGCCCTTCCACGGAGGTGGAAGGGTCGGTAGCCAACCCGGGAAGAACCAGCAGCAAACCCGGGGAGGGCCGAGCAGACAAAAGAACAGCGCAGGGTCCTGTGTCGTTCCTCCACGAAGAGGGGGAGCGACATCCTTTGCCATCCGAAGGTCTTGGCAGCCATAGCTAGACCTCTGCAGTGTCAGTGTGACTCCTGTCCGGTCCAAACCTTTGCCCAGCCCCTCTGTGACTTGTCCTATAGGCTGGCCCGCACTTTACGACTTCTTGCGACATCAGTTAGCCCAAGAAAAGGAGACTGTAACCTTAAAACATATTTGGTGAACCCCAGGGGGTGGAGATTACCAGGGTAAACCCTCCCCCACCCTCAGAGTGGGAGGTGCCCCTTAGACCTTTCTTTGACCCCCTGTTTTCCCCCTCATGGCTCCATCTGGCTCCACTCTGCCTACAGCGTGGCGGGAGGCTGTTCTCCTTGGTGTTTCTGCACATTTTGTGGCCGCTTTGTCCAAACCATCTTCTCAAGACTGTCTGTTTAGCAACTGTCTTTGGAGGTTAGAGATACTGTCTCCCTCTGGTGAGAGAACTGTTTGGTTTCCTGACCCCTAAAATGAAGATAATGACTTCCTCTGGGGCACGTTGGCAGGCACTTCCCAGGTAAGATCCGGGGTTTCGCAAGCTCAGGGCTCCAAATCGCCCTCCTGAGGAACGGGTAGAACTGCCTGTTGTGGTAAACTGACCCTGTCTGGGCTGGAAGGATCTGCAAGTCGGCTGGCCCAGTGGATTGGCTGCAGGCTAGCCGCTGTTCAAGGACAGCTTGCCACAGACCCTCTGCAGGGTCTGCTCCCACCCCTGGGCCAGGCACTTCCTGCATCCACTCACAGGCCTCAGAAATGCTTCCCGTGTTGATACTTCTTTTACTGTCCTTTGGATGAGGTCTCAAGTGCTGGGCGTGGTAATTATTAATGCTTGTACTCAGATTACTGAGTTGGACCACAGTTCCCTTTGCATTCCAATAGGGACTGAAGAAATAATACAGAGAACTTTTTGAGGTTTTTGGTGGCCTTGTAAATAGAATACAACATTCTTTTTTTTTTTTTTTTAAATCTTTTTTTTATTTATTTTTTTTTTATTTATTTATTTTTGACAGGCAGAGTGGACAGTGAGAGAGAGAGACAGAGAGAGAAAGGTCTTCCTTTTGCCGTTGGTTCACCCTCCAATGGCCGCCGCTGCAGCCGGCGCACCGCGCTGATCCGATGGCAGGAGCCAGGAGCCAGTTGCTTTTCCTGGTCTCCCATGGGGTGCAGGGCCCAAGCACCTGGGCCATCCTCCACTGCACTCCCTGGCCATAGCAGAGAGCTGGCCTGGAAGAGGGGCAACCGGGACAGAATCCGGCGCCCCAACCGGGACTAGAACCCAGTGTGCCGGCGCCGCAAGGTGGAGGATTAGCCTATTGAGCCACGGCGCCGGCTAGAATACAACATTCTAGTAGTAAATGGAAAAGAATAGTGCATCAAAAAACGGGATTTTTACTGATTCAACAATACGTCTCCTATATCTGTCTCTTGCATGGTTTCTTTGATTTTCACCAAAAGGATCAGCAGAATCATTTTTTTTAAAGATTTATTTATTTTTTTTTTTGAAAGTCAGAGTTACACAGAGAGAGGAGAGGTGCAGAGAGAGAGAAATCTTCCATCTGCTGGTTCACTCCCCAGTTGGCCACAATGGCAGGAGATGCACCAATCCGAAACCAGGAGCCAGGAGCTTCTTCCCGGTTTCCCACGTGGGTACAGGGGCCCAAGGGCTTGGGCCATCTTCTACTGCTTTCCCAAGCCATATCAGCAGAATCTTTGTAAAAAAACGTTATTTTTATCTATGTGAAAGGCAGAAAGACGAGAGAGAGAGAGAGAGAGAGAGAGAGAGATCTTCTATCTGCTGGTTCACTCCCCAAATGTCTGCACAGCCAGGTCTGGGCTAGGCTGAAGCCAGGAGCTAGGAACTGCTTCCTGGTCTCCCACACCAGCGGCAGGGGCCCAAGCATCTGAGCCAGGAAGTTGGATTGGAAGTGGAATAGCCAGGACTCAGATTAGCAATCAGATATGAAGCATGAGTGTCCCAAATCAGGGGTAACCCAGTGTGCCACAGTGCCCAGCCAGCAGCAGAGCCTTTTAAAGGGTTCTGATCTTTAATTATATTTTTTTATTTGAGAAGCAGTGAAACAGAGAGCAAATGAGCATTTCTATCCACTGGTCTACTCTCCAAATGCCCACAGTGCCTGGGACTGGACTGAGGCAGGAGCCAGGAGCTGGGAACTCCACACAGGGTACTGGCAGCTGGCAGCCATCATCTGCTGCCTCCCAACATCTGCAGTAGCAGGAAGCTGGAATTAGTAAAGCAGGGGTTGAACCAGGTGTTTTTGTTTTTTAAGATTTATTTATTTATTTGAGAGGCAAAATTACAGAGAAAGGGAGAGACAGAGAGAGGTCTTCCATCCATTGGTTTGCTCCCCAAAAGGCCACAACAGCTAGGGCTGGGTCAGAGCTTCTTCCAGGTCTCCCACAGAGGTGCAGGGGCCCAGGCACTTGGTCCATCTTCTGTTGCTTTCCCAGTTGCTTTAGCAGGGAGCTAGATCAGAAGTGGAGCAGCCAGGACTTGAATCAGCACCCATATGTGTTGTAGGCAGCAGCTTAACCTGCTGTACCACAACACCAGCCCATGGCCAACACACTTTAATCCCATCCATTAAAAAAAAAAAAGGATTGTCATTAGTATGCCAATGCATTAGAATAAGACACCATCACTGGAAAATATAACAAACAAATATCAGCTGTCTTCCGTTTGACTAACACTACTGGGACTGCGGAGAGAATCCTGGCCAGAGACGCTAAGTGGCGTGTAGTGGCAATAGTGAACCTTGTGTCAAAAGGTGCTACAGGATGGTGCCCTGGCCCAAGGATGATTGCCTTGTCCTCCTGGAAATGAGTCAGGCCTCCTAATGCCCCTTCATTAATCCCTTCGTGTTTAACCTGGTGAGAGGGGGTCACTGACAATGCTAATACAGACCCAGAAGCAGAGTGCAGCAGCGGTGAGGAGAGGAGGAGAAAAATAAATGAATCCCTGAGGTCTGCAGAGAGAACCAAAGGGTAGGGGCTGGCATTTGGTACAGAGCTTAAGCCGCTGCCTGAGAAGTCCACATCCCATAGTGAGCTCTGGCTCTTCTACTTCCATTCCAGTTTCCTGTTAGTGCTTATCCTGGGAGGCAGCAGGTGATGGCTCAAGTATTTATTTGGGTCTCTGTCCCCAATATGCGAGACCTGGACTAAGTTTCAGGCTCCTCACTTTAGCTTGGCTCAGCCCTGGCTATTGTGGACATTTGGGGAACGAACCAGAGGACGGAAGATCTCTTGTTCTCTCTCTCTCTCTGCCTTTTTTTTTTTTTTTTTTTTTTTTTTTTTTTTAAAGAAGGGTCCCCTAGAGAGAAAGCCATATAGAAGTCAGCTTACATTTAACTACTAGGAAGACAGTGAATTCCTTGAAAAGGACTCACATGAGGGGAGGGGTTAAAGATTCAATACAGAAGAAATGTGTTTACTTAAGAAATAAATTCAGGGGGGCCGGCGCCGCGGCTCACTAGGCTAATCCTCCGCCTAGCGGCGCCGGCACACCGGGTTCTAGTCCCGGTCGGGGCGCCGGATTCTGTCCCGGTTGCCCCTCTTCCAGGCCAGCTCTCTGCTGTGGCCAGGGAGTGCAGTGGAGGATGGCCCAGGTGCTTGGGCCCTGCACCCCATGGGAGACCAGGAAAAGCACCTGGCTCCTGGCTCCTGCCATCGGATCAGCGCGGTGCGCCGGCCGCAGCGCGCCGACCGCAGCGGCCATTGGAGGGTGAACCAACGGCAAGAGAAGACCTTTCTCTCTGTCTCTCTCACTGTCCACTCTGCCTGTCAAAAAAAAAAAAAAAAAAAAGAAATAAATTCAGGGGCCAGCGTAGTGCAATGTGTTGGGCCACTGCTTGCTCCACTGGCATCTCATGTCAGAGCAGCAGCTCAGCCCCAGCTGCTCCATTTCTGAAACAGCTCTGGGATAATGCACCATCAAGGCAGCAAAAAGATTGCCTAAATTACTAGCCATCAGGGAAATGCAAATTAAAACCACAATGAAGTCTCACCTCACACACACATCCCCATCCCACCCCCATTAGAATGGCTTTCATACAGAAATGTACAAACAACCAATGCTAGGGAGGATGTAGGGGAAAAGGTACCCTAATCCACTGTTGGTGGGAATGTAAACTGGTGCCATTATGGAGTGGGGACTCCAGTTATTCTCAATTTATTGATAATTACACATGCATTGAAATTTAGAGGCCAGCACTGTGGCGCAGCAGGTTAACACCCTGGCCTGAAGCACTGGCATCCCATATGGGCGCCGGTTCTAGTCCCGGCTTCTCCTCTTCCAATCCAGCTCTCTGCTATGGCCTGGGAAAGCAGTAGGAGATGGCCCAAGTCCTTGGGACCTTGCACCCACGTGGGAGACCCGGAAGTAGTGCCATCTGGGGAGTGAACCATCTGACAGAGGACCTCTTTCTTTCTCTGCCTCTCCTCTCTCTGCGTAACTCTGACTTTCAAATAAATAAATAAATCTTTTAAGAAAAAGAAATTTATTTTATATATACAATAATTATGTGTCAATTAAAAATAAATTAAAAGCTTAAAATAAAAAAAAAAAAAGACAATATCGGGATATTGTATGACCCAGCCATCTCACTCCTGGGAATTTACCCAAAAGAAAGGAAATCAGCATATAAAAGAGTGATCTGTACCCCCATGTTTATTGCAGCTCAATTCACAATAGCTAACACGTGGAATCAACCCAGATGTCCATCAACTGAGACTAGATAAAGAAATTATGGTGTCGCTCCCCGTCTTCGTGGAGGAGCGACACTAAACCCTGCCTAGGCTTCATATCCGAGTCACGGCACCATTATGTCGCTCCCCCTCTTCGTGGAGGAACGACACAGGACCCTGCCTAGGCTTCATATCCGAGTCACGGCACCATTATGTCGCTCCCCCTCTTCGTGGAGGAGCAACACAGGACCCTGCGCTGTTCTTTCGTCTGCTCGGCCCTCCCCGGGTTTGCTGCTGGTTCTTCCCGGGTTGGCTACTATCCCTTCCACCTCCGTGGAAGGGCAGTTCCCCCTGGCCACATTCCCCACTTCCGCAGGGGAGCGGCACACCGCCGGCCGGCTCTCTCGGGGGCTGCACAGTGTTCCCCTTAGATGTTCCTCGTAGATGTTCCTGGTGAATGCCGTCTCTCTCCTCCTTTATAGTCCTCCTCCGCCAATCCCAACTCGGCTGCCCACACGCCGAGTACGCTGCTCTCCAATCAGGAGCAAGTCCTACAGTTTATTGGCTGAACTGGAGGCAGCTGTGTAGAAGCCTCTTTCTTCTCTCCCAGCGCCATATTGTGGGAGAGCAGATGCATAGAATAAGTCTTAATTCCAGTAACAGTCTAGTCCGAGTTGCTCCCCACATATGGTATATATACGCTATGGAATACTACACAGCAGTAAAAAATGAAATCTTGTCGTTTGCAACAAAACGAATGCAACTGGAAACCATAATACTCAGGGAAATAAACTAATCCCCAGAATACAAATGCCATATGTTCTCCCTGATCTGTGGTAACTAATAGAGCACCTGACAGGTAAGCTACAGGAGCGAAATTGACACTTTGAGATGCAATGATCTTTTATAGCCCTTGTGTGGACTGTTGAGGAACAGTGTTTTGTTTGTTTTCATTAAACTATTTGCTGAACTCTTGGTGTAGGCTTAATCTTATGAGTATAACGTTAACTGAAAAGAGATCTTTGTAATAAATAAGAATGGGAATAGGAGAGGGAGGAAGAGGAAGGGTGGGAGTATCTCTATGTTCCTGAATCTGTGTATATGAAATACATGAAATTTGTATATCTTAAAAAAAAAAGATGGCCTGAAGGCTTGGGCTCCTGCCACTCATGTTGGAGACCCAGATGGAATTCCAGGCTCCTTTCTTTGCCTTGGCCTAGCTCCTGCTGTTGTGGCCATTTGGGGAAGTGAACCAGCAGATGGAAGATCTCTCTCTCTTTCTCTCTCTCTCTGTAACTCTTCTTTTCAAATAAATAAATAATTTTTAAAGATTTATTTATTTATTTGACAGGTAGAGTTACAGACAGTGAGGGAGAGAGACAGAGAGAAAGGTCTTCCTTCCATTGGTTCACCCCTCAAATGGCCGCCACAGCCAGAACTATGCCCATCTGAAGCCAGGAGCCAGGTGCTTCTCCTGGTCTCCCATGGGGTGCAGGGCCCAAGCACTTGGGGCATCCTCCACTGCACTCCCAGGCCACAGCAGAGAGCTGGCCTGGAAGAGGGGCAACCGGGACTAGAACCTGCTGCCCATATTGGATGCCGGCACCACAGGTACAGGTAGAGGATTAACCTACTATGCCACAGCGCTGGCCCCATAAATAATTAAAAAAAAAAAAGTTTGAAAGAGATTTTTAAATCAGTAAACTACCCCTTTTATAATGCATTATGCTTTGCAATTTCCTAGTTGGATGCTTTAAAAATAAATACATATGTAATTCCATCGGCGTGCTCCACTGATGGGGAAGCAGCAGTTGTGTGATGGATCAATGCCTGGACGCCCTGGGGTGCAGACTCCCAGGCTGTGAGAACCTCCACTAAAGGCTTTGTCTGGAGCTGGAGGGCTGGGGTTGACCTCCTGCCTCGTTTCCCAGCTTCCCTCCTGTTTCCCTCCTTGATGTGAAAAACCCTGGTTTAGAACTGTTTGCACCAGATTTCCCCTTCTTCCTTCATTAGTCACCTTTTAGTCACTGTATTAATCCTCGCATTTCTGGTAAAAGTTAGGTGGGGGCAGGAGCTAAGCCCTTGATCGTCAGCAGCTGAAAGCCTGCCGTCCATGTGTAGCTTGCATCAGGGTCTGCTTGCAGAGGCCCGGGGGGGGGGGACAGCCAGGAGACATCCCACCTTCACCCCGTAGTCTTGGGATTCCTCTTCTCCTGGAGCTCAGTGTCTCCCGTGTTTTTCCCTCCCTTACCCTCTTTGGCTCCTTCTTCAGTTTGAAGGGTCTATGTTTTAGCTGCTTCCATTCCTTTCCTGGATGGACCCAGGACGGTGAGTCAGGAGGGTGCTGGGAAGAGTGCGCCTGCCTTCAGGGAGTGGCAGCGAGCGAGCGGGGATCCAAACCTCCGCACTCCCCAGGTCAGCAGATCTTTAGGTATTAAGAAGTCCGTCAGCCTCATTTTGTTGTTCTAATCTGTTTTTCATTCCCCCTTAGGAGGAAGGAGGGTAAACAAAACAAAAAACCCTCCTTCCTGCTAGAAATCAAATATCACAGATGTTAACTGATGATTACAACAGAGAAGCCGGCCAAGAACCCCTGGAGGAGGCGTGGCCTGCAGCGAGGGGGCGGGGCGTTCGTTGAGCTGAGCGTTCCAGCAGATGCTCTGAGGTTGTGAGTGCGTTCCGCAGCTCTGCTCTTGGAGGGCTGGGAGCTATAAGGCAGTGGGACAAAGAAAGTCTGCATTTTCTACCTTTACTTTCTTCCTTGTTTAGGAAAATGGCACCCAGCTCTGCCTGTGTGAAAAGATGTGGGTGCCTCTTTTATGGAGTGCTACTTAGGGACCCAAAATAAGGAACAGCAGTGGACTTGCTGCATGCATTTTGCCTTCTGGGCAGCCACTGCTGCCTCCTCTGATAGCTGTTATGATGGGGAGGGTGGGGGGCACCCTCACTCTTGGTCCACACTGGGGTTCAGGGGAGGCTGACCTCCACTCAGCCCAATGCCCCTGATCCAAGCTGGGCATGGTTGCATGGGAGTGTCCCTGTGCTGAAAAGTCAGCCCCAGGCCTCTTGCTGGCACTCTTACGAAAGAGGGGAATGCTTCCCAATGCCAGGGCCAACCCTGGGACTTGCTCCCGACTTGCTGGCCGAAAGCTCACCAAGTGAAGCCGAGTAGAAGAGATTCGGTTGAGCAATGATGGGAGAAGGTTCTCTCTCTCTCTCTCTCTCTCTCTCTCTCTTTTTTTTTTTGACAGGCAGAGTGGACAGTGAGAGAGAGAGACAGAGAGAAAGGTCTTCCTTTTGCTGTTGGTTCACCCTCCAATGCCCGCCGCGGCCGGTGCTCTGCAGCCGGCGCTCTGCGGCCGGTGCACCACGCTGATCCGAAGGCAGGAGCCAGGTGCTTCTCCTGGTCTCCCATGGGGTGCAGGGCCCAAGCACTTGGGCCATCCTCCACTGCACTCCCTCCCTGGCCACAGCAGAGAGCTGGCCTGGAAGAGGGGCAACCGGGACAGAATCCAGCACCCCGACTGGGACTAGAACCTGGTGTGCTGGCGCCGCAAGGCGGAGGATTAGCCTAGTGAGCCGCCGGCCGGGAGAAGGTTCTTGAGAACTTGTCTGAAGATCTGCATCCAGATGTAGCTGAAACTGATATTACCTTGGACGTTTTCATTCTGGGCCCCATGAAGTCTTCCCCATCCTTTTGGTTTTTAAAAATTAATTCATTTAAGAAGGAGGGAGAGAGAGAGATCACTCGCCTTTGCTGGTTCACTTCCCAAATGCCCGCAATGGTCAGAGCTGGGTTGGACTGAAACCAAAGAGATGGGAACTCAGTCCACGTCTCCCATGTGGGTGGCAGGAGCCCAGTGCTTGACCCATCACTGCTGCCTCCCATCACGTCACTGCATGCCTCTGCATTGTGAGCGCAAGTGGACTTGTTGTCCCAGACTCACACAGATATCTGCACTCTGCTCTCTTCATGTCAATCTGGAGATTTGATCTAACTGTGGTGGCTGGGAGCTGGGGCCAGTGGCTGGTCTTTAGGCCACTGGAGGCATGCTCTGAGAGGGGCTTCTTTCAAGAGGGTTGATTATTATCTGAGTTCAGCTTCAGCCTAGGTTCTCTCTTTCTGGTTCTCCACGTGATTTTGCCTCTGCACCTGCCACAGCCAGTCTCCGCAGATGCTGGACTATGGGGCCATCGATCCTGAACTGTGATCTCAGAACTGTAAGGTAAAAGAAGCCTTTTCTTTCCCAAAGAACTTCCTCTTGGATATTTTCATTAAAGGAAAGCAGTTTCATACAGGCAGGCAGGAGCGGGAGCTAGGAATTGAACCTCGAGGCTCTGATGTGGGATGCAGGCATCCAGACTGACATCTTAACCACTAGGTCATTTTGCATTTGGTTTTCTGTCACTTGGAACCTAAAGGATCCTACGGGATACCAGTGGCTTTCCCAGAAGACTTGCGCAGCTCCCTGTGCTGAGCAGGGCAAATCAGTGCGGCTGCTATCTGCCTCGCTGCACGGCTGCCCTTCTATGGAGGAAGCCTGGGGGCTTATTTCCACATTGTGTTTGACTCTCAGTACACAGCTGCCTCTGAGAAAGACAGCCAGCCAGGGGTCAGCTGCCAGAACTTCGCTCAGCCATCAACATGTCTAGTTCTGTGCAGGGCTGTCGTACAGCAAGGCTCTCTGAGGACGCCCCTAAAGAATAATGAATGCCCATAAAAGTCCAAAAATGCCTCCACTGCTCCCATATGCGATGGAATAATTGTTCTCAGGCCTGTGGAAGAGATAGCTCTTGGCTCACTGAATGACTGACGTGGAAATGCTCCTTGAGTGGAAAGCAGCAGGAAGCAGCTGTTAAGGGGATGGAGCGTTAGAAAGACGAGGTCACTTGGAATTTCAAGGAAAATTTGAGAAGCAGAGTGAGAGAGAGAATGAACTCCCATCTGCTAGTTCTTTAGTATTTATTCATCTGCCCAGCAAACGTTGAGTGCCTTCTATTGTGCTAGGGATATAAACAGCGAGAAGGCAAAGCTCGTGGGTCAGGGAGACTGCAAGAGAATCAACGGGCCAATCATAGAATTGCTCATTTAAATGGAAATAATAGGAGAGTACTTGTCTGTCCAACAGTCTCCCTCTCCTTTATTTTATATGATCTCTCTCTCTCTCTCTCTCTCTCCCTGCCTTTCAAATAAATAAATAAATCTTAAACACACACACACACACACACAGAGAGAATTCTGGCTCCTATCCCCAGGGTCTCTGATTCAGTAGGTCTAGGTAAGGCCCAAGAATTTGCCTTTCTAACAAGTTCCCAGCTGATGCAGGTGGTGCTGGCCCCAAAACCACTGATCTCAATCAAGCATGGTTATGTTGTTCACCTGTTCTAGTGTTTGGTTTAGGGTCAGTCACATGACCACATTGAGGCTGGTGAAATGCAAGGGAAAGTCAATGGAAGAATTCCAGGAAGGTGTTTTGCTTCTTGGTGAAAGGTGCTTTTTCCGTTGGTTCACCCCCTAAATGGCCGCCACGGCTGGTGCGCTGCGGCCAGCGTGCTGCGCTGATCCAAAGCCAGGAGCCAGGTGCTTCTTCCTGGTCTCCCATGGGGTGCAGGGCCCAAGCTCCTGGGCCATCCTCCACTGCACTCCCGGGCCACAGCAGAGAGCTGGACTGGAAGAGGAGCAACCGGGACAGAACCGGCGCCCCGATCGGGACTAGAACCTGGGGTGCTGGTGCTGCAGGCAGAGGATTAGCCTAGTGAGCCGCGGCGCCAGCCCACTCCTCAAATTTCTGAAAAGTCTGCAACATCTGGGGATGGGTCAGGCTAAAATCAGAAGATAGAAATTCCATCTAGGTCTCCCATGTGGGTGGCAGGAACCCTAATACTTGGGCCATCATGCCCACAGGTGCCATTAGCAGGAAGCTGGATATGGAGCAGATACAGGACGTGGGCATCTTAGCGGCAGTGTCTTAACCTGCTGTACCACAAAGCCTGCCCCTAACCTGGCATTTTGGTTCCATGCTGAGCCTGGCCCTACCCTAGGGTCCTAATGGGGAGTACTTTTCCTCTGCTTCTTTGCAGGGCTGGCTTCTGTATTTCCTTTATTTTTAAATAAAAATTACTTATTTTGAGAGGCATAGAAAGAGATATCCCATGCACTAGTTCACTGGCTCACTTTGCAAATGCCTGGGAACTGAATCTGGGTCTCCCATGTGGGTGGCAGGGGCCCTACTACTTGAGCCAGCACCTGTTTCTCTCAGAGGGTGTGCCATTAGCCAGAAGCTGGAATGGGGAGTGGAGCCAGATCTTGTGGAGCTGGGCCTCAGACCCATATACTCCCATGTGGGAAGCGGGCATCCCAAGAAGCTGCTTAACCTCTGTGCCAAATGCCCACTCCTGGCTTCTTTCTATATTTGAAGTCTCCGCGTAACGTCATCTTCTCAGAGAAGTTTGCCCTGCCTGCCTCCCTCACTGGTCTGCATCTTGGCCCTTTCAGTACTCTTCCTTATTGTCCTAATCACAAGCTATGATTTATTGATGTATTGTAATATTTCATATCCATCATATTTGCTCCCTGAAGGCAGAGACCTTGTCTATCTTGTTCTCTATAATATCCCCTACGCCCCTGCTCCTAGCACAGTGACTTGCCTGTTGCTACGGACTCAATGTTTACATCCCAGTAGCTTTCATAGGTTGAAATCCTAACTCCCAGGTGATGCAATTAGGAGGTGGAGTTTTGGGGTGATTATGTCAAGAGAGTGGAGCCCTTATGAATGGAATTAGTGCTCTTGTAAGAGAAGCCCTTCTTCCCCGAGAGCTCCTTCACCCCTTCTGCCAGGTGAGGCTGTGTGTGAATCAGGCAGTCTACCAGAGCTGTGATCCTGGACTTCCCAGGTTCCACACTGTGAGAAACACATTTCAGTTGTTTGTAGTCACCCAGTCTGTGGTGTGCCGGCATAGCAGCCTGAATGGACTAATTCACCTGGAGCAATTGTTCCAGAAGTATTTGTTAAACAAATGTTAAAGGGGACTTCTCTGAGCCGGCGCCATGGCTCAATAGGCTAATCCTCCACCTTGCGGCGCCGGCACACCGGATTCTAGTCCCGGTTGGGGCGCCGGATTCTGTCCCGGTTGCCCCTCTTCCAGGCCAGCTCTCTGCTATGGCCAGGGAGTGCAGTGGAGGATGGCCCAAGTGCTTGGGCCCTGCACCCCATGGGAGACCAGGAAAAGCACCTGGATCCTGGCTCCTGCCATCGGATCAGCGCGGTGCGCCAGCTGCAGCGGTGGCCATTGGAGGGTGATCCAACGGCAAAAGGAAGACCTTTCTCTCTCTGTCTCTCTCTCTCACTGTCCACTCTGCCTGTCAAAAAAAAAAAAAAAAAAAAAAGGGGGACTTCTCTGAAAGCTAAAAAACATGGCAGTTATCAAATATATGATAACTCTGTCAAATATTTGTTTAACTCAATGAAGGAAACGGAAGAGACAGGAACATATGCGGAGTATAGGGTCAGAGTAGCTGAGTTTACATGAGTCAGCCAGGTTAGAGGCAAACCTGGTTCACGTCCTACAGCTCAAGAAGCTGTAATCTGTGGGGTTTCCCTGAATGTGAAGAATTCGCATCTCTAATATGAAAAGAATCCTTAAGTCAAACAAAACATTCTTCCAAGGAGCTGTGTAGGCCTGATAGACAAAGCTCCAGCATGACATCGAAAGAGCCTGCAGTTGTCTTTTTGCCTTAATTCTAAACCTGGGGCATTAAAAAGAAAGAATGGATAAACAGGTTCTCCAGCTGAAGGTTGGAGGGGAAAGACCTACCATCGTGTGTTGGCTTCATCACGTCTTCTCCAGACACTGTCACTGGAGCCGGCATCCAGTCTGCAAGTCAGTCCATATTTCACCTTTCCTGTGAAATCTGCTTAAACTTTTCTCTCACTCCCTATCAGGGGAACGGAGGTGTGGGATCCTTGTTATCAAGAGGATGATTGTCACCAAGCCCTAGCTTTCTTTCCTATGACTTATACGCTCCTGGTTTGTGCCAAGACACTTCCTTTTACCCTTATTACTCTTGCTGCCCAGGCCATATTTTTGGTTTGTGGATATGCAAGAGACTTTGGAATTCCTTGTGATAATTGAGATGGGGTAGGAAGCAGCGTATGGAGCCCAGTTCCTGCCATCAGCAGGTGAGTGCTAGGGGTCAAGGTAATACAAGCCATCATGGGATGAGCTCATTTGTCTTCCACCCAGGGACACCAGCTGCCTGCTGGCTAGACAGGTAGTGGAACTGCTGTCTCCAGCTCTCAGTCCCTTGAGATGCTACTCAAGAAAACAAGCCCGAGGCCGGTTTCACAGATTTTTCTCTAGATTTTCTCTAGATTTAGAGCTAACTTTATTCAAGGGGAGCATTATCCTTGGGACCAAAGCTGTGAGCATTGAACTGGGAAGAACTCGGGAAGAAAACATTTCCAAGGCAAATAATGACTCAACTCAAGCTGCAAACAGCCCCCTTTGCACATCAGAGGGGACCTTTCTGGCGCGTGGCATCTTGCCAGGGAATTAGCTCAAAACAAATCCCTCACGGGGGATACTGGATGGGGGGTTTCAGAAACAGCACGGGAGGGAGGGCGGACAGCGCAACAGCTTACAGGAATTGCCTGCTGCCGCGAAGCAGCGTGCAGAAGCCGGAGATGTTACATCAGGAGACCTTGGGGACGTTCTGCTCCGTCCCTTCCAGGGTGCAGGTGAGGAGTCCAGGACGCAGGGGGTTTGCAGGGCTTGCGTAAAGGCACACAGTGGAGAGCTGTGAGTAGAGTGCAGGCCTCTTGTGTCTGGGTGCAGAACTCAAGCATCCATCAGCAAACGGGAGGGAGAGATAGAAGCAGCCGCAGTGGGCGGGAGCAGCAGGTGACAGAGTGACAAGATACGTCAGCGCAGGCACAATTTAAAGCAGTGCCATGGCAACCGGGATTTACTCGGTTCTACATCGAACAGAGAACTACAGCCTGCTATTGAAAATGGCCTCCCGCCACCTGGGTGCAATGTCCCAGCCTCTATCCCCCCCCCACCTCCCCCACCCCCCCGCAGTGAGTGACTCTAAAATGCACCAAGCCCTGAATGAGCAAGACTGGTCCAGCTTCTTTGCCCGGGGTTGGGGGATTTCAGCATCGCTCACAGGAGAAGTGAACTCAGCAGCCTTGGGATTCCCCAGCAGGGACAGCGTCTGTGCAGAACGGTGTGGTTTTGCTTCCTTTCAGAGCAAGGGGCGGTTTCAAAGCGTCTTCCCTGAGCACAAAGCTTCCCAAGAGGGAGCCCTGGGTGAGCAGCGGGGTAAGGATGAGGGTGCCACTTTTGTTCCCTTCTTACATAGCGCAAGTTCTGCTGCTCTCCAAGCCGCCAAAGCCTTGAACCGTGGTGGTAGATCCGGCAGAGGCCTGGAAGGAGTTAAGCTCCATCTGCAGGACTGGTTATTGCCTAGGCCATGTGGTCCTGAGATGCGGAAGCTGCCTTGATTTTCACGTTCATGCTTATGTAATCTTGCTTGAAACTGAACTGAAACGGAGACCATTTGTTGTCTCCCGTCACATACATGAGCTCTGTCTCTGTCCCCAGGTTTGCGATTGAGAACACTGCAGGCACGGCGTCCAGCTCCCCTGATGAATAGACACAGTCATCGGACCAGCTTCTGACCATTGCGTTCTGATAGGAAATGCAATTTTCTGGAATATACCCTGTTCTTGAGCCCTCCCCTCTTCCTTTGGGCTGGCTCACAATTGTAGTACTCACAAGTTATCCTGGGCCACAAGGTTGAAGATGACACCCTATGAATGGCATACTTCTATGATTATTTATTAAGATTTATTTATTTATTTGAAAGGCAGAGTGACAGAAAAAGGGAAAGATGGAGAAAGATTTTTCACCTACTGGTTCACTCACCAAATGGCTGCAACAGCTACGGCTGGGTCAGGCCAAAGCCAGGAGCCAGGAGCTCCAGCTGGGTCTCCCACATGGGAGACAGGGATTCAAACACTTGGGACATCTTCTACTGCCCTCCTAGACACATTTGCAGGAAACTGGATTGGAAGTGGAGCAGCCAAGTCTCAAACCAGTGCATCAGTATGGGTTGCTGGCATTGCAAGTGACAATTTAACACACTGACTCATTCACCAGCCACTGTTTTTTTTTATGATAATTTTAAAAATATTACTATTTATTTTTATCACAACTGAAAAAGAGAAGTAGGAGGTATCTAATGTTAAGAAGCCCAGTGTGAGTACTGCTTTTGAAGCAGCATGACCCTACTGACCCTCTATTTTTTATCATCTGAACTTCTGATAAAAAGTTCACTATAATATCTATTGTGTAATGAAGAAAAACAACACATTCAGGAAAAAATTGAGATTAACTTATTTTTCTTAAAAGACTCATATCAAGGAATGCCCAAAGTTCAGTTTATGCCACTAAGCGGTTTTACAAGATCAAACCATGTACAGCTCCTTTACCAAATGCATGAATCTCTTTTATTTTATTTTTAAAAGATTTATTTAAAAGGCAGAGCTACAGAGAGGCAGAGGCAGAAAGAAAGAGCGGTCTTCCATCTGCTTGTTCACTCCCAAATGGCTGCAGAGGTCAGAGCTGGGCCAATCTGAAGCCAGGAGCCAGGAGCTTCCTCTAGGTTTCCCACGTAGGTGCAGGAGCCCAAGGACTTGGGCCGTCTTCTACTGCTTTCCTAGGCCATAGCAGAGAGCTGGATCGGAAGTGGAGCTACTGGGACTTGAACTGGCACCCATATGGGATGCTGGCACTGCAGGTGGTGGCTTTACCTGCTACACCACAGCGCTGGCTCCACATGAATCTCTTTTTAAAAAAGCCATTTTACATATAGCTAAACAGTGTCTTCTTGCACAGCAAAGTGCAGAAAGTTTCTCCAGAGAAATAAAAGTTTTCCATTTGTAAAATCTTTCAGAGTCTCTCCACCTAGCTTCTTATGATCCAATGCCGGGGGTTTTCAGGTTCCTTATTCACTAGGCATTTCCTGTGCACCTGCTGGTTAATATAGAAATTGTGTGCATCCACATCCGCATCTCTTGATCAAAGCCTACTTACAGTGGGGCAGACACTAACGGTGCTACTTTAGGTCCACCTTTTCTAAACCTTTTAGGACTCATGTGTTTTTATAAGACACCATTAGATGAAGTATTTTGTTATCAAAAACAAAAACAAAAACAAAAACAAAAACAAAAAAAAGCTTAAATTGCACTGGTTAAAGTCCAACAGCTGAACTTCCCTCAGTACTCTATCTGGTACTGCCTGAAAGTGAAGTCACCATTTTGTGTACGCAGATGGTTCCAATCAAAACTCCATCTTTTGAACCCTAATTACATCCATTGTGTTAGAGACTAAATCAGGGATTTGTTCTAAAAGAACAATGTGTGTTTTGCCATTTCCTTTAAATATAAGGACAGAGTATAAGGCTCTATTTCTCTATATTTTTTAATAACCCTTTTGATGGTAACAATTAACCCCAGTACTCTATAACTAATACCTCTACCAAAACCGCCAAAAATCATGTTAAAAGTATGAGTATTATTCAGTGTGCTTCAGGCTGCAAGTAACAACAAGGCTTGCTAAAGTAGCTTACAAGCCCAGGAGTTTAGGGGACAATGTGATGCAGCAAGTTAAGCCTCCATTTTCAATGCCAGTATCACATATTGGTGTGCTTGGCTTTGAGTCCTGGCTATACTCCTTCTGATCCAGCTTCCTGCAAATGCACCTGGGAAGGCAGCAGAAGATGGCCAAGTGCTTGGGCTCGTGCCACCACGTGGGAGACCAGGATGGCGTTCTTGGCTTCTGGCTCCTGGCCTTGGCTTTGTCCAGACCTCGAAATCACAAACATTTTGGGAGTAAATTAGTGGTCGGAAGATTATCTCTCTCTCCATGTCTCTGCCTCTCACACACTCTACCTTTCAAATAAATAAGTAGAAATTAAAAAACAACAACAACAACAACAACAACAAGAAAATAGGTTTAAGAAGTAATGTCATGGCCGGCGCCGCGGCTCACTGGGCTAATCCTCCACCTAGCGGCGCCGGCACACCAGGTTCTAGTCCGAGTCGGGGCGCCGGATTCTGTCCCGGTTGCCCCTCTTCCAGGCCAGCTCTCTGCTGTGGCCCGGGAGTGCAGTGGAGGATGGCCCAAGTGCTTCAAGTGCTTGGGCCCTGCACCCCATGGGAGACCAGGAGAAGCACCTGGCTCCTGCCATCGGATAGGCGCGGTGCGCCGGCTGCAGTGTGCTGGCCGTGGCGGGCATTGGAGGGTGAACCAACGGCAAAGGAAGACCTTTCTGTCTTTCTCTCACTGTCCACTCTGCCTGTCAAAAAAAAAAAAAAAAAAAAAAAAAAAAGAAGTAATGTCATTTCACAAGGAATCTAGAGGTAGAATGTTCTCAGGTTTGGCTTGTAGCTGGGTTGTTGTATTAATTTCCTATTCCTTCAATGATCAATACCACAAAGTTGGCTAACAACACTTTATTCTCTTACAGTTCTGGGAGCCAGCTGCCTGCCAGTGTCAGTGGGCTCTGGTCAGCCGGCCACATCATTAGGAACTTTTCCTTTTCCTGCTCTGCCAGTGTTTTGGTGACATCTCCCTTCACGGTTTTCTAGTCACTTTGGAGCTCCAAGCATGGCACTCTCACCAAGCCATGTCCAGAGCATGATGGGAAGGGCATTTCCATTCTGTCTCCCCAGGTTTGTTTTGCTGAAGGTTCCAGCAGACGCCATGCCATGTCCCATTGGGCAAGGCTGCGTCACCTGACGGTGCTTGGGCTGGAACAAGACTGAGAATTTGGGTTTCTGGCATTTTTAACTTTCTTAGCAGGGGCGGGTGCTGCTGCCAAGAGACAACCACTCCCTCTGGAAGGTCCTGCAGGAGATCCCACGGGCACAAACAGATGCCACCAAAGAGCCCTGGGTTCTGGCAACCATAAAAAGTGCCTGTGAGTGGGCTTTCAAGGCCTTCATCCCACATCAAGTACCTGTCTTGATTACTGCCTGTGGCTGCTGATTCCAGCTTCCTGACACGGCAGACCTCTCCCAGGGGAGAGGTGGAGTGAATTCCTGGCTCCCATCCTCAGCCTGGTTCGCTTCTGGCCATTTTGGGCATTGGTGAACTGGTGAACGGGAGTGAACCAGGGGGTAGGAGCTCTCTCTATGTCTCTCTAGTAATAACAACAATAAGCACATGTGATAAAAATATTTGTGGGCAAGTGTAGTAGTGGTATAGTAGCAATGGGTTAATTCTTTTTTAAAGTTCTGATTGGAGATCTGTAATTTGAATTTGGCCCCAAACATGCCATGTTAAGCTACTTCCAGGAAACCTGTGTGTTACAGGCTGAATTGTGTCCCTCTCAAAATTCAATACTGAGCACCTTAGATTGTGGCCCGATTTGGAGACAGAGTCTTTGCAGAAGTAATCAGGTTGAAATGAGGTTAATAGCGTGGGCTGTGGTCCACTGGGAAACAGGTGAGTATTTGGGGAGAGCACTACGGGAATATGAAGTTGGCCATCTAAAAACCAAGGAGAGAGGCCTGGAACAGACCCTTCCCACACTGCTCTCCGAAGGAACCAATGTACCTGACACCTTGATGTAGGACCTCTCGCCTCCAGAACTATGATACCATACATTTCAGTTGCTTAGGATGCCATATTTGTGGCACTTTGTTACAGTAGCCCTAGAAATCTTACCCTGGGACTGGCACTGGCTTAGTTGGTAAAGCCACCACCTGTGATGCCACCATCCCATGTGGGGACTGGCTACCTCTCTTCTTATGCAGCTCCCTGCTAAAGACCTGGGAACAGAAGTGAAAGATGGCCCAAATTCTTGGGCCCCTGCACCCACATGGCAGACCCGGAGGAAGCTCCAGGCTCCCAGCTTCGGATCGGCCTAGCTCTAGCCGTTGTGGCCATTTGGGGAGTGAAGCAGGGGATGAAAGACCTCTCTCTCTCTCTGCCTCTGCCTCTATGTAACTCTGTCTTTCAAATAAATAAATAAATCTTTTAAAACATTTCTATTTAATTGCCTACTCTGGATGGCAGAAAGGATGTTTGGTGTGTATGTGTGTATGTATCTGTGTGTAATATACCAAACATAATGTCCAACAGCTTTTGTAATGTAATGTGTTTTTTTAAGGGCAATATGTGATAATCAAGCTGACTTTTTATTCACTCAGCTGACATTTGGATCACCCTGTTTGTGCCCAGCCACTCCACCGAGGGCTGCAGTTGCACATACAAACTTCAGAAGGCCCTTGTTGTCAAGGAGATCTGGCGCATTGTGAGAGAAGAGAAATAGCAGAGCATTAATGGTGGCCTGGGATGCTGGCGTGGTGCACAGCGACACTTTATGGAACCCAAGAGCCAGGAAGCTTCAGGAAGAAGAGAAGCAGGAAATGAGCCATCAGCCTCCAGGAATGATGATCGGATCATCTCTCAGTCCCAACTCACAATTTCTTTAAAAAAAAAAAAGTTTTATTTATTTTTAAAGATCTATTTATTTTGAAAGTCAGAGTTAGAGAGAGAGGGAGAGACACAGAGAGAGAGAGAGAGAGAGATCTTCCATTCGCTGATTCACTCCCCAGATGGCTACAATGGCCAAGGCTGCCAGGCTGAAGACAAAGCCAGGAGCTTTGTCTAGGTTTCCCATGTCGGTGGCAGGGACTCCAACACTTGGGCCATCTTCTGCTGCTTTTCCCAGGCCATTAGCAAGGAGCTGAATCAGAAGTGGAGCAGCCGGGACTGGAACGGGTGCCTATAGGGATGCTGGTTGGCAGGCGGCAGCTTTACTGGCTACGCCACAATACCAGCCACACCAACTCATGGTTTGTACCCTCTGTGCCTTCTCACTCTTCCTCCTTCTCCGCCCACCCTGGAGTCAGTGGACCCTCCTACAGTGTGGAGAGGTCACACTGTCATATACATGCCATAGCCCAAGGAGGAGGGCTGTAAAGTGGGAGGTACCGCCCCGCACTTCTCAGAGATGATGAAAGGGAAGAGGAAGTGGGAGGTGGGCAGAGACGGCGGTTGTGCTATGAGTCACTTGTGTGAGTTGTCTGTACCCACTGTCAGACGGCTGGTTCCACTTCTCTGCCCCTGGAAGAGAGTGAACCAAATCCCTGCTGGGTTTGGAGGAGAGAGGGGCGTCTGCTGCTTTCCCCAGCAAGCACTCGGGCAGGCTGCCAGGGAGGCTCACGGCAGGCACAGGGCCAGCCTCTGTTGTGTTTGTATTAGGGAGGAAAAGTTAACAGACTGGGGGATGTACATGGGATTTTTCTCTTACCCCAACCGGGTCTCTACCTCTGTCCTGGTGCTCACTTCAGGAAGGGGGCTGGGATGCCATTGCCTGCAGCGATAGAAGCTCACTTTAAAAACTCATTTCCATAACTGCTGAGGGAGTAAATACTTTTTGTAGGAATCAATCTTTCTGGCATTGACATTTCAGGTCACAAAGACCCTGAATCTTAGGAAAGCTGAACTTTGTTTTCTTTCTTTCTTTCTTTCTTTCTTTCTTTCTTTCTTTCTTTCTTTCTTTCTTTCTTTCTTTCGGACAGGCAGAGTTAGTGAGGGAGAGAGAGAAAGGTCTTCCTTTTTCCATTGGTTCACCCTGATCTGAAGCCAGGAGCCAGGTGCTTCTCCTGGTCTCCCATGCGGGTGCAGGGCCCAAGGACCTGGGCCATCCTCCACTGCACCCCTGGGCCACAGCAGAGAGCTGGACTGGAAGAGGAGCAACCAGCACAGAATCTGGCGCCCCAACTGGGTCTAGAACCTGGGGTGCCAGTGCCGCAGGCGGAGGATTAGCCAAGTGAACTGCGGTGCTGGCCAGAAAAGCTGAACTTTGTTCTTGAGAAGTTTGGAGAGTAGAAATGAGAACACTGTCTTAGTCTGTTTCCTTGTTGCTAGAACATCACACACTGCATAGTTCTCAAAAAAAAAAAAAAAGATTATTTAGTTATTTTATTTGAAAGGCAGAGAGAGAGAGAGAGAGAGAGAGAGAGAGAGAGAGAAAGCTATCTTCCATCCACTGGCTCACTCCCCAAATGGCTGCCACAGCCAGGTTGTAGCCAGGAGCCAGGAACTCCATCTCAGTCTGTTTAATGGGTGCAGGGGCCCAGGCATTTGTATCATCTTCTGCAGCCTTCCCAGCCCATTAGCAGGAATCTGATCAGAAGTGGAATGTTCAGGACTCAAACCAGCACCATGATATGGGATGCTGAAGTTGCAACTAACAGCTTAACCTGCTTATCCACAACACTGGCCCCGACAGACTGGGTAATTTAAAAAATTTTTATGTATGAACTTGAAATGGTTCCCACTGCTGTTCCATTCCTCAAGTGTCCACAATGGCCAGAGCTGTCTAAGACAAAGCCAGGAGCCAGACAATCAATCCAGGGTTCACATGGGAGCATGTGGGAGGCAGGAACCCATCTACCTGAGTAATCACCCGTGCCTCCCAGAGCCTCCAATGGTGGGGAGTTGTTATCAGGAGTTGGAGCTGGAACTCGAACCCAGGCATTCCAATGTGGGGTGCAGGTATCTCGTCTGCTAGGCTACATGTCTACCCCTAGGTAATTTATAAAGAAAATAAATTGCTTTCTTACAGTTCTAGGGACTGAGAAGCCCAAGGTCAAGGGGCCATATTTGGTGACAGATCTTGCTGATGGGACTTTCTGTAGAATACCAAGATGACACGGGGCATCTCATGCAGACAGCGGTCTGCATCCGGAGGGCTTGTGAATCTCCTGTGTGATGGTGGTGGTGGCAGAGGCCCGTTGGATCTCGAGTCCTGTTGCTGTAGGGGCCTGCTTGGACTGTCCCCTGCATACTGACTCATGCAGGCTGCTCCGGCATGCCCCTTTCCACTAACAGTCTTTCCATGCACTTGCCAGGTTTCCTCCCCAACCCTCCCCTCCCCTCCTCCTGTCTAGCAGTCAGCATGCTAGCCAAGTTTAATGAAGAGAGTACAAACCAGGCTGGCATCTCAGCAAGGGACTGAAAGCCCAGTCTGTATTCAGACTGGAGTTTTTATGGATATGGATTTGGGCCTTTTGTTTCTCCTCTTCCTCCCTCTTATGGGATATTGTTGGGTAGAGGATTTTTTGGATGTGGATTTCTGAAATTCCTCCTAGAACTTTGTAATGGACCTAATAGCCCCCTTGATATAGGGTAGGGAAGATTTCCCCTAAGCTGTCCTCCAAACTCCCTTGGAGGGAAGGTTGAGACTGCCCTTTACAAGGCTATAAAGCAGAAGCAATACTTTAGATGTGTAACTGCATGTAAGATATACTATTTGAAAGAGAGAGAGAGAGAGAGAGAGAGAGAGAGAGATATCTTCCATCTGCTGGTTCACTTCTCAAATGCCTCCAACAGCCAGAGTTGAGCCAGGCTGAAGCCACGAGCCAGGAACTCTATCCAAGTCTCCCACGGGGGTGGCAGGGGCCATCATCTGCTGCCTCCCAGTGTGCTAGTGGGAAGCACTAGCACTTGGAAGAGCAGCGTAGATGGGGCTTGAACTGGTACTCTGGTATGGGATGTTAGCTTAGCCCGTTGTACCACAAACCTGCCCCTTCAAGCTGTTATGAGGGCACAGGAATCTCGCTGAAGGCAGCCGCTTTGTCTCTGCACCAATCAGGACCCCGAGCCCCAGGCTGCAGGCCTCAGTGACATTGTCCTTTCACCTGTCCCAGTCAGGGTGCACTGTGCTCTGTCTCTCTCCAGCTCTCTCGCTTTCTTCCATCCTCATACCCCTTCACAACATGGCCTATCTGCTGAAAATGGGCAATGAAAAAAACCAGCTAGTTAAGCATTTAAAATGGTGTTCTGCACATACATCCGTGGCACCTCAGGACATCTGTCTAGAGCTAAACCATTTGGAGCCTCAGCAATCAGAAGTCTCTGTGTATTTGCTAAAAATACAGATTGCAGTGCCCTATCCAGAATCTACTGGGTCAGAATCTTTCCACGCAAGTCTTTTGTGCACCAAAACTTAGAATTACCTCAGCATAGCCTCAAGCCAGTTGTCTACTGGGCTTTGTTATTTATTTTTAAATTTTCACTTTATTTGAAAAAGATATCAGGAGAGAGAGAGATGAGTATCTTTCTCCCTCTCATCTGTTGGTTCACCTCGAACATGCCCTCAATAGCTGGGACTGGGTCAAGCCAAAGGCAGGAGCTGGGAACTTGATCTGGGTCTCCCATGTGGGTGGTAGGGACCCAAGTACTTGAGCCATCATCTACTGACTCCTAGGGTGAACATTAGCAGGAAGCTGGAATCTGAATCAAAATCAGTGCCAGAACTCAAACCAAGGCATTCTGATATGGGATGTGGGTGTCCCAAGTGACGTCTTAACCATGGTGCCAAACCCTTGCCCGTCTGCATGTTTTAATATTAAGTTGTGTTTGTTCTCAAGCTGGTGCAGAGCCCTTCAATGTGCATTCAAGCCATGCAGAGGTCTTGTTAAGTTGGGTGATGGGACCTGAGATTCTGTATGTCTAACTAATGCTCAGGTGATGTTGCCACTGCTGGTTGTAGGGCCATGTCTTTTTTTTTTTTTTTTTAAGATTTATTTATTTATTTGAAAATCAGAGAGAGAAAGGTCTTCCATCCGCTGGTTCACTACCCAACTGGCTGCAATGGCTGGAGCTGTGCCAATCCAAAGCCAGGATCCAGGATCCTCTTCCTGTTCTCCCATAGGGGTGCAGGGGCCCAAGAACTTGGGCCATCTTTCACTGTTTTCCCAGGCCATAGCAGAGAGCTGGATAGGAAGCAGAGCAGCCAGGTCTTGAACCAGCGCCCATATGGGATGCCAGCACTGCAGGCGGCGGCTTAACCCACTATGCCACAGTGTAGCAAAGTGTTAGTCCTCATGAATATTCTCTGCATACTTATGAGGCTATCTTGAACCTTCTCAAATCCTTGATGCCAGTGGTTTGCTTGCAGGGGCATTTAAGAGGGCTGTACCCTTATGGGTATTGTGTTTGCTTGGCTGGGCTCTGTCTGGTGGCCACACAGACTCAACCTGCCTACCTGCTTTCCCCCTTCCTCCCTTCAACTCCCTCTAGTGCCATCCTCAGCCTGCTACCCCTCTGTGTAAGGGGCCACTCTACTGCCAAGTCCTGGTCTTGCTTACCCTGTGGGCTACTGTGACTGTAGATAAATAATCAGATCTCATTGGAGAATCTTTAAGTTTGCTAGTGTAGCGAAATTCTTCTTCCTCCTGGGGAAAAACATGGAGGTGATACTTGAACAATAATGGAAAATGGGCCGGCGCCCTGGCTCACTAGGCTAATCCTCCACCTGCGGCGCCGGCAACCCAGGTTCTAGTCCCAGTCAGAGCGCTGGATTCTGTCCCGGTTGCTCCTCTTCCAGTCCAGCTCTCTTCTGTGGCCTGGAAAGGCAGTGGAGGATGGCCCAGGTCCTTGGGCCCTGCACCCGCATGGGAGACCAGGAGGAAGCACCTGGCTCCTGGCCAGTTGTGGGGGTGAACCAACAGAAAAAAAAGGAAGACCTTTCTCTCTGTCTCTCTCTCTCACTGTCTAACTCTGCCTCCCTCCAAACAAACAAAAAAAAAAAATGGAAAATGAGTCAGGAGTTCTTTCTTTCTCTTTGGGTCTGTCATCTGAGGGGAAAGACATTCTTGGCTCTATTTCTGAGTCTAGCTTCCTGGCGATGTGCACTCTGGGAAGTGGCAGCTGATGGTTCAAACAGCTGGGCCCTTGCCACCTATGGGGTAGATTTGAATGAATTCTGTGCTCCTGGCAAGTGAACAAGCAGATGGGAACTCTGTCAGTCTGTTTCTCTGTCTTTCAAGGAAGGATGAAAGAGAGAAACGAAGGAAGGAAGAGAGAAAAATGATGTGATTCTTATCTCCAGCCTGGAACGCTTCCAGTGCTCAATCTTGCCTGGTTTTAATCCCTGTTAGTGAATAATAAGAAAGCAAATCAAAGGAAATACTGACCTGTGGTGTTCTTCAGCCATGGAGAGTCATCAGCCCGTTTGCAAGGTCTTGTCAACCTAAATAACAAGCACAGAGAGTGGTTCTCTAAAACATTGAGCTCTATGGGGAATAGCACAGCATTGCAACACAGAATACAGGTGCCATGGCAACCACAGGCACATTCAAGGAGGCAAAGGAGACAAGGGTTTTTAAAGATAAAATAAGGAGTCCATGTAAGTTGTTTGCAGGTTAACAGAACGTTGATTATAGGGGCTTATTATATAGGAGTTGACGTCAGTTCATTCAGTAGTGGAGACCATGTACCAGACAATGTTCTTCACATCTGGCAAGCCGTCCTTGTGACTCACCCAGCAAGGTGCACTTTGGAAAGTCCTTGGCAAGTTCTTGTTACAGGTGTATGTGCGTAAGAGCTCTCAGAGGTCTTTGTAATAGTTCTTATCGTAGGCATGTATGCTGAGGCCCCTCCCATCTTAGCCTCCGGGTTCTGTTTTGTTTGGATTTGACAAGAGAGACTCCATTTTGTTGTTGACAACTTTCATAGTCTAATAGTTG
The DNA here is from genome assembly GCF_964237555.1 of Oryctolagus cuniculus. NCBI lineage: Eukaryota > Metazoa > Chordata > Mammalia > Lagomorpha > Leporidae > Oryctolagus > Oryctolagus cuniculus. The sequence continues at coordinate 58,669,184 of NC_091445.1, forward strand.
GTGTGAAGCCAGCAGTGGTCAGTGGACTATGATGGCAATGGATTCAACAAAGGCTCTTGATTGTTCAGTTGCTGACCTGTGGCCAGAGGGTAATCAGAGACACACTGGCACCTACACTAGGATCTGCAGAAACTCCATCAGCATCACCTGGGGAAATTCAATCAAAACGATTCCAAAGCTTACCCTTTGGACAATTTTGGAATTTATTTACTTGTAGGAGAGAGAGAGAGAGAGAGAATGAATCTGTGTATGTGTGTGTGTGTGTGTGTGCATGCGCTGCTCATCTGCTGTTTCACTCCCTATTATGGCCAGGGCTGGGCCAGCTTGAAGCCAGGATCTAGGAACTCAAACCAGGTCTTCGCTGTGGGTAGCAAGGACTAAGTTACTTGAGTCGTCATCACCGTGTTCCAGAGTCTGCATTAGCAGGAAGCTGGAGTCAGGAGTGGAGGCAGGGAGTGAACCCAGGTACTCTGCTATGGAATACGAGCATCTTAACCAGTGTCTTAACCCCTGGACCAAATGCCCACACTTCTTTGGACAATTTTTGACACAGTGTCAGGTTTGGGAAGCAATGCCTCAGCACCATGAGTTTTCAAATTTTCATCAGAGAAACTCTCTTCCTATATAAATGCTTATTGAACAACTTCTATATACTCTGTGTTATTCTAAGCTTAGGAAAAACAATGGTGAGTAATATTGACAAGGTCTTCATAGAACCCCAATTTAAAAAAAAAAAAAGATTGATCTTTCTGGAGTATTAAGGACTCTTTGTTTGACAGGATATTCTGTTGCTTGCTGAATTCCTGAGGACCATCAGGTTCTGTGGTTCACAATTTGACAACCTGGGAAGCAGCTTGGAAGCTTGTCCAGGCTTTTCAGTTTCCTCTTGATGAGGTGGAGAGAAGCCCAGAGAACTGACCACACGGATGGCAGAGTGCAGCACTGGATGTGCACCTGGCTCTCACCGCATTTTTGGTGTTGTTGCTTGGGGACAGGTTACTTCTCTTTGGTTGTGGGCAAGTTCAAGGGGACAGTAAGAATGTACCTGGAAACATGTTGCAAGAGGGGTCTGAGGCTCAGATGGGATAATGAGGAGCACAAAATGCAGAAGCCAACAATGGGCCCACTACTGCCACAGCAGTAAGCAGCCACAGATGTGAAGGTTCTTTTTTTTTTTTTTTTTTTTTTTTTCCACATAGAGTCCTCCTATGATCCAACAGTTCTACTCCTAGGTATAAACCCAAGTGAACCAAAAACATATGTCTACACCTGTTCTACATATGTCTACAAAAGTTCACAGCAGGGGTCAGTGTGTGGTACAGTGGGTTAAAACACTGCATGCAGGGCCGGCATCCCATATGGGCACAAGTTCAAGTTCTGGATGCTCCACTTCTGATCTAGTTCCCTGCAAAGGCACCTGGGAAAGCAGCAGAAGATGGCCCAAGTGCTTGGGTCCCTGCTAGCCACGTGTGAAACCAGATGCAGTCCTGGGTATTGTAGATGTTTGGGGAGTGACCCAGCAGATAGATGATAAATCTCTCTCTCTGCCTTTCAAATAAATAAGTCTTTTTTTTAAAGTTCACTGTAGAATTATTTATAATCACCCCAAAATGGGAACAACACAAATCTCAACTGATGAACAAAACAGAATATATCCATATTGTAGAATATTTTTCAGCCACAAAAGGAATGAAGTGCCCCTTTCATAAAATGGAAACCTGAAAACCTGATGCTAAATGAACGAAATTTAATACAAAGACTGCCCGTTGGAATGCTTCCATTTGTAGGAAGTGTCTTAAGGAAGAGAACCCACAGGCATCGAAGTTATATGACTAGTGTCTAGGAGATGGGAGAAAGAGGAGTGGGAGTGACCGCTAACGGACATGGGATTTGTTTTTGGGTGATAGAAATGATTTGTAGTTAGATGCAGGTGGGGAGATGCACAACCTGTGAGTATATTAAGAGCCACGGAGGTGTACACCTCAGAAGGGCGGATTTTTCACTCTGTTCTATACTGAAGGAAGAACCCGTCATTTGTGAAGCTGTGTCAGGCCATGTCTCAGCCCATGGGGAGTGTGTGAATGGTGTAACAAACGGTGTCACCGTGCCCCCGCGGCTCTAGTGGTGAGTTTTAGAAAACATTTAAAGAATAACATCTGCTTTGAACAAACTCCAAAGAATAGAAAAAGAAGGACCATTCTTTGACTCATTTTGAGGCTAGCCATTTTTAAATTTTTTTGAAAATGGAAAAAATAGTCCACTTTTAACTCATGAAATAAAGACAGATATCCTAAACAAGGTAGTAGTGAGCCAAATCCAACAACCTATGAAAGCAGAGTTTGCCTTACGGGCACTTCAATATTGGTTAAATGGTTAAAAACCTCAACTGATGTAGTTTTTCAGAAGAAAAATCATTATCAGCTCATGGTGGATACAGGATTTGATAAACTATCAAATTGTGACTAAAACAAATTCTTGGCAAACCTGGAAAAGGAGGCAATTTAAAAAAAAGATGTATTTATTTGAAAGGTTTATTTATTTATTTATTTATTTGGCTGGCACTGTGGCACAGCAGGTTAATGCCCTGGCCTGAAGCGCCAGCATCCCATATGGGCTCTGGTTCTTGTCCTGGCTGTTCCTCTTTAGCTGCGGTGATCCGAAGCCAGGAGTCAGGAGCCAGGAGCTTCTTCCGGGTCTCCCACGTGGGTGCAGGAGCCCAAGGACTTGGGCCATCTTCTACCGCTTTCCCAGGACATAGCAGAGAGCTGGATTGGAAGAGGAGCTGCTGGGACTTGAACCGGTGCCCATATGGGATGCCGTCACTGCAGGCGGTGGCTTTACCTGGTAGGCCACAGCACCGGCCCCTGGCCCCAAGATTTATTTGAGGGACAAAGTTACAGACAGAGAGAGAGGGAGAGAGGTCTTCCTTCCGCTGATTCACTCCCCATATAGCCACAATGGCTGGAGCTGAACCAATCCAAAGTTGGGAGCCAGGAGCTTTTTCTGGGCCTTGCACGTGGCTGCAGGGGCCCAAGCACCAGGGCCATCCTCCATTGCCCTCCCAGGTGCATCTGCAGACAGCTGGATAGGAAGAGGAGAAGCTGGGGCATGAACTGGCACCAACATGGGACCCTGGAGCCACAGACAGAGGCTCAACCTACTATGCCACAGCCCCAGGAGGCAACTTCTTTAATCTAATGAACAGTATCCACAAAAATCCCAAAACTCATCAGTTGCTAAAACATGAGAAGTGTTCCCTTTAATTCAAAAAGGTAGATTTTTGAGGTGGGTACTGCGGTACAGCGGGTTAAGCTGCTGCCTGCAATGCTGGCATCCAATATGGGTGCCAGTTCATGTCCCACTGCTCTGCTTCCGATCCATCTCCCTGCTGATGGCCTGGGAAAGCAGCAGAAGGTGGACCACGTGGGAGACCACAGCCCTGGCTGGGCCCAGTGCTGCCTTTCTTTAGCAGGCCTGAAAGGACCTACCAGTTTCTCAGAAAAGAGGGCCGGGTCATGAACAAAATTCTCCTGTTACAATCTATATTATTTCCGGGCTACATGAGTTTTTTATGTACCTGTATGCTTCAGCCTTAGTGATGATCTGGAAGTTTCCAAATAGGTGATTTCTTGTGTTGCTTTGTCAGACTCAGTCCTGGAAGCCCAGAGTGGACAGAAGCACTGTAGTGGGTGTGGGCGTGCCCTGCACATCTGTCCCCCTGGTCCCCAGGCGCACAGGCTGATCGGTAGAGCTCTCCAAGTCTTCCAGGCTCCCGTTGGGTGGGTGAGAAAAGCATTTTCAGGAGAAGCTGCTTGAAATTTACATGCTGTGTGAAAATGTGTTAGGGGGACAGAAGGTGTTTTGAAGCTTGAGAAGTTTGGAGCGTGAATGAGAACGAATGCCTGCCAGGGCCTCATGGCTCAAGTCTCTGGCTCATCACGGCCGTCAGGTTTCCTCCCGGGCGTGGTTCTAACCGTGTGCCACGTGACAGAATGTGTTACTGTGGCTTCCGCGCTGCGGCTGGAGCCTTGCTGCTGCACATTTGGGATTATCACCTTGGGTTTTTCAAACCGCTTTTAAAAAGGAAAACCTGGGGAAGTTCGCTGTTAGCATTTTGCCAGGAGGCTGCTGGGCAGCTGTTTGTGCTTGCTGCTGATTGTTTTTGTACAGGATCAGCGAGCAGCACGCAATTACGTCATTAGCGTGGCAAGCAGGAAACCCAGTTCCCTGTCAGCACTTCTGGGGGAATGGAGGTTCTGCCGCCGGTGATAGCGCTCTGAACACACAGTGGGTAGATAATCCGGTGGCTCCAGGAAAATGGCCCTCTGGTCACCTGCCAGAACCTGCAGCTTCTTCCGAGCCACTCTGGGCAGGCTCTCAGCCAGCGAACCCCAAACGTTCCTGGGGCTCGAGACAGGGTCACTGAGTCTGTATTTGAGCCTCTTGCTGCCCAGACTCCTGACTCAAATCTCTCTCGGCAACCCCCTCCCCCCACTCCTGCTAGCCATGACCCTGAATTAAAGCAATCCCAATGATCTGGAAGTAATTAGAAACTTCTTCAGTCACTGCTAAATGACAGCTTTATGGAAGTATAATTCACATACTTTAAAAGTCACCTTTTTATTTTTTAAGATTTATTTAGGGGGCCAGTGTTGTGGACTAGTGGGTAAAGCTGCTGCCTGTGATGCTGGCATCCCATATGGGTGCCGGTGCGAGTCCTGGCCGCTCCACTTCCGATCCAGCTCCCTGCTAATGCGCCTGGGAAAGCAGTGGAGGAAGGCCCAAGTGCTTGGCCCCCTGCACCCAGGTGGGGGATCCAGAAGAAGCTCCTGGCTCCTCGCTCCAGATCGGCTCAGCTCCAGTCATTGAGGCCGTTTGGGGAGTGAACCGGCAGATGGAAGATCTCTCTGTCTCTCCTTATCTCTCTCTCTCTCTCTAACTCTGCCTTTCAATAAGTAAAATAAGTAAACTTATAAAAACTAAATAATATGTATTTAGTTATTTGAAAGGCAGAGTTAGAGAGAGGCAGAGACAGAGACAGAGACAGAGATCTTCCACCTACTGGTTCACTCCCCAAGTGGCTGTGACAGCTGGGCTGGGCTGGGCTGGGCCAGGTGGAAGTCAGGAGGGTCTCCTGAGTCTCTCTCATGGGTTGGGCAGAGGCACTTGAGCCATCCTTTGCTGCCTTCCCAAGCACATCAGCAGGATGATGGATTGGAAGCGGAGCAGCTGGCAGGTGAGCTGGTGCCCGTATGGGATGCCAGCATTGCAGGCTGCAGTTTAAGCCACTATGCCAGGACACCAGTCCCGAAAGTCACCCTTTTAGAGTATGCAATTTGGTGATGTTTTTAGTGTATTCACAAAGTTGATATCACTACTATCTAGTTTTTTTTTTTTTTAAGATTTATTTATTTATTTGAAAGGCAGAGTTACAGAGAGGCAAGGCAGACAGAGGGAGAGAGAGAGTGAGTTACACACAGAGAGAAGGAGAGGCAGAGAGAGAGAGGGGGGTCTTCTATCTGCTGGTTCACTCCCCAGTTGGCCGCTACAGCTGGAGCTAGGCTGATCTGAAGCCAGGAGCCTGGAGCGTTTTCTCTGAAGTGGGTGCAGGGGCCCAAGAACTTGGGCCGTCTTCCACTGCTTTCCCAGGCCGCAGCAGAGAGCTGGATTGAAAGTGGGGCAGCCGGCACTTGAACAGGTGCCCATGTGGGATGCTGGAGCTGCTGACAGTGGCTTTACCTGCTATGCCACAGCACCGGCCCCAACTGAAGTAGTATCTAGCTTTAAAATCTTTTTATCATCTCGAAGAGAGCCTTGGTGTCATGCCCTGTTCTCTAGCTTCCCTAGGCCCTGACGACTGTGAATGTACTTTTCCTATGGATTTGCCTGGTCTGGACATTTCATGTAAACAGACTCATAGAACAGTTTTTTTTTGTGTTTGACTTATTTCACTTAGTCTAATGTTTTCAGAATTATTTCTTGGGCTAGCACATCTCAAACATGTATTCATTCTCCTTTAAAAAAAAAAAAAAAACTGTGCCTGGTGCTGTGGCATAGCAGGTAAAGACACCGCCTTCAGTGCCCGTATCTCACATGGGCACTGGTTCAAGTCCTGGCTGCTCCTCCTCCAATCCAATTCTCTACTATGGCCTGGGAAAGCAGTAGAAGATGGCTCAAGTCCTTGGGCCCCTGCACCCACGTAGGTCGAGACCCAGAAGAAGCTCCTGGCTCCTGGCTTCGGATCAGCCCAGCTCCGGCTGTGGCAGCCATTTGGGGAGTGAATCAGCAGATGGACGACTTCTCTCTCTTTTTTTCTCTCTCTCTCCCTTGCCTATCTGTAACTCTGCCTTTCAAATAAATAAATAAATAAATAAATCTTTTTTAAAAAACTGTACCAAATGCATATAACATAAAACTGAGCCCCTCCTCCTGCTTTTTTAAGTGCCCAGGTCAGTATGGTTAAGTACATTCATAATGTTGTTCAACCAATCTCTAGAACTCTTTCCATCTTGTGAAACTGAAACTCTCTGCTCATTAAACAACTCCTGGTTCCTCCTTTGCCCTGGCCGCTGGTAACCACCATTCTACTTTCTGTCTCTATTAATCTGTTTTAGGTCCCTTATATAAGTGAACTCATACAATATTTGTCCGTTTATGACTGGCTTATTTCCTTTAGCATAATGTCTACTAGGTTCACCCATATTGTAGCATGTATCAGAATTTCCTTTCAAGACTGAATAATATATATATATATATATTGCCAGGCAGAGTTAGACAGTGAGAAAGAGAGAGAGACAGAGATAGAATTATAGACAGTGAGAGGGAGACAGGGAGAAAGGTCTTCCTTCTGTTGGTTCACTCCCCTAATGGCCGCCACGGCTGGCGCTGCGACCATCTGAAGCCAGGAGCTGGGTACTTCCTCCCGGCCTCCCATGTGGGTGCAGGGACCCAAGCACCTGGGCCATCCTCCGCTGCCCTCCTGGGCCACAGCAGAGAGCTGGACTGGAAGAGGAGCAACCAGGACTAGAACCAGGGGTGCCAGCGTTGCAGGTGGAGGATTAGCCAAGTGAGCCAAGGCGCCGGCCAAGACTGAGTAATATTCTATTACATGTGTAATAACATGTTCTGTTTCTCCATTCATCCAGTGATAGACATTTGGATTATTCCACTTTTTGGCTTCTGTGAATAATTCTGCTGTGAACAAGAGTGAGCAAATATCTTTTGAAATTCTAGCCTTCCGTGCCTTTGGGTAGAGACTCAGAAGTAGGATGGATGCTGGATCATATGGCAGTTCCATTTTGAATTTTTGAAGGAACTGCCTTACTGTTTTCCATAGCAGTTGCCCCATTTTCCATTCTTGCCAACACCTGGTTTCTCCCAGGTGTCTTGAACACTTGTTGCTTTCTGGGTTTATCTACAATGGTTAAAACAATAGCCATCCTCATGAATGGGCCAGCCCCTTGCTGCAGTCTCACAGTCCGTACTTGAAAAGTCGACTTTCCTGTGAACTTCAGCAACTGTTACTCACCAGGTGCCAAGCACGGTGCTAAGTGTGTTTTCTCCCACGTAGTCCTTTCTGTAGCCCCTGGAGGTAGACGGGATTGTCACCCTGTCCCAGGGGAGGACACCGGGCAACTTAGTGCTGTGCCAAATGTTGCCAGGCCAGCGTTGCAGCCTCACTGTCTGCCTCCGTCTCTCTGAAGCCTGTGTTCGCTCAAGCAATCATAGTGGGATTAGCCTGACCTTACAGACTGGACGTGCTGGCTTGGCCATTTTCCCCCACTATTGAGAGCTAACTGGATAGGATGAAGAATTCTCCTGGACCCCCTTCATGCTCCATTGCTGTTTTTACAGAGGAGGGAAAAAGACCCAAGTTTCTGGCTTGTGTCTTAACCAAGGTCATAGACAGACAGGTGGCTGAACACTGGCCCTGTTGCCAAGTCTGGTTCTCCTTTATTCTAGGGGTGTTTTGTTGGCACTTATACAGTTGCCTCCCTACCCGCCACCCCCACCTTATCTGTGGCTTCACTTACCCACGGCCAACTGCAGCCTGAAAATACTGAATAAGAAATTCCTGAAATAAGCTGCATTTTTAAAAAGATTTTATTTATTTATTTGAGAGGTAGAGTTACAGACAGCGAGAGGGAGAGACAGAGAGAAAGGTCTTCCTTCCGTTGGTTCACTTCCCAGATGGCCGCAACGACCGGAGCTGTGCCGATCTGTAGCCAGGAGCCAGGAGCTTCCTTCCAGTCTCCCATGGGGGTGCAGGGGCCCAAGGATTTAGGCCATCTTCCACTGCTTTCCCAGGCCATAGCAGAGAGCTGGATTAGAAGAGGAGCAGTCGGGACTTGAACCAGTGCTCATATGGGATGCCGGCACTGCAGATGGCAGCTTTACCCGCTAGGCCGCAGCGCTGGCCCGTTTGTGAACAGTTTGTTTCTTGCCCACCCCACCCCCCCCAAAAAAAAGTTCATAACCAGAAGGGAACCAGAACGAAGGGAACCAGAATATGTCACTCGCAAATACGCCCCTTGGACATACAAGCTAATTTTGAGCTAAAGGCAATTAAGAAGCAGAAAATGGAGGAAAACTCTCTTTTCTGTCCTTTGCTGGAGATAGCTCCACAGTCTTCTTGCCCAAACAGGGCCCCTGAGAAACCTGCAAGCAAACCCGACTCCATTAGTTTCCTACCACATATTTACCTTCCCCGATTTCCCTGAAGTGCTTTCCTCTGTCTTATCATTTCCCCAGCAATGTATTGTCCTTTGCTGACATCGCTCTGGAAGTCAGAGTTCCAAGCCACTGCCTGGAGACGCTTTTCATTGGCGTTTCTTTTACATGATGAGTACCGTTGATACACTTGTTTATTTTTCTCTCGCTAATCTTATACATTTTTTTAAAATTTATTTTTATTTTATTTGAATAGCAGAGAGATGGGGGGGGGAAGAGAGATAAAGAGATAGACACAGATTTTCTATCTGCGGTTTTATTCCCCAAATGCCTGCAATAGCTAGGCCTGTGCCAGGCTGAAACTGGGAGCCCAGCACTTAATCCAGGTCTTCCTTGTGGGTGGCAGAGACCTAAGTGCCTGGGGCATCATCTTCTGACTCCCCAGAGTGTGCTTTAGCAGGAAGCTAGATTGGAAGTGGAGCTGGGACTCAAACCAGCAACTCTGATATGGGAGGTAGCGGTCCCAAGTGACATTTTTTTTTTTTTGACAGGCAGAGTGGACAGTGAGAGAGAGAGACAGAGAGAAAGGTCTTCCTTTGCCGTTGGTTCACCCTCCAGTGGCCGCCGCGGCTGGTGCACTGTAGCTGGCGCACCGTGCTGATCCGATGGCAGGAGCCAGGTACTTATCCTGGTCTCCCATGGGGTGCAGGGCCCAAGCACCTGGGCCATCCTCTACTTCACTCCCTGGCCACAGCAGAGAGCTGGCCTGGAAGAGGGGCAACTGGGACAGAATCCGGTGCCCCGACCGGGACTAGAACCTGGTGTGCCGGTGCTGCAAGGCGGAGGATTAGCCTAGTGAGCTGCGGCGCCGGCCTCCAAGTGACATTTTAACAACTGCACCAAGGCTGCACCCTGACCACCAACATTTTTACCGTGTCCATAGTTTTTCCTTTCCCAGAATATCTGGTTTCATTCTTACTGCAGAAAAGTAAAGATCTGTAATGCTTAAGCCATGTTGGTGAGAATTATCTCAGCGAAATACATCTTAGCCCAATCATTCCCCAATTGGATTTCCAGTTCCCTGAGGCAGAGGTACTATATTTAATGAGTTTGTATCTCTCATAATGCCATGGATGACTTTCTTTCTTTTTTAAGATTTATTTTATTTATTTGAAAGTCAGAGTTAGAGAGAGGGAAAGGGAGAAACAGAGTGAGATTTTCCATCCCTTCTCTCTGTCTCTCCCTCTTACTTCTGTAACCTAACCTCTCACATAAATAAAATCTTTTTTAAAAAGTGACTAGAAATTAAAAATTTTTTTCTTTAAGTTATACAACTTTCATGTATTTCAGATATACAGATTTAAGAACACAGTGATACTTCCCGCCCTATGAGGTAGGCTTTTAGGATGACTGTGATCAGTTTTACGTGTCAAATTGGTGAAATACCAGATTCGATCTTGAGTCAGAGCAGATTATCTTCCATATTATAGGAGCTGTCACCACTCAGTTGAAGGCTTTCTGAGAAAAGACTGGGGTCTTTCAAAGACCAGAGGATTCTGCCTCCAGAATTCCTTGGACTGAGGCTGTAGCATCATGGCCTTCCTAGTTCTCAAACCTGCTGTCCTGTCTTGAAAATTTCAGACTGGCCAACCCCTACAATCATGGGAGCAAATCCCTTAAAATCGATCTGGGTCTCTTTTTTTTTCTTTCTTTCCATGCTCTCCCCCCACAACACACACGCACGCGTGCACACACACACACAGACACACACTACATTGATTGGTTCTGTTTCTTGAGAGAATCCCGACTACTACAAGTACCCTAAAATGCAAACATGGATGGCTATTGTGCTCCTTATAATTTAGTGCTGGGTGGATATTTACAGCTGCTCAGAGTAGCTTAGCCCTCAGACCCAAACTCTGGAGGGCCAAGACTATAGAAAAAACCAGCAGGAGGCCTGGAAGGAAACACAATGCACACTGACAGCCCTGTTTAAGCAGCACCAGGAATCTTCGCAGCAGCCTGCCCTTAAAGGGCCTTTTTCTTTTTAATGGTGTTCTTCTCCCCAGCAGAGCTTTCTGTCTATTCATCCTGCTGCTGCTGTTTGCTTTTCTCACTCTTGCGGGGAATGTGCAAGACAGCAGCCTACCCCCCCCCCCCCGCCCCCGACAGCCCCAGGCTTGTTCCTGGGGAAACAGTCAAGGAAACGATGACAGGGTTTGGGAATTAATGGTCCGGCCCTGCTCCAGCCCAGAGCTAATCACTGAGCCAGCTGTACTGGAGGCAGCAAGGGAGGGGCCCAGAGGATGCCGAGAGGCCTGGCTTGGAGCAATCAAAAATTGATGCTTACTGGGAGGAGAGAGCGGTGCAACAGCATGGCAGCTGCAGGCAGAAGCAGCAGGGGAGAGGCTGGGGCTGGAGGAGGGGGAGCAGGTAGGGAGTGGCTGGCCTGGGCTTCTCAGCAGCTCCGTTATCCTGAAAGCCACAGCCAGGACAGGGGGACCCCAGCGAGGGGTGTCCCCATAGGCTTTCTCTGTGAGCACCACTAACCGCACAGAAAGATGACCTCAGCTGTTTGTCTTACATGAAAGAAGAATTTCCACGCAGACAAGGCAGAGAGAAAGGCAAGATTTATTTAAGTCACAAACCTCCTGCCGACTCGGCCTGCAGGGGGTCTCCCAGAGGCTGGTGGAAGTGGAGGTTTTTTTTATAAGCACAGTTTTGGGGAAAAACTAACGAACAGCTAACAATCAGTTAGAAGGCAGGGACAAAACCCATAAAAAGGCCAGCTTTTTTTTTTTTTTTTTTTTTTTTTTTTTTTTTTTTTTTTTTTTTTTTTTATCTTTTATTTAATGAATATAAATTTCCAAAGTACGTCTCATGGGTTACAATGGCTTTCCCCCCCATACCGTCCCTCCCACCCACCACCCTCCCCTTTCCCACTCCCTCTCCCCTTCCATTCACATCAAGATTCATTTTCGATTATCTTAGTATACAGAAGATCAGCTTAGTATACCTTAAGTAAGGATTTCAACAGCTTGTTCCCACACAGAAACATAAAGTGAAAAATAATAGATGATTTTTTTTTTAAATGATGATGAAATCAGATCAGACCTATTGTCATGTTTAATCCCAGTGAGAGTCAAGTTGGGAATTGATAGTTTCTTTTCTTTTTTTTTTTTTTTTTAACAGAAGATCAGTTTAGTGTACATTAAGTAAAGATTTCAACAGTTTGCACCCCCATAGAAACACAAAGTGAAATATACTGTTTGAGTACTCGTTATAGCATTAAGCCTCAGTGTACAGCACATTAAGGACAGAGATCCTACATGAGGAGTAAGTGCACAGTGACTCCTGTTGTTGACTTTACAAATTGACACTCCTGTTTATGGTATCAGTAAAAAAGGCCAGCTTTGTAATCTTATTTGCCCTGTCCAGCTTGCTCATAAAACAAAAGGGTGGAATAGCTAGCTTCTGCCTTTACAGTAAAGGGTAGAATCACCACTCCGTTGCTATTCTCATGATAAAACTGGGAGCTCCCAAGGAGTAGGATAGGCACTTTGGTCTTTTTTGGGGACGTGCAGTGGGATTTGTGTACCTTGATTTTAATAACTTTTGGGGAGAAACAAGCATTTTGCACCATTTCAGATTTTTTTAAAAGATTTATTTATTTATTTGAAAGAGTTACTCAGAGAGAGGAGAGGCAGAGAGAGGTCTTCCATCCAATGGATCACTCCCCAATTGGCCACAACGGTCGGAGCTGCACCAATCTGAAGCCAGGAGCCAGGAGCCAGGAGCTTCTTCTGGGTCTCCCATGCGGGTGCAGGGGCCCAAGAACTTGGGGGCCATTTTCTATTGCTTTCCCATGCCATAGCAGAGAGCTGGGTCAGAATTGGAGTAGCCGGGTCTCGAACCGGCGCCCATATGGGATGCCAGTGCTTCAGGCCAGGGAGTTAACCCACTGCACCACAGTGCCGGCCCCTCAAAGAGATTTTCCTGGGGGCCCATGCTGCCGCAGTAAAGCCACCACCTGCAGTGGCAGAATCCCATATGGGTGCCAGTTCGAATCCTGGCTGCTCCACTTCTGATCCAGGTCTCTGCTATGGCCTGGGAAAGCAGTGGGAGATGGTCCAAGTCCTTGGGGCCCTGCACCTGAGTGGGCGATCCGGAAGAAGCTCCTGGCTCCTGGCTTCAGATGGGCCCAGCTCTGGCCATTGTGGCCATCTGGGGAGTGAACCAGCAGATGGAAGACTTCTGCCTCTGTCTCTCTGTAATTCTGCCTTTTAAATAAATAATTTAAAAAGAAAGATTCTCCTTTCCTTATTTCCACCAGGACCAACTCAACCACCTATGAACCCTTCTGACTCCTCACAGAACCCTGCATTTTCTCCCTGGTGTCAGCCACAGTTAAGGACCCGCTATCTCTGTGACTGTCATGAATGCCAGGTGCACAAGAAATGACACTGACCACCTTGTGAGTATCCATCTAGGGGATGTGTGTCAGAGCACTTACGTGAGATTCCTATTGTCTTTGGTATCTAGAGAAAGTAAGTCCCAGAGCTTGCTTGCTATCAATCTTTCCATCCATCCATCCGTCCATCCATCTAGTATATGACATTTTTTCTTTTTTTTACATAAAAGCACAATCACATGTCACGTAACAACACACAGCAAATATGCTGGTGCTTTCCATAAGATTATATGGCAGTGAAGTTGTGGCAATCTTGGCATGGATACACTCTATGATGTTCACACAATGATGAAGAAACCACTTAATGAAGTATTTCCCAGAATGCTTCCCAGTTGTTAAGCAATATATGACAGTATATGCATAATGTTCAGCATTTTTAAAAATTATCACCATAGGCCGGCGCCGCGGCTCACTAGGCTAATCCTCCACCTTGCGGCGCCAGCACACTGGGTTCTAGTCCCGGTCGGGGCGCCGGATTCTGTCCCGGTTGCCCCTCTTCCAGGCCAGCTCTCTGCTGTGGCCAGGGAGTGCAGTGCAGGATGGCCCAAGTGCTTGGGCCCTGCACCCCATGGGAGACCAGGAAAAGCACCTGGCTCCTGGCTCCTGCCATCGGATCAGCGCGGTGCGCCGGCTGCAGCGGCCATTGGAGGGTGAACCAACGGCAAAAGGAAGACCTTTCTCTGTCTCTCTCTCTCAAGGTCCACTCTGCCTGTCAAAAAAAAAAAAAAAAAATTAAAAAAAAAGTTTAAAAAAATTATCACCTATCTGAAGCTCTCTGTCAAGATTCCCTGGACAACAGATTTAAAAAGAATATTCCTGTAGCTGTTGGCATGAGTTTCAGACAAGAAGGGTGGGTGAGGGCATACGTGCTTGTGGATCTTTGGAGATGGAGGGGTGGGTGGAATTTTGGGGGTCTCTGGAAGGCTAGCAGGACCCCATCTCCCCTTCTATTAAGTCAGAGCTTCTCCATGACGTATAAAGCACAGTTGTAACACTTTCGTGGCTATTGTTCTAGGGTGACTGGAATGATGGCTTACTGTTCTGTGATGTGTCCTCATGAAGCATTCCTCTCTTCTCATGCTGGATTCACAGGTTGGCCGAAGCACTGCCAGTTCCCAGACTCTCTAGTTGTCTGCCAAGGACTATTTTGCCCCCAGGAGACATTTGACAATATTTTGGAGACATGGTTTTGGTTGTCACAGCTGGGGGAGCGGTGTGCCCCAGAATCTGGTGGCTAGAAGCCAAGCGGGCACCTGAACATCTAACAGTGCAGAGCCAAGCCCTTTCCCCACCCCCAACAGAGAATTACCTTACACAGAATGCAGCGGAGTCAAGAGCAGATCAGTCATCAGTGCTTCACACAGCGCCCTTGCCCCATCCTTGTGGGGGACACGAGTCCAGTGTAGCTATCAAGTATCGCTGGCTGCTTTGCCTACTCTTCCGCGTGTTGGCGCCCTTCTCCCTTCTCTCTGGGACAGCTTCATCTGGAGAAGCTAATCGCTTTTTTTTTTTTTTTTTTTTAATTTTTTGGCAGGCAGAGTGGACAGTGAGAGAGAGAGACAGAGAGAAAGGTCTTCCTTTGCCGTTGGTTCACCCTCCAATGGCTGCCGCGGCCGGAGCGCTGCGGCCGGCACACCGCGCTGATCCGATGGCAGGAGCCAGGTACTTTTCCTGGTCTCCCATGGGGTGCAGGGCCCAAGCTCTTGGGCCATCCTCCACTGTACTCCCTGGCTACAGCAGAGAGCTGGCCTGGAAGAGGGGCAACCGGGACAGAATCCGGTGCCCCGACCGGGACTAGAACCCGGTGTGCCAGCGCCGCAAGGCGGAGGATTAGCCTAGTGAGCTGCGGCGCCGGCCCAAGCTAATCGCTTTTAAAGCAATGCGAGCAAACACTGCTGTTTAGATGGTGATAGCTTGAATCCTTGCTTCTCTTTGCCCTTTCATTTTGTTTTACCACCAAATCAGCCAGGGAGTCATGCACAGATGGTCCACAGGTTCCAAGTTCTTCTGGGATGTGAATGGCTGGGCCTCCCAGGTGCCTCTTTTATTGAGGTTGGGTCCTGCTGGGCAGAAGCTTCCTTTTATGTCTTCTTAGGGCATTTGATGGCTTGAAAGCAAGTAGAAGCAAATGGCAGGAGACGTTCAGCTGTTCTTTGAAGGCTCCCATGGGCAAATGAGTACTTTGCTTCATCAAAATCGTCTAGACTTAGAAATTAAGATGTCTGCAAAGGGTTATAATAGGAGCAGTTGATAAATTACACAGCTTCAAATGCCTTTCTTCATGTTGTCAGGGTTTGGTGCATTTCTCCAGGCCTGCACAAGGCTTGCCCAGAACTGGACTGGATAACAGAACGGGAGGTGACTAGACTGCGAAATTTGAAGCATTAGGAGGCACTCATTCTCAGCATGTTGCAAGTTCAAGGTCAGTGAAGGCAGCAGAAGCACCCCAGGTACCTGGTTTACTTTCCCCAAATCTTAGCCCTTAGCTTCTTCAGCCTTCCCTGGGGGCTGCCTTGTGTGTCTGAGGACACAGGAGGGTACACAAGGCTTAGAAGACACCCCTAGGGTCAAGAGTGGTGTTGAATCTCCTTTTGTGCAGCTTTGGAGGTAAATCCTAACGGGGTCTCTTGGTCTCCAGTTCTTTCCTCCGTCTCTGACTCAGCCTAATTATAGTCTAGCGTTATGTTACTTGTTCCCGGGACGTTCCCAGAAAGATAATTCAGATTGTGTTCACTCCTCTTTCTGATGAATCAAACACTAAAATCCAGTCTTACCTTCCGCATCCCCATGGTTCTCAGTTAGTACCTTATTCAGGGTGCCTGACAATGTGCTCATTCTCTTCCTTCTTACACTTGTTAATTTCCAGCTTACTATTGTGGAAGGTTAAAATACTAATCACCCAGGTATCCCTAGCCCAAGAGGCGCTGAACCAAGAGGATGGTTGGACCAGAGGAAGGAGTCAGGAGCCAAAGCGTGCTGGCAGCCTCCAGACGTTAGAAAAGGAAGGAATCAGATTCTTCCTTACCGTCCCCAGAAAGGATTGGCCCTGCCAACACCCAGATTTTGGTTCAGTGAAGTAAGTTTCAGACTCTGGCCTCTGTGACTGTAAAACCAGAAATTGGTGTTGTTTTAAGCTACTGACTTTGTGGTGGTGTTTTTGCAACAGCCTGAGGAAGCTAACACATTATCCTTGTGCTAAAGTAAGTAGTGCATAGAATTTTCTAGATCATACCTTCCATGAAGTAAAACATAGCTTGGGCTTAGGAAAGACTATCAGCTCTGGAGCAATGAACCCTGGGTTCAAATCCTAGCTGCTCCCTGAAGTAAACCTTTGCTAATATTTGTCTGATCAGCCAATTAAAACTTTTTTTTTTTAATTTGAAAGGCATAGTGAGAGAGAGAGAGAGCTTGACTGAGATTTTTCCATCTGCTGGTTCACTCCCCAAATGTCCGCGACAGCTGGGATTAGGCCAGGCAGAATCCAGGAGCCAGGAGCTCCATCCCTGTCTCCCATGCTGGTGGCAGAAACCCAAGTACTTGAGCCATACCTGCTGCCTCTCAGGGTGTACTCAAGCAGGAGGCTGAATCAGAAGTAGAGCTGGGGGCCGACAACGTGGGGTAGGAGGTTAAGCCTCCACCTGAGGTGCCAGCATCCCCAAAGGGTGCCAGTGTCGCTCCCCCTCTTCGTGGAGGAACGACACAGGACCCTGCGCTGTTCTTTCATCTGCTCGGCCCTCCCCGGGTTTGCTGCTGGTTCTTCCCGGGTTGGCTACTATCCCTTCCACCTCCGTGGAAGGGCAGTTCCCCCTGGCCGCATTCCCCACTTCCGCAGGGGAGCGGCACACCGCCGGCCGGTTCTCTCGGGGGCTGCACGGGTTCCCTTAGATGTTCCCCATAGATGTTCCTAGTGCGTGCCGTCTCTCCTCCTTTATAGTCCTCTTCCGCCAATCCTAACTCGGCTGCCCACACGCCGAGTACGCTGCTCTCCAATCAGGAGCAAGTCCTACAGTTTATTAGTTGAACTGGAGGCAGCTGTGCGGAAGCTGTTTACTTCTCTCCCAGCGCCATATTGTGGGAGAGCAGATGCATAGAATAAGTCTTAATTCGAGTAACTTAGTCTAGTCCGGATTGCTCCCCACAGCCAGTTTGAGTCCTGGCTGCTCCACTTCCGATCGAGCTCTCTGTTATGGCCTGGGAAAGCAGTAGAGGATGGCCCAAGTCCTTGGGCCCCTGCACCCACATGAGAGACCAGGAAGAAGCTCCTGGCTCCTGGCTTTGGATCAGTGCAGTGCCGGCCACTGTGGCCATCTGGGGAATGGGCCAACGGATAGAAGATATTTTGTTGTCTCTGTCTCTTTTTGTCTATAACTCTGCTTCTCCAATATAAATAAATTTAAAAGGTGAAGAAGAAGAAGAGGAGGAGGAGGAGGAGGAGAAAAAGAAGAAGAAGAAATAGTAGTAGTAATAGTAGTAGAACCAGAACTCAATCCCAGGCACTCCAATATGGGATGCAGGGGTCCTACGTGGCAGCTGAACCAGCTGTGCTGCAACGCCCACCCTGCCCCAGGCTTTTAACCTTCTTCCTGTAGGAGGTAGAATGTGTTAGCTGCCTTCCTAGCATTCATTCTCTGTTTTGCACTGTGAGCAGCCTTCTAATTCTGTCCAGGGTGACACATGTGACCATCTTCTAAATGATCACATTTCACCGTCTCCTTTGAAGCTCCAAGCAGCCAGGGACACAGTGCTTGCCAAGCAGTCATTCTGGGGAGGGGCCACAGGACAAGCTCTTTACAAGGTGGCTGATCTGACTGGGAAGCACTTTTTTCTTTGACTTATCTGGAATTGTGGAGCTGGTCTTCCAGCCCCGGGCTGCCTGTCTCCATCAGTCGTGACAGCTGTGTAACTTCATGGATATAATAAAAACCACAAAATGGTATGCTCTAAAAGAGAGACTTTTATGGTATATGAATTCACTCTCAGTTCTTAAAAAAAAAAAAAAAGACAACACAGAGTGTCTAGTATATGACAGAGATTCTGTGTTGGGTGCTGTGGGTCAGACTTGTGCCTATCCTCTTATTTGATCTTTATAAACCACTTCACTAGGGGTATCTTCCACCACCTTCCCAGACCCATTAGCAGGAAGCGGATTGGAACAGAGCAGCTGGGACTTGGACTAGCACTCTGACATGCTATGCTGGTGTTGCAAGCAGCTGTTTAAATCACATAAGAGGGATGGTATTTGGCTTAAAAGGTTAACACACTAGTTGGAATACCTATATATCCTATCGGGATGCCTGAGTTGAAGTCCTGGCTAATACACACCCTGGAGGCAGTAGATGATAGCTCAAGAAGTCAGGTTCCTGCCACCCATCTAGGAAGACTGGGATTGAGTTACCAATTCCTGGCTTCAGTCTGGCTCACCTCAGCCATTGTGGGCATCTGGGGAGTGAACTAGCAAATGGGAGTGCTCTCTTTGTCCTTTTCTCTCCATGACTCTTTCTCTCTGCCTCTCTACTAAATAAACAGTTTTTAAAATTGAAAGATAGATAAAAATGACCAGGAGAGCTATTATAGTGCTGTGAGGCTGTGGGGATGCCCACCTCGGGGCGAGAACTCCCCAAGGGGATTGGCGGGTAGCGCTCCAACCACATCCTTCTCACAGAAGTCATCTTCTTCCTCTCCTCCGACAGTCACTGCAGCCCTCACACAGCGGAAGTAGCTGAGGGAGAACCTGAGCTAGTGGCTAGGAGGGTGCCTCGAAAGCTCTTCAACTGTGCTGCTCTTCTGACTGCAGAACTT